>NC_051044.1:22963534-23301034 GCF_904848185.1 Acanthopagrus latus | reverse complement strand
TTTATATAAGGACAGTTCATTAATTTGTGTCCGTCAATGATTAACTGAGCTCTTATGGCGTCATGGAGACTGAGACACACCGGATCACCACCATCACTGAGTCACCAGCATCACCGCTTGTGCTCCAAGAGAAGGAGGACACAGGAGTTAGGCTGCCATACAAAAGATGTTAGGCTCTGTCTGGTGGAATGGACACGTTGTGACTGTACTCAAAGTACTTCACATCTTAGAAACAGATTATCAATTAGAATTAGGCCTTACTTCCCTTCAAGATTTAAGATTAAGTGGGGCAAGGCGATATATCCATATGAAATCATCATCGCGATATGACTGTCATCTCAGATTGTCCACATATGGTGGGATAAGCTTTGCAGTAAAGTTCTCCGTAATTTTCCCTCACCCACTTGGTCATTAAATCCACAGAACTGATGATTATTTATCAAAAATCTCACTGTGTGTATATTCTGTGAAAGCAGCATTACTGTTGCAATATCAACATTGAGGTATTTGGTCAAAAATACTGTGATACTTGATTTGGTCGGCCAGTCTGAGCATTTATGAAGTGCTTCTGCGATTTCAAAATAGTGAGGTCCATAGCGTGGATCACAATCCAGCCCAAACTATTTAGATTATTTTCAGATTTAGACACTTGATGAACAAAATTTATGTAATTATGATAACTTTCAGAGACCGGCAGCCATAGAATAAAACATCACAAGAGTAGTTTAAATTACGGGCGAATGATATGCATCCTCAGCCAGCACGATAATCGATAATGTAAATTTTCCCTTACTTGGCAGATGATTTATCTGTCTGATATGTATCGTGCATCCCTAGTCTGAACCTATCCATCCATAATTTAAAAAAAGGCACTTGGATGATGCAGGTAAATAGTGACAGTCCAAACAGTGCAGTATAAAAACATGTTACCTATAAAAACCGTTGCATAAAAGGAACGTACACAAGGCAGGTAAAATCTAACGGTGCAGGAACTCAATGAATGAGTTTAAGATGCTTGAGATACACACACACACTCACACCCGTGAAGCACAGGACCTGTCATAGGCGTCACCTTGTGGTGAAGAGCGGTGGGGGAAAAAAAAAAAAAAACGTTTTTCCTTAATGTTTGCAATTTTAAGAGAGACAACGCATAATGGAACAACAAAATTCATGTCATCTCATGTATTAGATAACATTTCTTTGTGAAAGCTGTTTTTGTGGGATGGTGTGGACATGCTCCCTGTGTTCCCCAGTGCAAAAATGACACCTGTGGACCCTGTGTGATGTGTCTTGGATGTTTTCAACTGGAATTAATGAAGATAACACCTGTAAATACCTTATGTCTGCCAGTAATCTGATTTCCAACCATGTAGTTTACCATCTACTTAACGACAAGCACCGTACGCTGTCTGACGGATAAAACATAACAGCGTAACATTGCAGTGACGTTTGACTGTCTGAATTCCTGCAGCTCTTTGTGAGGGATAATAATGTTTCTAGACCTGAGCGGCCGGCGCCAGCGTCCAGATGGCTGCTATTATGTCATTTCCTGTTAAAATTTCAGCCTGTCTTCCTCTCCGCAGATTGGGGCCCTGCAAGACCATTTCTTGTTCAGACACCGCAATCATCCTAGCAGAATGAAACGAAGCGCCGAGCACATCACCAGGCGCCTGTCGGAGGATGATCGCGTGAGTGGACACTTTTAGCTGCCGGCTCGTCTCACTCTGTCTTGTCTCACTTTCAAAGACTAAGGTACTCCACTTCCTGTCTGTGCGCAGGTGCTGTGGGCAGAGCAGCAGTACGAGAAGCGTCGCAACAAGCGAGCGTCCCTCAGGGAGTGCAGGGACTGCCCGGTGGATAAGCTGTTTGATGATCCCATGTGGAACCAGCAGTGGTACCTGGTGAGTATCTGATAAGGATCGAACCTAACACACAACAACTCAGACAAAACAGGAAGTGAAGCCCGTCTGCCACAGCGCCGGCTGTACATGAGAAAAATCAACAAGTGGCTCGACAATGAATCTACTTCTTCCTGGTTTGAAGGCGTCTGTACACATTTTAGAAATTAATGGGACACTGTGTACTTTCCAGAGCTCTATAAGCCACAGATTTAGCTTGATATCCTGTCTACTGGTCATACATGGTGCACATTGTGTCTGGTGGAGCCTTCTGTTTGCCTGTGGTCAGTCTGTTCTCTCCTGAGACTCTCTGAAAGCCCTGGCAGTGCTGGACAGCTCCACACTGCTCACCGCTCTGCTGTCACAGGGACCTCAGGCCTCTGGCAGGCAGCTACTGAGTCTGTGTGCAGTATATGTGTCTGTTACAGTGCACGTACATTTGCATGTGGACAGGCCCGTCTCAGAGCGTTTGTCACAGATGTGTTTCAGCCGACACATAACAGATATGCACCTGCCTGTCACGGCTGACGCTGATAAGATATCCGATAATTTAATATCTTTGCATATTAAAAAGAAGTTGCGGGGAAAAAAAAAAACAAAGAACAGCATGTTGCCTCTAATCATTCCTCAGACTGATAAATGCTGTGCATCTCTGACGTTTGTGCACATGCATGTGTGCAGATAACAAAGGAAGCAGCTTACTACTTTTCCATAAACCGCTATCCGAAAAGAGAGAGAGAGGGCAAAAACACGCAAACAATGAAACAATAGCATGCTATCAAGCAATTCTAGCCAAAAGAGCCATTTGCTTAATTGGTAACACAGTCCATGTGGAGATGAGGGGAGTGGAGAGGCTGTAATCCAGCAGGATGGAGCAGAGTAGGGCAACGTGCATTAAGTCCCAATTTACCCTGAATGGGATGTTTTAGCCCTCTGAGGCCAAGTAGCAGCAGAGAACAGTAGACTGTCACAGCTGTGCGTCACCCCACCAGATCCATTACTGACACTTTCACTCTGTCCCGACTGCGGTCTGACCCCGACATTACCATGCTGAATGGCATCTTTACTTTATTTTGATCCATAGGCATAGAGAGAACTCTGGGACTGGCCCACTGACCACAGCACGCCCATCCTGTACATATATACTACAGCTGATACAGCAGTGGTTGAATGTATTTTCAGGGCAATGATTTTGGATGCTGTTTATTGTTTTCATCGTGCCAGATCAAACCATAAAATACGTTAAACTGCAAGTAAATATTGTTTTACCGTCCATTAAAGCACACTATGTTTTTGTTTTAATGTAACTCATTGCTTTCTTTTAGGTTTTATGATTTTACTCTATTCCATTTTTAGAAAAGTGCTATATAAATTAAGTTTTTATCATGATCATGCTGAAAGACAGTTGATTGTTGAGTCTCTTTCCATCATCGGCAACCACTTATCCTTTGTCAATTCAAGCAAACATTGAACAAGTGGCGGGGCACGCCACTTTCACGCCCAGGTCATGAAATAACAAACTGGTGTCTTTGCCATGGGACCCGAGCCATCAACCCAAAGTGTTGGTACTTGACGACCTGGGAATGAGACTCAACAATCAACTGTCTTTCTCCAGAATTACTTTAAAATTGCATTGCAGTGTCGCTTTAATCTTGACGAATTGGCCAGATGATGAATTGAAAATATCCCAGGAAACAGTTAATACAGTCATATTTATTTTTTCAAAGATATCTCATTCAAATTGATATAAAACAGAATAAATCTTCTTAAAAAGGAGTTAAACAATTTATCAGTTCTCAGAAATACCTGTTTAGTGATCAGTTGAGTATTTTCCAATGCCAAACAAAGTTAGCAACGTTGATTCTGACTAAGTATGATAATATGCTTCTGTATTCAACAACATAGTTCTGTCGACATGTAACGATGACCACTGATCTAATTCAATTAACCTAAAACAAATGAATCAGTTCAAACTCGTACATATAGCTAACTAAAAAAAAGACGATGATGATTCACAACGTCAGAGAAACAGACCACAACATGTTCACCACACTCCGTTTAGCTGCGGGAAACAGACATGATCTCTAATATTATATAAGTCTGGCCCCAGCCTGATTAATCATGAAAACAACCACGCTCAGCGAGGTGAATCATCTTTTCCTTGGTCACCAGCGAAGCTTTTGTTCCCGGCTGGACAGGAAAGTGACGACGTGTCTGTGGGTGCGCGTCGCCTCGGCGTTTGTGCGCGTGCCCCCCACGGGATGGTAAAGAGAGATTCAGCTTCCACTTCTCTGCACCTGCACTAACTGCCGGCATGACTCACACGCTTGCGGGGAATAAGAAAACAAATTGAGATGAATCATTTTTGCTGATGAGGGATGATGACACTAATGGAATTGGCCTTAAAGTGCCGCTTAGTGTATTTCCCCATCAGCCCAGGTCTCTGCCACTCCACAAGCCACATATAGTTCATCCTGTGATTCATCCACCTCGTCCTCGAACGAATCTATGTAGAAGCAGGAAAAGCACGTAAAGCCGCTGTGCTGTGATGATGAAAACAAAACATGATGATGAGGCGGAGAGAGGTGGAGGATAGAAGTGACTTCGGCGGCCCTGATTACGCCCGGCATCGGAGTGAGGGGGGAGCTGTGTGACGGGGGCAGAGGCCGACAGAGTGGGAGAGCTTGGGTCCGAGAACAGGATGAGTGTCTTTATCTATCACGAGTGGGTGACTGCCTGATAATTAAATCAGTGGGTGACTCATACTCGTAGCTCGGGTTCCTCCTGCCTGCATGTCTGTGTGTGTGAGAGAGAGAGAGAGAGAGTGTGTGCAAGTGTCATTGTGTGTTAATCGATGCGTCTCTTGTGTGTGTGTGTGTGTGTGTGTGTGTGTGTGTGTGTGTCCAGTCGCTTGTTTTGTATGCATGTTTTGTATCGGCGCAGGGAGACTTGCATAAGCAGCTGTGTGCGTGTGTGTGTGTGTGTGGGTGTGTGTTCAGATCTATGCATGGCGGGCCACTGAGAGCCCCCTTCAGCTGCCACCAGCATCAACAAGTGAGTCATTTGGTGTCACACCAAAACAACAGTAGATACAAGCTGGTCGGGGGGTGAAAAGATTCCTCTCCAGCTAAATTGCTGCTGAAACACATTGTGCGAGAGTAGAACATCTGCTGCGTATTTACATCGAGATTTGTGTCGGCTGTAGAGTGAGGCTGCCCAAAGAGAAATGGGAGATGCCACAGCGAGAGGAAGGGGGGAGGTGGGGGGGGGAGAAAAGGCGATACATCACAGGGATGAGTCACGTCTTGGGGTGGCGTTCTGCAGTGTCTGTGCGTGATGCGCAAAGAGCGAAAGAGTGAAGTGAGTTCTTTTTTTAGCCTTAGCCGTCTCCCAGCTCAGAATCACACTCTCAGCCCTGCTCACTTTCTCCCCCTTCTCCCCTGCTGATCCCCTACACCACATGTGACATGATACAGCCTCCGAGACGGATTTCTAAATAATCCAACAGGGGGGGATTTTAATGTGAGTCAAGCCAGGAGAAACTGTGGCTTGAAGCGCAGCACGTTTCCAGGCATCTTGAGGGTTCTAATAAGCCAGTAGAGCCTGTATCTTTATGACCCTCTGGAGGCCATCTTCCAGAAGACAAGTGGCCATGAGAGTGGACAAAAGAAAAGGCCAACAATCCCAGTAATGAATTTCTGTAAAAGGTCGGCACAGCGAGCTGTACTTTGGCTGACCTTTTTCACACATGCGATAAGGTGAAGCGCTCTGAGATTATTCACACACTGTCTGAATCACATATGTGTACATTTTGTCTTCCAGCAAGACACGCGGACGTCCTCCTCGCTGCCAAAGCTCGACCTGCACGTGATCCCCGTGTGGCAGAAAGGCATCACGGGGAAGGGAGTGGTCATCACCGTCCTGGATGACGGGCTGGAGTGGAACCACACGGACATCTACTCCAACTACGTAAGACACCGTTTCCATGGAGACAGCCTTCGTCGTCCGGGTCTGCCGTTGCCCTGGCAACGTTGCTGGTGACACCTTACAAGGCGATTCATAAAGACAGTAATACGTCTTCTGTATGATAGTGTGTGCCTCCAATCAGCTTTGTTGGCTTTTCCAATTCCAGGATGCAACATTTTGAATGAATACCTTGAATGTGAAGGTATTTCGAAGTCACTACAAGAACGTTTTCGACAGTCTGAGGGGGCAGTGCGGATGATTGCAAGCCGATGAAAGCGAGCGTGACTGAATGGGAGCTCAAGGAGGTTTCATTTTGGCACAGTTCCTCCCGCTGAGAAGGACTCTAAAAGCCCTGAAAAGCCCCATCTGTGGTTTGGTCTCAAACAGTGCCGACAGTCTCAGAAAGCCAGTCGGCACCGCTGCCTCGCCAGTGCGAGAGACTGAAGGGGAAGGAAAAGGGATGGGGGAAAATAATGTATGACAACAGGGCTGATGGAAACAACCTCCCGCTGTAATTAAGTTAGCTGTGATTAATCAAAGGGGCTCGATCAAGCGAGACACTCATCCTTAACAATCAGGGCATATGAGCGGCGTGGATTTGCATAACTTGACAGCAGTAATTCTAAAACGACAGTCGCAGGCAGCTGATTTCACTCAGATATTAAAGCTGTTATACCGTGAGCCAGTGACTGAAGGAAGCTTTGGAATGACTAATGATATCTGATTTCCTGTTTAATAAGAACATCATTAGTACATTTTATTAGACCTTCTAGTGCAGGGGAACGATGGGAGGGACAATACCGTACACAGTGAACCCTGCAGTATGCTGAAATACGACATGACCCTCAGGCAGCTTCAAGCAATCCGAATGTTTCACATCCTCAGAGTCGTTCAACACGTGTCGTCTCACTCATCACTCCCCCTTCCTGTCACCTACCACGCCTGTCTCCATGACAGCAGATATTGGCCCTGACAGATCTGTGTCTGAAGCCTCCGTCACTGAGGCACGCTGACGTCATTACAGCTTTTTTTTTTTTTTTTTTACAAAGAGGTGCTTGACAGTGTCCTGTCTGTTGTTTTTCTTTCTTCTCAAAGGACGCAGCCGCCAGCTACGATTTCAACGACAACGACCCAGATCCTTTCCCCAGATACGACTCCACTAATGAGAACAAGTGAGTTTTCTGCTTTCTCGCATTACCCGACCTTCCCCTTTTCATACGACCATTATGCGGCTCGAGCGTAGTTATTATAGGATGCGTCCTAATATGGGCCAGGTAATAAATCAGTATGATGTAGGCACAAATAGGCCTAACATCTGAAGAGCAGATTCTGCCAAAGGACTGGAAAACAGTTGATTCAGTTTCATGCCACTCCTGCTGCTCTACCCCAAGTGTTTCTTAGACCATACCTGAAGTCAGTGACTCACCCTCTGCAAACACACACACGCACACACACACACACACTCCTCTCAGCCAACAGCTTATTGTCCATTGTAATTGCAGAGCCACAGAACCAGAGAACCTCCACTGCCCTTTTATCACAATCATTATTCTCTGCTCTAAACATGACATTTTATGAGAGGTGTTATGCAATCAAACAACGTAGAGGCCTGTTATTATGGGCTTTGCACTCTATGAAATAACAAGAGCACGGCAACAGTTCAAAAAAAACACAGTGCAGTGTCTGTGTTTACGATCCACAATATGTTCTACAAAACCACACCTCATAGAAACAGCAATGATGTTTCATGGAAGTAATACAGACTTAATGATAAAAACACTTGAAATGTTTCAATTAAATGTACATTAAATATGTCATTTGTTCACAGACATGGGACCAGGTGTGCTGGGGAGATCGCTATGCAGGCAGACAACAACAAATGTGGCGTTGGAGTGGCATACAACTCCAAGGTTGGAGGTAAGAGCTTTTGCTAATATTTTTGACATTTAGATCTCAATCTGTGTGCACTTTGTGCGCTGTAAAACACAGACTTGTGACTGAGAGTTAAACTGCTGTGGTTGCTGCCACTGTTGTGAGGGATTTAAACGCTTGTTAAGTGCATGTGTAAAACCAAATGTAAAGATAATTGTGGGCCATCACTTTTAAACAGGGCGCAAAGAGTTTTAATCAGAGCTTCCTATCCAAGCGCTGCCTTTAGATAATACATCTACACATCTCTTATTTATTTCATTTATAGCCAGTAGAGAAGCAAGATTTCCTGATTGAGACCTGATTATTATTTTATTTTTTCTTTATACCAGATGGTTGCAAAACACCACTGGCCAAAATTGCTGAGCTTCAATCCACATAAACATTGTTTTGCAATGTCTGATGAACCGAGGTGACCAGCTGGCTCTTAGTGCACCATAAGCACCTGCGTCTTAACAAATGCCACAAATCTTGCTGCCCAAAAACAAAACCATTATCACCATAACCTTGGAATGACAGGCTCATTATTTTTTTCTATTTATTTACTGTAATGCGTTAGTAAATTGCAATATTTGCGTCAGCTCTATTTCCTCCTGAAGATGCGGCCCTAACTCAATGATACGGCCATTAGTACAGGATGAATGACCGAAAAAGCAACTGGGCACTGTTCTACAACATTCCCATCTCTCTCTGCTCAGGGATTCGTATGTTGGATGGGATTGTGACTGACGCCATCGAGGCCAGCTCTATTGGGTTCAATCCGGACCATGTGGACATCTACAGTGCCAGCTGGGGACCCAACGATGACGGCAAGACAGTCGAGGGCCCTGGCCGTCTGGCCCAGAAGGCATTTGAATACGGCATCCAGAAGGTAAACAATGACACAGACAGACAGTCACATTCAGCTGGTGTGATCTCACACTGAGGTTTTCTAATGGGAGCTGTTATCTGCAGCAGTGATGGGAATCAGATTGAAAATAATCAATAAGGACATTGTAATCACTGCTGGGAATAAAGCTTCTAATGACAAAATGCCATCAGTAAATGCTGATATAGAACGAACACAGTATCATGGCAGCAGGAGTGTGTTTACAATATCAGGACGTGAAGTGTGGTCTTCAGCTCTCCCC
Source organism: Acanthopagrus latus (assembly GCF_904848185.1). Lineage (NCBI taxonomy): Eukaryota > Metazoa > Chordata > Actinopteri > Spariformes > Sparidae > Acanthopagrus > Acanthopagrus latus. Next base: position 23,292,111 of record NC_051044.1, on the reverse strand, counting down.
CCATCCATCTTGTCCTCTGCAGGGCCGTGGTGGGAAAGGCTCGATCTTTGTTTGGGCGTCGGGTAATGGTGGCCGCCAGGGCGATAACTGTGACTGTGACGGCTACACAGACAGCATCTACACTATCTCAATCAGCAGTGCCTCCCAGCAGGGCCTGTCCCCGTGGTACGCTGAGAAGTGCTCCTCCACTCTGGCTACAGCATACAGCAGTGGAGACTACACCGACCAGAGGATTGTGAGTCACTGCACCTCGATACCCATCTTATCTTTTCTTAGCTTATCTTAGTTTAAATTTGTTACGTTATGTTACATCACGTTACCTAATGTTTTATTATGTTAGGTTATGTTATTTAACATTTTTGTTATGTTATATTACATTGTGTTCTATTATGTTGCCTCATGTTCTTATGTAAAGTTGACTTGAGTCATGTCATGTTGTGTTTTGTTTTGTTATGTTATATTTACATTGTTATTTGTTACGATATGTCGTATAATATTATGTCAAGTTATGCCAAGTTGTGTTTTATGTTAGTTAACATTTCATCACGTAACGTTACCTCATGTTGCGTTAGATTATGTTGCGCTATGTTTCTTATGTTTTATCATAGTGTTTTAAGTTATGTTGTCATGTTATATTATGTTATGTTGCATTATATTACATTTTGTTACACTGCCTCACGTATTGCTACATTATGTTATGTCAAGTTGAGTCTGTCATTATTTGTTTTGGTATGTTATGTTTTGTTTACATTGAGGTTCATGTCCATATATATGAATTTCTTTTTATGTTGCATTTTGCCTGCTTGCTTTCAGACGAGTGCAGACCTGCACAACGAGTGCACTCAGACTCACACTGGAACATCAGCCTCTGCCCCCCTGGCTGCTGGAATATTTGCCCTGGCACTGGAACAGAAGTATGTAATATTACAGTCAATGGTATTTTTACTGCAATTTACAATATACTGACACTTCTGTATAAATGCTCACCGGTCTCCCTCTGTGTCCATCTTCCCTCCTTCAGTCCTGATCTGACCTGGAGAGACCTGCAGCACATTGTGGTCTGGACATCAGAGTTTGATCCTTTGGCCAATAACCCGGGCTGGAAGAGGAACGGAGCAGGGTTGATGGTCAACAGCCGCTTCGGGTTCGGCCTTCTCAACGCTAAAGCCCTGGTGGACCTCGCTGACCCAGCCACCTGGAAGCATGTGCCTGAAAAGACGCAGTGTATTGTCAGGGATGACTCTTTCCAGCCCAGGTAAGAGAACATCCTATACCTTTTGAGAATGTTCTCTGTAGCCCAAGACCACTGTATTTTAAATGATAGACGTAGCTATGAGTGTGCTTTTTGTGACACAATGCAAAATTGTTCAAATTCACTGGTTAAGTCAGCAACATTTCTAAATTGAAACAATTCAAGAGTAACCAAGTGATACATAAAGAGCTTTATTTCATGTTTGAGCTGACATTTTGAGTCCTACAAAGCAAACAGACCAAATGATATGATGCATGTGTTGGAGTTTAAGGGCTGCACCAGTAAAATAAATCAAAATTAATTTGAAAAGAAGTTAACAGCCGAGTGCATTCAAATCAGCTCTGACCACCTGGTGATAAATGCTAATTGTTACACAATAGGATTAAATCTGTAAATCTAAAAGCTGTCAAGCATGGACAGGAAGTCAGAGCAAAGCCCCCCCGTTTTCTCTCCAGATGTTTTGTTTGCATTTTTTACGGATTAATGACCCAGGAAGATCAAGGGCTAAAGCTTAGCTGCTATACTTTTACCTAGAAACAACTTCTGTTTTCACATTGTGTTCCTCCAGCAGACAGTAGCGCAGGTCAGAAGGATTCTGTGTTCCTTTAAGTGTCCAGTCTGCAATTTGCTTTGGATTAAGAGACTCAATAGCACCAACATCCAGTTTCCCCATTACCTTGCTACGTCCCGGTCTAATCCCGAGGATTTGGCTCTACATTTCCCTCAATGCTTAGTGGTCTACACCCCCCCGCTCCAAGCTTTACGCCAGCTTGAACACGGAAATCCTTTCATTCATGTCTGGGAGAGATGGGGATTAACTGTTTTTTTTTTTTTTGTTTTTTTTTTGCAAATGAATGGCATCCAAATCTGTCCGTGCATCTCACGCAGGAATGTTTGCTAGATATGGGATTGAATGAAACGTAATGCAGGTGCAGCAGTAAAGCGTGTTTTTCCACCCGTCGCTGCTGTTTCCCAGATCCGCAAACGCTAATGAGAACATGTCAGGGATCCACAGGAAGAGCTGTTTGTCTCATTCCCTGCTATTTTAATGAACTCCGCAGGGAGCTGAAAGCAGCAGGGGAGATCACTATAGAGATTCCAACCAAGGCCTGTGCGGGGCAGGAGAACGCAGTCCGCTCATTGGAGCACGTGCAGGTGGAGGCCAGCATCGAATACACCAGGAGAGGGGACCTGCACATAACCCTCACCTCCCCATCCGGTAAGAGACGTGCACGCACACACACTCACTGAAACATCTGAGTGAAATAAGCATGTTCTTGACTGATCTGTCCCTTTGTATATTCCCTCAGGTACCAGCACGGTGCTGCTGGCTGAGCGAGAGAGGGACACGTCCGCCAATGGCTTCAGAAACTGGGACTTCATGTCGGTCCACACGTGGGGAGAAGATCCAGCTGGAACGTGGTTGCTAAAGATTACAGACACTGTGAGTTCCATGGATATATGATGATAGGGCAGCTGTTCTCAGCAACCCTTTGATATATTTTTCTTCACATTTATACGTGCAATAAAAGAAGAGTAAGTGACTGCTGAGTGTCTGTCGGTTCTTCCTGAGATCTAAGCAACATTTTTCCCCTTTCACAGTCGGGCCGTATGGAGAACGAGGGCCGCATTCTGAACTGGAAGCTGATTCTTCATGGAACGTCAGAGAAGCCAGAGCACATGAAGAAACCCAGAGTGTACACTCCCTACAACGCCGTGCAGAATGACCGCCGCGGTGTGGAGCACATGGATGACATGATGGAGGTGAGTGGCAACAGCGTTTAAAGCTCATTCTTAATGACAACATAAGGAACTGTGAAGTGGAGTTTCATGTTTATATATGGTGTAATGTAAAATTGGATCATTAACTTTAAGGGGCTGAATGTAGGGACACTAATGTACACTTGATAACAACAGTCAAGCAAAGCGATATTACAAGACCAACAGTCTACAGTCATGCCAGCTGCTCTATGAGGCTGTGCTAAAATAAAGACAGCAGAGCTTTGAGCTAAATGCTAACACGCTCACAATGACAATGCACGCACGCTGGTTTTAAGCAGATACAATCGTGAGCATGTCCACCATCACGCTAACCAGTCAGCATGAAACATACAAGGCTAAAGGAAATACCAGTAGTTTTGCAGCTATTCGGGTTGTAATTTATCGGGATATGAATGTCTGTAGAAACTGTCATGATATGTCCAACAGTTGTTAAAATATCTCAGTCTGGAACAAAGTTGACAACCAGCCAACCTAAAAAATTTACAATTTAAGTACAATTGTTCACACCCACACACACACACACACACACACACAAACACTGAAAACCTTGATTTTATTTCTCACCTTGCTGCAGTGATGTAACAGTGTAGTCCATGGTGCATTAGCTCTCTGTCACGTCATTGCTGGGTGTGGTTACAGTTGCATAAAAGCACACCTTTGACCTCACACAACCAGGAGGTGACGCAATAGTGACATACATGACCCCCCACATTTGATATGATCCGTCATTTACTGGCACATAATAGTAGTCCCTGCCTCAAATGTATGTATTAGAGAGATTTCGTTCAAATTTAGCATTAACTATCAGGTATAATGGTCAGATATGACATTTTGACAATGGGTGAAGAACCACAGGCTCCTGTATCACCACAGTGTTAGCACAACGCAGTACCACAATGAGCATTCCCTAATTTTAGACCTGCTGATGGTTGAGGGCTGCATTGTTACTTGTGTACCTTCAGGTGCACACGCTGAGTCAGTCACAGGTCAGTAACATGTCTCCTATCATCATGTCTCCAGGAGCCCACACAGGCTTTACCACATCCAAAGACTGAGACTGCACAAACCTCCCTTCCGTCAAACCCAGAAAAGGAGCCCAAAAAGCCCTCAAGTTCACCCTACTCGCCCTCCCTGGCCCTGCTGCGTCTCCTTCAGACCGCCTTCAACAGGCAGCTCCCTGCCCTGCAGCAGCCCCGGTCAGAAGCCAGGCCCTCCTCCACCTGGAAGAAGCCGCAGCCGGGCCGGAGCCTCTCTCCACCTGCGACGAGACTCCCCCCTCAGATGTTGTACCAGGCTCTGGACATGATCAACAAGTACCGGGGCCCACAGGACAGTGTCTACAGCGACTACGCTGATGGCTTCTACAACACCAAGCCGTACAGGCACCGAGACGACCGACTGCTGCAGGCCCTGTTTGACATGATAGATGACGACCGCAAGTGAAGGCCCTGGGGGGAGGAGAGGAGAGGAGGGGAGGGGAGGGGAGGGGAGAAGAGAAGAAAGAAATATGCTAAAAAGGAAGCATGGTTATGTGTTGGTTGAGGAGCAGAGGAACAAGGCGAAGAGAGGAGAGAAAGCAGAGGGATGGGATCTGGCATTAGAGGAGTGGAGGAGACGAGAAGAAACACAGGAAAGAGGAACTCTTTCACTCAGCTCTGTTTTGTTTTTTTTTTAGGTTTTCCCAAAAATGCTGCAAATCTGATCTTTACCGTCATTTGCCAATCACCATTCATCAGTTACTCCTTTTAAATCAGTCATGCTAGACCGTCCAGACCACACAGGAACATGGACTTGTTTAGAGCCTCTCTGCTACAAACTGTATCTCCATGTTGTGAAAGTGAAAGCATTTAAATCACCGGAAAGGAGAAGAAGCCCTTGTCTCTCTTCTCTTCACTGCCTGCTCAAGCATGCCACCTTTAGAAATATAAGTTTTGTATTAGTATCTATATATTATCTATATATATTATACAAAGACAATGATTGTAACATGGTTTTGACAACACTTGACAGCTGAAATCTTCACTCTCAAAGATCCTGTTTTTCTTTGTGTTTTGTCATTTTTCATTAGTTCCCCCCCAGTATGTTTGATTATGATATGACACCTGCTCACTTGATTCACCTTAGGAGGACAAATGTATCCTTCCTTCCTATCCGACATAATGTTTTAATTAGAGTCAGCATACATTCAAAATGAAAGGAGAAAAAAAAGGTTAAATTGGTCATCAATTTGAAATGTTTTAACTTTGTCGACAAAGATTTATTCTCAGGGTGTCAACAAAGCTCAAGAGAGTCGCAGAACCAAGCTCTGGATTCTTTGAAGTATTAAGAGAAATATACAACGAGTGAAATGAGACGATAAAGTTGTATCGATACACTATTAAAAAAAGATTTTAAAAGTACAAAACATCACCAGCCTCTACTCTGGTGATGACGAGTTACAGATGGAGCACTGGGTTGGCGTAGCAACACATTCAAAAGGAGAGTGAAAAAGAAATCTCCTTCTTGTGCAATTTGTTTTATTTTGTATAAGTACAATGCTGCATTAAATGAAATATTTTTCTAAGGAATCCTCATAGTTTATGGAGATAATATATACAGTATCAAACCCTTGAACAGTTTATTTTCGTGTGCCGTCGGTGTGGTTATCATAACTACAAATGAACACTGCCAAAATCAGTGAATGTGCAAATGGCTAACATGTTGTTTGTTCATCATCTGCAATATGCCAACTAGACACAGTTCCTTGAATCCTGGACAGATAACTGCAGTAATTTGACTTCTCTGGTATTATTTATTTGGTATTAATGGACCTATCACGCTTCAGGCTGACCAGAAAAAACTCTGTAGAATAGGGGCTCTGCACCGCCACCCTCAAGCACATTCATCTTGAACGCCTTAATATATTCTGTAATTCGTGTGCATATCTCATCTCCACATGGTGTAGATCAATTTACAGATGTGTAAGTGTAAGTGTTTATGACATGAGTAGTTATGAATCCTGTATGCAGAGTCTCTATCCTCCAGCTTGGAACTGCCTGCCCCCGTTTCTCTGCCAACAAGGTGACAGGAGAAAGAAGGTGTTTCGGGACAACGCTTCACACGCACCCTGTAATTTATCCATTCTTTAGTGGAGCCCGTGCTGTTTTTCTTCATGTTTTTTTTTGGTTTGTTTTGTTTTCTACTGATTCTTCAGTCCAACGTTGTTTACACAAACCGATATTATGTTGCAATTTCTGTATGGATGTATAAAAAAAAAAGAAAGAAATAATGAGATTTATCGTAATAAACTGCAAAGTGACCTCTTGAGTCTGTTTGAGTCTCTGCTGCAGCCATTAACCCTGGGAGCTGACGTCAGCTGTGACGATTTGAGGTTTTTTTGCACGATGTTTAAAATCTTGTAAAAAACAAATCATCAGAGCGTGTGTAAAAAGGGGATTTTGCCGTTAACATAAGCAGCGGGCACAGATAAATTCAACTTACGCCTATCCGAAGGGACTTTTCATCCCCAAAATAAAAACAAAAATATAGTTCTTTTACCTCTGGTGCTGTTTATCCATCTAGATTGATTTGGGTGTGTGTTGTGGACTTCTGGAGATATCGGTTGTGGAGATTATCGGCCTATAAGGTCGCTAGATGTCACGCGCCTTGTTGTGCCTTGTCGCGTCCACAGTTTCATGTAGGAAGTATTTTCTTTGTACTGAACAGCCCAGAAAAGCTCATTCTCATGACAGCGCGGGGTGAAAACATTAATGGCGTACTCCCCTGCTGAGCTGTAACATTAGCTAGCTTAGCCTCTCCTCCATTAGCTAGCGAGGCCTTTCCTTGTGAAAGTCTAGCCTGGCGGATTGGACTGGCTACATCCCCATCTGTTCCATCTGTTTAGGGCTAAACAGCGAATATTCTGAAATATTAGCATGCTTGTCATTGTGAGTGTGTTAGTGTGCTAATGTGTGCTATAAGTACAGCCCCACAGCCACTGGCAGGGCCGTAGAGTGTCTGGGAAATATGTATTTATAGGCTGTCAGGGTTTTTATTTATTCATCAATGTGTTTGCCCTCGGTCAGGCATCAGTGCAGATGTTTAAAATTCTCAATTATTTATTCTCAAGTTTGTGAAAAATTGAGGTTTTAATATTTGGCGTAGCCTTGACAGGTCACACAAATATGAAACACACACAATAACTCAACACGTGAGAAATTTCATAAGGTGGAGTTCAGCCACTAGATGACAGGAATCCCTTTGAGGCCTTTTTTATTCATTAAAGACACAATCATCTTTCCAGCAACGCCTTTAAAGATACTTTTTGTCACATGGAATCAACATATTTCACAGCCTCTTTTATGTGTGTGTTGTCTCCTGGTGTTCATTGACAACATGCAAGAACTTCTTCTATTATATTTCTTGTTGACTGCCACCACCTTGTGGACAGAAGGCACTACAACACAACCCCCCTGCTGACGTGACCTTATGAAGCCTGGTTTATAACACAGTTATTATCTCTGTCTGCTGCCTTCCAACTCTCCTCACTAGCTCTCCTCCGCACGATATCCTCAAACACTTGAGTACGCCAACATTTATCTGCAAGCAGAACGAATTTGAGGAAACTGTGAGCATTGATCGAGGCTCTCCTGAGAACTTTGCAGCGGCTGCTACCCACAATCTACCCTGAGCCGGAGGAAAGAATGTGAGTATCAACTTCTGTCTTCACTGCATGTGTAATTTCACCATCGTATTCTTTTCTTGCCTGCGTCCTCTCCTCACTCCTCAGCTCCTCCCATTCGCCCAGATTCCCCAAGCATCTGGTTGCTTTGGTTTTCCTCCAAAACTAAACGCTGTATAAAGCCTGAGGGGTGAAGTGAAGGGGGGCGCAGAGAAAGAAGATATGTGAGGAAAAAAAAGGGAGTGGAAATATTATAAAAGCAAGGAGAAGAGAGCGAAAAGCAGGGACAAGGTAAGAAAATAATCTCCAGTGGAAACACATTGAGTTAAACAGCACATTTCCAGGAAGAGACAGACTGAGCAGAGGAGAGCCAGAGTGCGAGATTTTTTTGGGGGGGGGGGGGGGCGGGTAAGAATAGTGACCTCAAAGAAAGTTCTGTGTGTTTATCCACCAGCAGGTCACGGTATGGCGCTGTTCCCATTCTGCAAGACGCCCTCAGGTCAGTGCAACCTCAGCCACTGCTTCACCTCTTCTGCTTGTGTCATGTATGGCTGCTTCACCCTCACTTGGGATTGATTTGGTGACTGTTGTACGTGCTTGCTTGAAGCTCAGTTCGACTGAGCCAGAGAGGCTGGACTGCAAACACCAAAGAGCTTTGTAAAGCCTTTCGTAAAGGTTTCGATTAGCAGTCTGATGGTAAAAATATGTCCAGTCAGGAAAAACTAAGTCCTTGATCAGTTCAAGAACTTTTGTGCAGCTATCCCAGACGTCTCGGCTGGTTGAGGAACTTGCACACAATCGGGGAATGGACGTGGACAATCTGAAGATAAACATCTGGATTCACTAACACGTGCCTCGACTTGGGTTCAATCAGGTTCAGTGATATGGTCTCACTATGCTGTATGTTCCAGCAGTGAATGCTCGTCCATTTGATATATTATCTCCTGCATATTGTCTTTACACTTAACTTCCTCAAAAAAGAACAGGATGTCTTCTATGTGAAAATCTTGTTGCATCAATATCACTGGTGGAAAAGTCCTGCATTCAAATTCTTACTTAAATAAAAGTACAATAGAATGGGCATTGAAATAACCTGAAAGTACAAAAGTCATCATTAACATTGGCAATTTCACTGGATCGTAGTTATTAATGCATTATTGTTGCAACTGCTAATTTATATAATATGATATGTTAATCCATAACAATGCATCATAACTTAGTTGATTCAGATTTTGTAACAGTAACTCAGTATACAGAAAGAGAGATGGTAATACTCAAGTTAAGTACAAGTACTTTGAAAACATACTCCATGTCTGAACTAAGTTAGCTACTGTTGCTCTATGTTAGCGGAGAGGGGAGAGGCACTGAGACAAGGCCGTCGGGAACATGCATAAAGTCACGTCCTTTTACTTGTCGTCGGGAAAAACCCAACCTGAGTCCTTCACAGAGAAATCCACAGTCCAGCAGTATTAAAACAACTTAAACAAATTGTCCACAGGCATTTGTAGGCAACTGAGAGAGTTGGGAAAGGTCTCATTTTTCATGTCACGGTACAATCCGCTCACTTATGGCCAATAAAAAAGTGATGATTACATGTTGATTTGCTACAAATGATTACAGAGAGCCCCTTTAACTACTGTACTTGAAATGTACTTTCTTACATTCCACTCCTGTTCAGTAGTTAACCAGAACCTATTTTTATGACTATTTTAGTTAAGTTCAATAATACAAAAACGTCACCACACATATGTATGTCTTATGTTTCCATTGTACAGACAACTGCCTCACATATTTTATTGCACAATAAAGATTAAAAAAAATCAACTAATTTCAAATTTCTATTTCTATTTCTAATTTCTATATATGCATATATAGCCCACAGACATTACATGTCTATGCAGTGTGTAGCAGGTTAGTATGGAACATGCTCGAGAGTTTACGTTACTGATGCAATCACCGGTTGCCACACTTCCAAAGAAACAATATTTCTTGCGCAGCACATTCTTTTCATTCCTATAAGGTTGGGTCTTTTTACCTGCCGGGGATTCCAAGGAACATTTCAGTAAAATGTGCTGACTGGAAACGTTGAAGCAGCTTGTACAAGTTTCATTTAAATGCTTGTCCAACTGTGTGTTTGTCTTTCCAACAGGAGCGGTCAGAGTGACCAGAATACAACTGTTCCTGTACTGTTTCCTCCTGTCTGTTATCATATGTAAGTGAACAGAAGAAACGTGTTTCGGCTACTTCCCTTGTGCCACAACACAATTGCACAATGATATATATATCTGTGATGATAAATTACAACTATGCAGTATCTCCTCTAAATATTCCACATGCAGACATGTGTTTGAAGTTGAAAAGGAGTTTGAATATTATTAATTGGGATCAGATGGTTTGAGGTATGTTTTGTTTCCTTAGACTTCCTCCATGGACGTAAAGAGGCTGTCGGCGTGAAGTCACCGCATTCTATCTTTCATGCGTTGGGAAAGGACAGGGGAAGACTATCGACAGGCAAGACCATTGTCAAGGCAGCAGTGCCACAAACTCCTCTGGAAACACCTTGGGGTGCTCCTTTAGTGTGGGGTGACGCCCGTAACTCAGCTGTCCGTAGGGCCAAATTCGCCCAACGGGAAATCCATACAGGTCTGCTGGCCCTCGTGGTTGGAAAATATGCCAAGTTTGTGAGACGTTTCCTCTCTTCTGCTGAAACCTATTTCCTCCCTGGACAGACGGTCACCTACTACATCCTCACAGACAATCCCCGTTCTCTGGATCCCCCCATCGAGTTGGGGCCTGATCGACAGCTGAAGGTGGTTCCGGTTGCAGAGCTGCCTGGCTGGGAAAGGTTGGCCCATCGAAGGATGTCCCTGCTTGCCGACGCCATCAGGAACCCGATCGGCAGCGAGGTTGAGTACATCTTCTGTGCTGACATCGATCAGGAGTTTGTGGCCCCAGTGGGAGAGGAAATCCTTGGACACCTAGTGGCCACGTTGCACCCAGAGCTCTACGGGATGCCACGAAATGCATTTCCTTACGAAGCCGAAGAGCTCTCATCGGCTTACGTGGAGGAAGACGAAGGGGACTACTACTACACCTCTGAGCTGTACGGAGGGTTGGTTTCTGAGATGTACAAACTGGCTCGAGCATGCTCCTTGCTTATTCTGCAGGACCAGGCTAATGGGGTGGTGGCCCGGGGCCTCGAGGAGAGCTACCTGAACCGCTACCTGATCAACCACAGGCCGACCTGCGTGCTGTCACCAGAGTACAGCTGGTGGGACTCGGCCCTGGCTGCTGATGTTCCTGTGCAGAGGCTGCTCTCTTTGGGAAGGCAGTGTGAGGCTTTAGACAAACAGAAGAGAGAGGAGCACAAATGTTGAGTCAATCTAAAAAGAGGGAGGGAAGTATGAATGTAGGGCTCAATTGCACATGAAGAAAGACTTTTTTATTTAATCTTGAATGTCCCGTTGGAGGAGAACTGCTTGATATTTAGCAAATGGTGTTCTGACAGGACAGCAGATGACGGAACCAGATAGAGAGACAGCACATATTCCAGTTATCGTTATTCAGTTCATAACTCGAGATTCCCATTTCATTTTCTGTTCTATTAGCTAATAAATGTCGCTTCCAATCACAGAGGCAAACTGCACAATCTGTTCTCAATTAAAGACCCATATGTTTGAAAGAGCGTCGCTGTTTGTCTGATATCTCTTCCACAGCAGGCAAAAAGAAATTGAGCTGTCTCTTTAAACGAAGCACTGTCCTCTCCATTAATGTCAGCCTCAGAGATACTGCTCCAGTGGCTTTGTGGTCAGCAGCGATAAGAGTCAACAGTGTAAGTGCACACTTTCCCCCGCAGTGGCCAATCATTAACTGGAAGAGCTGCTGTTTCAAGGTCTTTAAATACCAGGTGGCAGGGGGGGGGATTGATAGAAAGGGATGCAGTCACACGTGTGGTGTGAGCTGCCATGTTTAAGTTTTAGCAAAAGCTATAGCTGAATTGAGATCAATGAAACTGGTTCAGGATGCATTGATGTAAATTTCCCTTAAAAACTGCTATTTTCCCCGACTGTGAATTGGAGTAAATTGTAAACTCAGATGACCCGGCGCTGGTGGCTGTCTGCGAGTCTGCCACACACACAAACACGCTCCCACGTTCACACTCTCTTTTCTCTTCCGTGTGTTTTAATGGGAGGGTTAAACAGCAGCAGATGTTTTTTTCTCACTGCCAACAGAATCTGTCCTCAGGGCCAGATCGCCACGTGGAGGGAAGCCGGAGGTAAACTTCGGATTATCCTCTGAAACTAATGCTCAATTTCCCTCCGCTGACCACACAGGTGTGTGTGTGTGTTCGTGTGTGTATGTGAGAAATAAAATAAACTGCTCAATAATTTTGATTTGCAGATGCTCCCGAATGGTTGCTGTATTTCATGTATACCTCAGTCATCTTGGCTTTTAGACTACCCGATCCATGCTGAGTGCCCCTTGTCATGCCACAATGCAAAGCAGTTTAAAGAATTATTGGTTTAATCCCTGTCATGTGGTTCACTGGTGGTCTAGGAACCTGTGGGCAGCAGCATAACAGACGGCAGAATAAGATAATCAACTATTAGATCTTGATAATGAATTTGTTGAAAGATCATATAAATCTGCCTTGTGAAGATGAAGAAGACAAGGATGAGGCACATCAGAGGCCTGTGTGTGTATAGGGGGGGGGCGCTTTGTAGTACTTAATCTCTGGTCAGCACACTTTATGTCTTTGTGTTTGTCAGTTTAAGCTGAAACAAAACTCCTAATCCATCAGTTAACGTTAGCCAAATGTTCCCAAAATTCCCAGAGGAAGAGCTTGAAGTGGAACTTTTCCTTTTCCCTCAGATTGTTTCCGCCATTTAGTCTTTTTTGTTGTTGTTTAGTTAAGTTGGGGGGGTGTTTCTGATATTTGGTTATAATCTTATTCTAATCAGCCAATAAAGACAACATAGTAATAACAGCCCTTAACCATTAGCTGACACTGACACGTAACGTTAGCTAATTTCCACAGACATTCAGATGATGAATAGGCCTATTTAAAGTGACTGATGTATGATTGCGTAAACAAAGTCATTTCAGTTGTTAAGAGATGTGCAATACATTTAGGTGGCGCTGACGACAGCTCTGATAGATGGTGAACCTATAACAAAACAACCATTTAGGCTAGATCTTCAGCAACAATGGTGGAGATTATTCTAATTATCTAATCACTGATATACTTTAATAAAAGTTGATGTGGTACAGTTAGCAAAGGATATTGTATTTCTCTCTGTGCTGTAAATCATGCCTGTTCATCATAAGCCAGTCAGCAGAGAAATAATGAAATAATTTTCTACATCCACAGCCAAAAACCAAGCAGTGAAATTCACATCAGGCATTGTTTCTGTCGTCAGCTCACCTGTGCTGCATGTGTTTGTTTTGAGGGAAGAAGCTGCAGCATCTGGATAAACTCCGGCCCAGGATGTTGCTGTAAGGCGACACTGTTAGTTAATGAGCCACTGTGCCTCTGCCATGCCTGCTTATTAGTGTCAATTACAGGTCACCCACAGGTAAGTCAAACTGCTGGAGACTTTTTAAAGATGGGGCAATTACTCAGTCTCAAGTAGGTGTTGATCATTTAATTCCCCTTTACTTAAGCTGTGTTTAACCATACACAATAATTCAGTTTTATTACAACAGCGTACATTTTTACATATTAAAGGTGCCTTCAAACCAGCCGACGTGATTCCAAGGTTGTGATGTCACAACTATATAGCCGCCAACCTGAGCCACGCCCCCAGCACAGCAGTGGCTGCTAAAACACAGGCAGGGCTGCTGCCAAATGGCAGATGGGTGACGCCTCCTCAGGCCTGTGACCAATCAGAGCAGGGCTTTTTGGGAAGGAGGCCTTAAAGAGACAAGCACTTTAACGGATCATTCAGACAGAGGCTGAACTGTGTTGCTGCAGCAATAGTCAGTATGAGAAAATTAATGTTGGATAACCGCTAACTGCTGCTAACTGTAGTTGCTGTTTGCTAGTTAGCTCACTAGTTAGCTCTGTTAGCTGTTCACCTAGACGTCTGAACTGGGATCTTGGAACACCAGGGGAGCGCTGGAGTTTCCACAGCTAGCACAGGCGATTTGCTTTGCTAACTGGCTAGCATACTAACTTCAGTAGATATCCATGAAACACGATACACAGGCATCTGAACTTTTATCGATATGTTTTTCTTCATGGTCTGTGGAATTGGAGTTAATTTTTCAAGTTTCAATTAAGTTTTCAACATTTTAACATTTTGTGGTAAACACCCAACCTTTAAAGTTAACTTTGATATTGAACTAATGTAGAACTCAATTCATGAAAATATCCTCCATAGGTTTCATATCTGCTATATCTACCCCACATTTTAAACACAGAGATGCTTTGATTAATAACCAAGTAGGCCAAGATATGTTACACAGTGTAATATCAGTGGGCATCGGACTTTCAAGCCCAGCTGCCTCTGAATTAAATGCTTTTGATCACACTGACAGTGTTCAGTCCGCCTCTCTCCAGCAAAAGTTGCCCACATATGACACATGAAGATTTAAACAGAGAAAAAATGACTCAGTGGAACTGTTTAGCAAGAGGGATCAGAGGTTGGTGTTGTTGTCATTTACATTAATGCAAAATCAACCGCTGAATATTTACACTGATGATTAAAGACTGGGCGCTGAAAGGATTTCAGTGGGTGTGGGAGGTAGAACTACTTGTTTGGGTTTACTTCATTAGCAATACATTAAGGGGTCACATAAGAAGAAGCAGTCCAGTGTGGAAAAAAACAGCAAAGTTTAAATGTAAACCCTCTGATCTGGAGAGAGAAAAGGGAGAGTCTTTACTGTTACTGGTTTCAGTCTTCAGATCCTGAAACATGGGGCCTCTGATTAGCACCAAAATCGGAGCCTGGCCAAATAATACACATATTAATGATCAACCCCTGTAGTTATTCAAAGCCATTTGTAAGGTAGAAGTATATTCATGGAATTACACAGAACTGTAATGGAGTGTAATATAGAGAGTCATGAATGAGCATGTTGAACAAAACAAAATGTGACAATATATCTCAGCCACATTTGAAAGATAATTGTCAGGGGTTAGTAATTGTAATAGTCTCCCTGTGTTTAATGTTTAGCCTGAAACAAAGGGTGTTTGTCCATCAGAAGATATGTCTGTAAACACAAAAGCCCCCAAATCAATTAACCCTATCCACCCAAGAGGCGTTATTTAAATGTTTGCACAGCAGGAGACCTGTCAGCCAAACCAGAGTGCATCTGGAACAAAACAGTCTTAGTATTTAAAATTAGCATAATAAAAACCAAGAGACAGTACAGGAAATGTAATGCTCTGGGACAAAGTTGTCAAAGTTGTATTTAACTATAGTTTGATACATGAAGTGGATAATCATAAGGTTAACTCTGACTGTATTAAATGATTTCTACAGAAAAATGTGTGTTTAAATTAATATCTGTGTAGTTAATTTGTTGATGGATTCATGGCAAAAACTCTCAAGTGTTGATGTGTGTTTGTGTGTGTGTGTTTGCGCTTGTGTGTCGCCAGGCTGACGGGTGGGGTGAAGAGCTATGGTAATCTGTTGGATTCACACAGGCCTTTCCCCACCCAGCCCGAGGCTGCTCCACACCAAAACATGCAGCCCTAATCACCAGGTCAAGGGGACTGACACTGGGAGATAGTGGAGGTGCAGCTCACTGGGGGACACCACTGTGCCCATTGTGCTGATGTCACATGACAGCCTATATCATCAAAGGCACCACATGAGGATGATTATATACACCAGCTTAATGGCAAAGCCGTTTACCAAAAAATGCTCCCAGCTGACTCTACCATATCATGAGAATTAGGGTGACGGTTGGTGTATAGTTCCAAAAGTGGTTAAAGTACGAGATTAAAAACAAATTGCTTGGTTTTACAAAACATTTGCCATATATTTCTTGATATAAACTGGGGGGTTCTTTTGAAAAAATATATGGCAAACGTTTTGAATGTATATGCGAATATAGTATAGAAATCTATGACAAAGATTCTGCTGATATTCCTTACAGTGTCGGCTCAACTGCGTTCTAACAAGACGAGGTTAACATCAGTCTGCAGACGTTCGCTTTAACCGATCCAGTGGGCTAGAATTAGTTCAACCATGTCAGCACAACACAGCTGACGGGGCCGTTTTGACAAGAAGTGGCACAACTACATATGTGTGTTTAAGAGAGAGATATGAGCTGACAGAAACGGGTAATTACTAGAATGTGCCCTTGAATAACTACAGCTTGAAAAGACCTTTATAGACACATAGCCCTGGTTCTACAAATGGCCAGTAAAACGCACTTGCAGAAGTAAACTAAAAGGTGCACTTGTCATGCACATTAATATATATAATGCGTGCTGTATGATAACTTCACTGTGGCAAGAAAGTGACAAACTAACAAGCTAGCAAGTCAAGACCAATCCAGTGCTGTCAGCCCTGAAGGCAGCAGCTGTAGTCCCTCCCCGGGCCAGAGCGAGCACAGGGAGCCTGGGCTGCTAAATGCTCCAGCCTCAAAGGGACGATGGTGGAGGGCTGGTAAAGATGGCGGCGCTCTCCGAGGATGGGAGGTACGGATTAAATTGTGGCCAACAGAGCGCCGACAGAATCACCGTGTTACACGTCAAATTGACCGAGACAGCACTGAGAGCCATAGAGAGCCACCAAAAGTGTATGGTGAGTAAAACGGGCGTTTATTTCAGTCAAAAAACGAGCCAGGACCGTCGGGCTGACACAGCTCGTCTCAGCTGGGGAAGCTCAACTGCCACGCACAGCTAAAGCTACAAAGTTAGCTAAGCTTTTGACAGAGCAACTTTCTGCTTCTTTTTTTGATTATACTGACCTTGTGTCGTTAAATTAATCAACCGTACAGGGTGAATGAGGCCTCGGCTTTATGTTCTGGCCAGGTTTTTCGAACTGACAAATGACATTTAACGCAGAAAACCTGTTGGTAAAGTTAGACACTCTGATTAGCCACATTAGCTCTAGCTGGGTTAGTCAGAGCCCCCTGTGCTGTGCTGTGCTGGCCAGCCAATTCCGTTTTTTTTTTCTCCTGCCAAACTAATGTTGCTTTGACCAAATTAGGAAAGTTGTCATTTTATATCGACTCACACACTCGTCGTGAGACAAGTTTTCACAAGACGAGGGTTTTAACATGCAACCTTAGTTTACTAACGTGAACTTTTCTTTCGACGCCGTTGTATTTGGCGTCAGGGGCAGGGTGGAAATTGCACGGATAAATTGAAGCTAAATGTAACAAGTAAGTTGGTGGCGTTGGAAGCCCGTCGGTGACTAGGCAGCTTACCATATGGTTTGAAGTTTTAGCTAGTAGGGAAAAGGCAACAGCACAGCCTCGCAGAGATGTGAATCTCGCAGCAAGGCTCAGCCCTTTATAGCCATTTAACTTAATCATGAAGTGTTGCAGTTAAAGGAGCTGCCACACTGGAGCCACAGGATGTATATACGAGCAGCTGCCTCAAAAGGTTTACATGAGACAAACATTTAATTGGGGCTTGTTAGCCAAACTGCCGACATTTTTCTGCATACCCCATGTCAAGCTGCATGAGAAGGCCAGCATTTGCAAATATACAGCATATGCTATCAGATTGCATCAAAACCTATGATAAATCATCCTATATCTTAGGTTTTCTCTTACTATACATGTCATTTTGTTCAAAATACAATATATTCATGTATTTCTTTTGGCTGTCAACAAACTATTTCATTAAATTGTACTGCATGTCACCCCAGGAGCCTGACACCACTGGTCATTGAGGAGCTTTTAAAACTAGGTGCTCTAATAGGGCACTGCATAACTGTGCAGATTAAATATAACTCTTGAACTCTGCAAATGGCATAATCTTGTTGAGGCGCTACACAGGTGAACTAATCTGGACGGACCAATGCAGTCTTGAGTTGCAGGGGCCTGTAGCCAAGTTACCTGATGGAAACCCTGCCAACAACAACCCCGTTACATAACATGCTGCCTGGGCTTGGGCTCTGCTCAGAGCTGATGCACTGCAGCTTAGCATGGGGCTGTAGTGTTCAGAGGTCTCTGTGACAGCTTTTTATGGCACATGGTGTGTGTGTCAGTATGTAAAGCACACTCGCACCCCAGTATGTAAAGTTTTTCACGTTCAGCCCTGTACAATAAAGATATCCTGTGTGGAGTGTTTGAAATGTACCACAATTTAAATTGATTATTTAGTCCGTCTCTGACAGCTGGCAGACCGAGTCATCACTAAGTTGAATGAATTCTTTTGTGACAGCCCATGCTACAACCTTATTGGATGTGGTAATGTTGGTCGGTACGCTGCATTGAACGGCAGCCTGCCATCTCTTGCTGACTGAGCAGCCAAAACTGCCTGCTTTTTGTCTCTCTCCCTCTCAGTAATGTGTGTTGTAGCTCAACCAGTCATCGAACTATGGAAGCTGGCTATCTTTGTCTTTCTGTGGTGATGTGAAATGTGATCAGAACTCTGTGTGTGTGTGAGGACTGGTTGGTGTGTGAGTGACTGAGTGAGTGTATGGATAGTGGGGGAGGGAGTCAGTCAGTGGCTTGGAGTAGCTTAGCTTTAACAACCATGACATGGGCTTTTTAGTCAGGAAAAAAAGTATACTTAATGATGTGTCTCTTGTCATATGTATGAGTTAGAAAGTGTCCTTTAAAGTCCACAGGAATGCAGACAAGCTTTTGTTGATAAAATACACATTTCACTCATACGAGAACATTTCACAAGTCTATGATTTGGCTATGTAAAGAAGCAGTGAGTCCTCTCATGTTCCTATTCTATTAATACCGAAATGAATAGGAGAGGCTGGGGTCATTGTTTAATTTTCTTCAATACTAAACATAAACTTAATTTTTATATGGTTATTTTTATTACCAGTGGGGCTTTTGTATTAATATTGCCAGCGTCAGTGTAACTCAAGCTACAACCTCAAGCTGTAGACTGCCTCCTAACCTGCACTGCACCAGAGCTACTGCATATTTGTGCAGCCACTGCATATTTGTGGCTGTCAACTCTGTTTCAAGTAGCCACCTACACAAAACACAGACATGTCAAAAATATCCTCATGAAACTACCCGCTGTGTTTGACTATTGTCCAAGTTCCACTACGTGTATTCACCTAAAAGCAAATATTTCTACCTACCACCCACCTCTTAACCACTTAAAAGAAGATGCAGGTGAAGTTGACTCACATGGTTTCTTTGAAGAGCTTAAGAGATGCAGAGCTGAATGTTGGCAGCCAGTGGACGGTCATCAAGTATTTGTGGCGGACTGTCACCCATGATTTCAGCAGTATGCATCAGTCCAGTAGTGGAATATTATGAATGGAACAGAATGTAATTTAGGTTTTTCTTTTTAAGCAAAATGCCAAATTTATCCAAGCTCAAATGTTAGGATTTGCTTCTTTTTCTTTTAATGTTATTGTAAATTGAATATCTTAAAACAAGCAATTGGAAATTAGATTAAATTAAATAAAATGTATTTTAATTTTTTTTTATTGACTAGTTTATTGATTCCTTGATAATAGAAAAAAAATTGCACATTAGGCAGTGCTCAAAATAATCCTCAGTTGCAGTCCTGCATCAGACATATTTTCAATTCAAATTCTTTATATATCACAAGATAGTTGTTAATGGGTTCACAGTTTGAAAATGAGAGTGTGTCTGACTGGCTCTTCAGGTTTTCTATTTTGTGTTGTATGGAAACAGATAACAGCATAGTTATTTTTGTCACAGACACATAAGTCATTTCGTTTATGTAGTCTTCATTTTAGTAGACCCCATGTTGAAGTGCAACATTTTGCCCACTCTTGTTGGTACTAGGTTTTGTAAATGCTAAGTGTGACAGGACCCTAAGGCTGTTTCTGCAACTGTATGCTTTGACTCCTGAAGAGTCTGTCAAATAGTGAAACATGTTCTGCAGGTTTTAGAAAAGAAATGTCTAAATTCAACAACATTGTGTAGCTGTTCTATTTTACACATCCAACTGGTGCTTCTCTCCCAATAATCCTCCACATTTCCAAAGTGTTAAACTGTTGATTCTTCTCTTTCAGAATGTACCTTCTTTGCGGCCAACAATACAATTCAAGGGACTCCAGGGGGTAAGTAGTGTTTCTTCCCCATGCTGTAAATTCCCAATCGTAATAAATAAAACCCTTGTTTTGTGTCCCGTTGTTAGCAGCAAGCGTAATTTTGCATCCATTAATGAAGAGTTATTTATTTAGCTACTATTTCGTCTTTTGCTTGCATGTGCTGTGTTGTAGCCATTACTTATTGAAATGCCCCCACACGAGTGTATCACAAATAAAAACACTTACATGGTCAATTTAATCAGCTTTAACTCATCTATGTCACCAGCATTGGACCATTTAGTTTTATCAAAAACTTAACAGTTTATTATTAAATTAGTGATCAGATAATGCTTTATTCATATAATAAGAATACATTGCAAATTGCAGTATAAAATAGGCAATTAGACATGGCCCAGAAGATTTATTTTAACTTGTGATTGCACAATGCATATGTTACATGATTTTAATGAGGTAACTATTTAGAATTGGTAACATAAGTTGTGTTGTTGATGCAGACTGTTTGTTGGACTGTTCAGAGGGGCAAACGCTAACATCTGAAATCTATCAACATTGCTTTACACTGCTTGTTGTCCATGATGCGCATGACTCACATACAGCCTCCCCTTAGCTGCTGAGACATCAGAGACCTTCCTTTCAAAGCCCATAGCTCAGATGTAGACACTGTATCATTACACTGTGCAGGCACTGAACTGTAGATGGGGTGGGGGGGGTGTTAATTTTGTTGTGCATAATTTTTGTGTACATCTCTTTACAGCGTATTAAAATTCCTAAGACGGACTCCTCCTCTGACACCTTCCAAAATTTTGATTTCTACCTGTCTAATGTGGGCAAGGACAACCCTCAGGGAAGCTTTGAGTGCATCCATCAGTATGTGTCGAGGTAATCACTGGTCAGCTGAATCATCTGCTGCTGTCTTACCACACATTGCTAGAAGGTAATCCCTCTATGCCTCACATTTCTTTCTCATGCTCCCTCTTTGTCTCCAGCTCAGGGGCCTCACACCTGGCATTGTTGGCAACAGTACAGGACAAGGTCACAGTGTGCGCTACTAATGACTCCTACCAGGTGACCCGGGACCGTATGACCCAGGCTGTGGAGGACACACGTGAACGCGGGACCAAAGTCATCAAGCCTGGGGGCCAGTACAGAGGTAAGGCCCCTCACTGCACTCTGACTTTTCCACCTGCAGTAGTCAGATGTCAGGTTAGATCCCTGGAGACCAGCACTGCTTTATGTCCCATCATCACCTCTCCTCTCTTTTCAAACTGACTGAATAGGTGAAAGCTGACAGCCTGTCTCCATTCAAAGTATTATTGCGACTAACTAAGCCATTTTGCCATCGCAGTCTTTTCCAGGTTAGCAGTCTGACTGATAAGGGCCAAAGGTAGCAGTTGAAGCTATTTCTGTTTTATTGACACACAGCATGCCAAAGTGATATAGAAAATGTCACAGTACAGGCGCTAAATGCTGCCTGTGTTCAGCATCTGTTACCAGTGTTGAGCAACTTACATTCAAAATGTAGTATTAATTAATTTTCAAGTAACACATTATGCTACAATATTACTCTCTGCGTAGAATAATAAATTACTTATTTTGTATTTAATTACTTTTGACAAAATGCCCAAATACAACCATTAAATAACATAGATATTTTTAAATAAATGAATGGCCTTGGACACAGGGTTGAGCATGCAGACAGAAGATCAGTCTGATATGTTATGAGATAGGAATAAATATTTTTAATCATAGGTTTAGTCATATGAAACACAATTGGTAATGCGCGGTGTGCATGGATTTTTAAAGAAGCTGTAGTATTGCATTACTGAAAAAAAAACGCATTATATGACTCCGTTACCTCTACAAAATATATATTACTGCAATGTGTTGCTTTTGTAACACATCACCCCCAACACTGTCTATTACCAGCAAACATTTATGACTTACTGTAATGTTTCTCTTCCAAATGACAAACAGAAATGCATGTATACCAGTGTCCTGTCCACTGCGCCGCCCAGTGCTGGGACTGAGACAAGCAAGCTGAGCAGGAAAAGTAATCTTGATTATCTAAGTTGGCGTGTCACTCTCTCCAGCCTTACTCTTATGTCTTATCCAACTCGGGACATGTAGGACAAAGGATGTGCAGGACAACATGATGATGTAATCTTTTGCTCAATGGGTCCCCCCTCCCCTTTGCCAGCCTCACTTATTTTAAGCATCTTTTTTGGTCTTAATATAAACTTGATGTACAAAGTCAAGACAATTGCAAGATGAACACAGGCCCAACAAACAGATAAACTTGATGCCAACTGCCCCACATGTTACAGCCACTCGCACTGAATGATAGTGGTACCATGTTTTTTTTTTAGTTCCACTAAGATCATCAAGACTAAGATGAAAAGGAGCATGTCAGTAAAGGAAACCTCAGAGGAAGAGCAGCATCACCCAGTCTCTTATCACATGGAAGTGGTGTGGCTGGGTCAAAACCACAGAGCAACCCTGAATGTGTAGTGGCAAATACAAACAGGGTCAGGATCATGCATATAAATTGATTTGAGAATACACCTTGCAGTTCTGTATTAACAGGGAATTTGAGCCTGATGAAAGACCAAGGTCTGATGCTCCCTTTATAATAAAGGCAGGAGTGGGGGAGCAGCAGGTGCAGCTACAGCTCACCCAAGGCCACAGATAGGGGCCTGGGTGAGACACTTTGTAGGCCTTAAGGAAGTCAGACAAAAATGAGAATAGTAAGATGACAGTCTCGCGTGATCATGACGAGGGGGGTGGTCCAGGAGGGCACTGGTGACCTTGACCTCGAGTATAAAAGAGGGTGATCGGGGGAGATTTCTCAGTTGCCCCGGGGTACCTCATGGATTTATAACTTCTCTTGGAATAAACACCTTTTTGGACTGAAGACTTGCTGCCTCGCCTCTGATTTGGACTTAGTCTCTGAGCGGTCTTGTCTCTAATTTGGACTTAGTCTCTGAGCTGTCTTGCCTCTGGTTTTGGACTTAGTCTCAGAGCCGTTTCTCCTCAGATTTGGACTTTAACTTTTGAGCGGAGTCACAGAGTCAGATAGTGGAATAATTGGAAGGAAGGTAGTCTCCCACTACAAATGCAAAATTTTATGATGGTCTGTCTTTAACACTTTGAGGGATATTGTATGAATTAAGCCAATAGGTGTATATGAAAAATAGATGTACTGTCAGAACATGTCATGAAAACATTTAACCAGCATTTAAAATGCCTTAAACAAAAAGTATTTACAAGTTATTTGTTTCTCCCATTTTGGCTGGGTTTGTAGCCAACTGCAGCTCCAATGTTTTTATTTAGTTTATAAAAGTTGTATCTTTTTTTATACATACAAAGCAGTATGACAGCAGCAGCCCAAATGTATTATGAAATTGTTCGGTGAGTAAACAAGGAAGTTATTATGATACTAAAATAAAACCTAATCTAACCTTAACCTAATGACTGTTGTTCGGAATGATTAACTGATTAAAACAATATATAGAAAATTGGACTTCATGGGGCTTATATCCTGTCCCACAAAATATCCTGCTCATGTGGTAGTAAATTTGAGTTGGTCAGGCACTGTCTGTGCAGAATTGTCGAATGTTGCTGGCTGGTAAAACAAACTTGTTTATTCATATGCACACATCCACTGTTTGTCTCTAGTATCAATACTACGGGTGGGCATTGAGAAATCTTTCAATGTTTACATTTAAAATATCTGTTAAAGTTGATGTTAAACAACAGTTATGCAGCCAACACCTTGACATTTAAAATTTTCTCATGATTGAATGTATGAGTGATATAAGGCAAAGTAAGAGACATGAAACTGAAATGTATCTTTATTTGGTTATGTACTAAAGCAGAAAGAAAGCTTGGTAGATGTAGAAACATCTGACAGGTGTCTCCATCTATCCTTGTTTAAAGATGTCCTGGGTAGGTTATCTGATGTTGTCAACATAATTATTATAAATGATAAATATATAATTTAAAAAACACTCAAACTTCAACAAAGTTAATTCTCTTTTCTCTTCCAAAATACTCCCTGTATATAATTTGTCTCATCACTTGGGGGAAAAAAAATGCATAGCAGGCACTTTGGTCTCAGACAGCCATGTTTTTTTTTAGTTTGGAAAGGGACACTTTTTATCCAAATGTAGACATTTAATCTAGTCATAGGCAGTCCATGCGATCTAATTCCTTGTCAAAGATTTTGTCAGTTAAACCAGAATCTATACGAGTGAAAACCTCCTCGGGCCTGTTTTTCTGGGCCTTGGGGATACATTTGCATATACTGGCCCAGATAGAAACTGGGAAACGAGACGAGCAGCTGAGAAAGGGGGTGGGACTGGGGCTTGTAGCAGCTGGTTTGGAGTGAGCACCCTATTTACTAATGCAAAAGGGGCCTTTAGCTTCTTGTTTTCACAGGTTGCTAATTTCAGGTAACCATCTGTAACTCGTATTTTCATCTTTGTCTGTGGCCTGTATCGTTTCAATGAGAGCTGTACAACCCTCGTCACTGGGAATTTGATGTCCCTTGCTACGCTTGTTCTGCATAAGCTCTCAATGCACAACTGATTATTTCTTATTACAAAAGCTTTTCACCTGCAGCATAAACTTACACTTCCTCCCATTTCTCTGAGTCTCTTGCTCTTTGACAGAGAAAGGGGGGAGGAGTTTTTCCTTTCTCTTCCTCTCTTTAACCTCGATCTCTTCAAGAGCTTTAGAATTTCATAATGCACATGAACGGCTATAAGGATATGTGCAAGCACCATGACTGTGCATATGGCTCAGCAACACAGCCGAGAGGTGTCTGAGAGACTCTAAACTCCAGACTCTAAATCAGCTTTCCAAACAAGTCTGAGCTGATAAAGAGAATTGTCCAGCAGACAGCGTAGTTTAGTGCTGGTCTCCCCCCTTGTGACAGACTCCCTGATGGTATTTTGCATTACCATTAGCACTACTGGACCTCCTTGCCTCATTAAAATGTGTGTAAAACCTTGAAACCTTAAATTGTCTGTGACGGTCATATCTGCTCAGTCATAGTCATAGATTTTCATTGGCAGTGGTGGTTGTTTAATAATGAAAACTGCAACTTTGATGATCACACACCACCTCATGACATCAACAAATCACATCTTATGTTTTCATTGTTGATTGAGGTACCACTATCTGAAATTACATACTGTGGATTCACATTTACATGATAGGAACTGCTTAGAATTTCACTTTGTGTACCCTTTTTATATTCAGCTCCAACTCTCTAGTAGAACTTGGTTTTGACTTTACTATTTCAACTTACTCAATCTGTCAAATATTCCGGCCAGGTTTCACTGACACACTCTCTTTGATCCAGTTTTTAGTGAAACAGTCCTGGCTTATTAGCTTCTTTTTAAGCATGCCATGTTTGTAGCCATCTAAAAATAATGGCAAAGGGATTTTCTCTGCTTTGAGGTTTGGGCGGCGGTGATTGTAGATATGAGACTTTCTTCATTAAGTTAGCTAAAGTTGATAAGCAGGTTTGTTTTTGTGAAAGAATTTGATGACACAAACATTTCCGATGATGAAGGTCACAGAAAGAAGAGGCTTTAACACTGTGTTTAACTTCTGTCTTTAGGAAAGCAAGTCCATATCCGTAAGCCAGCACTGTCGAACCCAGAGGTGGTCCCAGAGCGCAAGCGCTCCACACCCATCAACCCAGCCAACACTATTCGTAAGTGCCTCTCAAATAACCCTGTGTCTCAGCGGCCATTCCGGGACCGCATCATCCACCTTCTGGCGTTGAAGTCCTACAAGAAGCTGGAAGTGCTTGGCCGTTTGCAGCGGGACGGTATCAACCAGAAGGACCGAAACTCACTGGGATCCACCCTGCAACAGGTACTATGAAGTGTTTATTTTTAAAATTGACATGACCCAGTGATTGACACTCACAATATCCAACAATAAACAGAAAAATCCAACAGCAATAACTTTTTTTTTTTGATCTTCAGCTATTTCACACTAAGATGGGTTTTCTTCAAGCTCCCATGTCAAAGACCAACTTGCCTTTCTTAAACATTAGGTCGAGGTATACAAATCTGCCTGAGGAAATCCAGTTCGCAGAACAAAGGCTTCATTCATCATGACGAGAAACAAATCACATAATCGTTAAACACTATTTGCATGCACAGATGTTTGGCAAGCACAGGAAATGTGAAGTTTCTGTACATATTGTATACTTTTCATGCTGTCATAGATAACTTTTTAAACGGTCTGTGTTTCTCTGTGTGTGTGAAACAGGTGGCCAACCTGAACCCCAAAGACAACACATACTCATTGAAGGACTTTATATATCGTGATGTCCAGCGAGACTGGCCAGGTTACTCTGAGGATGAGAAGTCCCAGGTTGACCGGATTCTGGCTCGGTACTGAAGCGGCCCATTAGCCTTTTTACCGACACTTTACATTCTTACTTGTATTAAGCATTTGGATTTTATGTGGAATTACACCAACATTTAAGCACTTTAAACAAGATAACATACCACCTGAGAGGGGTGTTATAACTGTTATCACAGTTTGCTTCTTTGTCCTTCACAGAGTGCAATGACTATTGTCAAATATATACATTATATATTTTTTAGTTACAGTGGCGCCCAGTGTTTCATTAAATTTTCTCTGCTCAGGGTGATCTGTGTACAAAACTTGCAATCATTTGAACACATTGTAACCTAAGCTGTTGTGTTCTGTTAAGTACAAAACTAGCAACTTTTAAATTCTACTGAGGGTGACCTACTTAATGGTGATGGTAATGGAATAGTGAAGCATTTCAAAGTCTATCAGTAGCTCATGTAGTACACAACTAGGTTTTACAACTACACAGTTGTGTCTTATTGTTCCTTATCAGCTAAGTCTAGTGGCCGTAGATTTATGCTGGTGTTGGTTGCTTCATATTGTTAGGTATTTATGTTATTTACAGAGTTATTTAAATGGCTTGTGGGTAGATGAGATTTGTATTGGTCTTAAAAAGCAAAGATTTTATCTCTTCAGAGAAATTTGTATTCAGTTTAAGGTACTTTGTGGAGTTTTGTTGTAAACAATTAACAGTCATGTTTACATTTAGTTAAATCACCATTTTGTGTGTATCCCAGAGGCTTGACAATTTGACTAAATTTACTTTCTGAAGCAGATTCTTGCATTGTTAACATACATGTTTTCTTGCTTGCACTCTGTTTCTGTTGGCACATGTCCAGCTGCTGTTTGTTTGAAGGAAAATGAAGGGTGTGTGAAAATAACTTCCTGTGTACTACATGAGCTGAGGGTTTAAAATAAGTAAACTCTACAAACATTGTTTTTATAGAAGTACAATTTCTTAAGCAGGACCTGCTCTATATCTTCTGTTACACCACTCCCTGCTGACGCACTGTTTTCTTTCTTCAACAGTAAATTAGGTCTTCCTACTGAGACCCTCACATCAAGCAGTCCTCCCAAAGATAGTGTTCCCACGTCCCCCCAGGTAACTGAACAGATGCACACTAACACACATAACCACCAAACAATGATACATGTGGTTTTCAGCTCAAATCTGTGTGTTTACCTCCAGAAGCGCCAGCCAGACTTTGATTTCATTGATCCTTTGGCACCCAAGAAAGCCCGCATCTCCCATCTCAGCAACCGAGGGGCAGTCGCATCTTCATCCTCCTCCTCCTCTGACCGCCGTGAGGACGAGGGCAGCCCCAGCTCTAAACGCTCGTCCCTACCCTCCAACGTCGCCTCAGGCCCCCCCACCCATCTTCCCATCTCGTCCCACCCTCCTGCACCCTCTCACCAGCAGCCCAGCCCGGCCTCTAATTCCAACTCACCCAGCACCCCGGAGGGCTGTGGCACCCAGGACCTGCCCATGGACCAGAGTTCCTCCTGCAGAGACCCGTCACCTAGCCCCTTTGCCTCTGATAGGAACCCGCAGGACCGTTATCGGCATCCTGTCCCCGTCCCTATCCCCAGACCAGCCGCCTCTCCCAGCCCTCCTCCTCCTCCTCCTCTTCTCCCTCCTCCTCCTCCTCCTCCTCCTGTCACCTCACTCACAGTTACCTCCACTGTCATCACCAGCCCCCCTTTGCCCAGCAGTACCAACAAGAAATATAAAAAGAAATCCAAGAAGCACAAAGACAAGGATCGAGAGAGGGAGAAAGGGAAACGGACGGAAAGTGGCAGCAGAAGTCCTCCCAACATGGCAGAGCAGGCCGAAGAGACTCGTCGAGTCAAAAAGAGACGCGGTGCTGAGGAAGCGAGTAGAGAAGTTATCGATAAGAATCCTCACAAAGCTAAAGGTTTGTTTCTCTCAAATTTATTATCAGCATTACTGATCAACCACGTTTTGAAACTTGATTGACCATACCAGAGTTTTCATGGGACACACACACACACACACACACTTCAAGTTACCATCAGATGCTCAGCACTTCATTCACTTCACTTAAAACATCATTTCTTTAGTCAATTACTGAATCACTATGTTTTAATTCAGTGGAGGGACCGTCTTTACAGATCTATTAACTTCTATTATATTGTTATATCAGCAGGGGATTAAATTAACTATAAATGTAGTGGAGAAGAGATTTCAGAGAGTTCATTGTGTCAAACTCGGAGAGAGTTGGCAGCAGTTATGGGGAGCAGTTTAGCCTCATGTAGTTTATTGTTGTTGATTTAAGAGCCCCCACTCTTCCATAAGACTAAACTGTTGTTACCATACAGTCTTTGATAAATGTACTGTAGGCTACTTGCCCATTGGATGGCAGACTGATGAAGTTGACAAGGGTTACACATGCAGCTGCCAAATGTAGGCATTTTTTCCCAGTAGTTGGTTGGGGAATTAGAAGATGCTCAGTGGAAATTAAAATAAATCCATTTACAAAAACACAGCTCCAATAGGCCTGGTGGGGGGTACTGGTATTGCGCAATGTTTATTACAACACAGTTATCATCAGTGTTGTGAGTAGCGCTCAGTCTTTTCCTACAAAGATGCGTTCAGTTGTCAGTTGTGAAAAAGCCCTATGGGACGAATATATTGCTCTGTCGGCTAGATGCTGAGATATATAATTGTTTGCTAACACCAGGCTATGTTTGTTTGAGCCGTACTTATCCTGCCCCCTAATGGCCATAAATCAAGTACAGTAACTCAGTGTTTTCGATAGAACTTGTCTCTTCAGAGTACTGCTAGTCGTAATACAGCTTATTATTGACATGCACATAATTTGAAGTACTACTTAGACAGAGGTAATGGAGCCATATTCGCTTAGTCAAACGTATTTGAGAATAAAATATATTAAGATAGTTAATGCAGACACTTTCAGTGATAAAATAGACTAGTAAAATATTGTTGAAAGTAGTAGCAAATCAACATTACATTTCAATCTGGGTCAAACTTACAGAACCTTGCTTCATTGGCAACTTCAATGTGTAAAAAAGTGAGTGTGTGTGTGTTTGTCTGGTCTCTCCGCTTCAAGCAGCCTTTTAATGTCTTGTGACTCACATGCCTCCTCTGTCCAAATTTGCAGCCTCCAGCCAGTTTTATCTTTCAGACTTTGTATTGTTGTTCGCTGTGTTTCAGTGTTTATCTCTGCCTTGTTTCTCAGAGCCGCCCAATCATAGTTTGATCTTTGATTATGTTCATGCACTGGATGTGGTCTGAACATGCTGGTGCATTGATCTAAGCTCCTCTTTGCTCTACTGTCTTTAGTTCTGGTGTTCCTTGAAGTTGACAATGTTTTATTAGCATTTTAGACACACTATTTCACCATCTGTGTTGAAGTCATTGTCAAGAATATGCTATTACTTGGTTAAATAACTGCTGATAATCCAGGAGCTCTTACTTAAATTATTTACTGGCCACTGGCTTGCAGGAGTATTGATACCATCTATTCTGGATTGTCGGTGCTGTATTTATATTCTTACATATTCCTCTTTCTCCGCAGACTCTTCAGATAAAGAGAAGCCAGTCCAATCCACCGAATTCTCCTCCACAATTGAGACGCCTGACTATGTAGTGTGAGTACATTTGCTATACCTCAAATTTTCTGTTCTCCCACAGCATGACCCCCTTTATTTTCCAGGTGTCTCATTTCAATTTTTAACCATTTGACTCATTAAACAGGGTGTTGAGCTCAGACACAAACTTGAGAATTGGAACACAGGAAATTTAGCATAAACACAGATTAAATTTGTGTAGTCTGTTTTGCACTATACACGTCAGTGGCAACAAGCGCGGAGAGCATGTCATTCATCACACATCAGAAATGAAAAACTTCAACTGTTCAGAATGGTTCCTATGTTTCTCTAAATATCATGACCTTTAGTAAAGTGTCATTACTAGCAATGATTGAAGGGTTTGCTCATGGAGGAATGCTGGTTCTGGTCTTGCACAACAAAAACATCATTTCTTAAATGATATATTTACACTCCTTTGTTTACAGGAAGTACATACCGTTGGTGTCCATGGACCAGCGACAAGGCTACAAGGATGACTTCAATGCAGAGTATGATGAGTACCGCCTGCTACACGCCCGTGTGGAGAACATCACCCGCCGCTTTACTCAGTTGGATGCCCAGTGCCGGAAGCTGGCACCTGGCACCAAAGAACACCAGGTCACTGTGTACTCAAGTTGATGTTACCATGTTCACATGACAGTTTCTTATCCAAATACTGTATAATTCTGACTGTTATGTTAGATGTCATATTCCGTAATTTCCTTGAACTCACAGGGAAGCTGGTTAAGTACCTTTGTGGTATCATTGAGTCCTTGTAGTGGTATTCCTATCAGTTTGTTGATTAATTTGTTTATAGCAGATAATACAATGTTGAAGACACTTTTGAATTGTGCAACATTGTCCAACTACACAAGAAATGGGGAGTGATGTGCTTTTATTAGTGTCAGTGTTCTGAAAAGATATGTTCACCCAAAATGACAGTTCAGTCATGATCTCCTCATTGATCATGATCTCTTTTATTTTGAATTTCACAGAAGGTGCAAGAAGAAGTCTTGAAAGAGTACAAAAAGATGAAACAAGTAAGTGGTGATATAGACTTGCAGTATATCTGATATAGACGTTTTTATCGACCACAAACTTCAGATGTTGTTTCTCAACCACAGCAGAAGTTGCTGTTGGTATGACAGCTTGAGTCTGATATTAATTGTGTGTGTGCTTTGTTTTGTTTTACAGCGCAGCCCAAACTACCATGAGGAGAAACAGCGTTGCGAGTACCTGCACAACAAGTTGGCCCACATCAAGCGGCTAATAGCTGATTTTGACCAGCGCAGAGCCCAGTCCTGGTGCTGAGAGCACAGTACACGTCTTCACTGATCAGTATTGAGAACGGAGTGACGAACCAGGAGGGGGTGTCCAACTGGCTGTTATTTAACACCCCTTCAGTTACTGCCCGCACAACAGCCACCCCTCCCACCTTTTTCCCTTCCCATTTCCTTTTCCATCATCCTTCTTCATTCCTTCCTTCTTTTCCGATCTTTGATTCCACTGGCTTCATTGTTGCCTGCAATCTTGAAAATCCACTTTGACTTAACCCCCCCATCTTTTGCTTTCTCTTTTATTTTATTTTTTCTCAATGAGCTCCTGTGGAATTTCATGCCACTGGACAAGTGGAAGGGGCTGCCTGCATGTGTGAATGGGTTTGGGGGGAAAACTTAAACTCTTCTAACCTTTTGAAGGACTTTATCTTCAGGCAAAAAAAAAAAGAACAAAAAAAGTATTTTTGAGCATCACAGAAAATATTAACAATGTATTTAAGTTAAAAAAAAAAAAAGAGGGAGATCTATTTATTTTGGGACTCGTAGTGCAAAGGAAGAGTCCGCAGATGATATATTGTTTATCTTTTGTTGAAAACAATGCAAAAAAATTACCGCAGGCCTTATGTGTTCTGACTTTGTGAAGCCATTTTGCACGCAAAATCCATTATGTAATCTCACTTGGCAAAGATGTCTCTCCTGCCTCATTTCCTCTCTTTTCATAAAGCTCTACTGGATAACATTGTTTCAGCACATCGCTGTCTTTGCTGAATTTGAGGCTGAGTAGGGAGGAAATGAGACAGGCCGGAGAAATCACTTAAGCTAATTGAGAAGCAACAACTGTACGTGTGCATGGATTGTAAATTTAGTTGTAATGGCGACATGGGGTGGTAAGGGTGGGGTAACTAAAGGTGTATGATCCCCTGTCAATGGGGGCAGTATTTCCCTGCACCAACAGTGTTTAGTGTTCACGGTGCATTATGGGTGCCTTAAGGTGTTTACACTCGGAAACGCCGAGTCGGGCCGACCCTTAGGGTCCACAGGCTACACAAAGGAACTATAACTGCCTGGATACAGGTTGTGTGTGTGTGTGTGTGTGTGTGTGTGTGTGTGTGTGTGTGTGTGTGTGTGTGTTCGTGTGTGCATGCATGGAGAAAGGAAGGGATGTCAAGTCTGGAAGGAGTGTTACAAATCGTATGAGGGTATGTGTTTGTATGGTTGTGCTTTATGTGGAGTGACAGGTGAAAGAAAAACATAGAAATGTGGAGAAAAAGTGAGAAATATGAAAAAGAAAC
This sequence comes from Acanthopagrus latus, assembly GCF_904848185.1. NCBI lineage: Eukaryota > Metazoa > Chordata > Actinopteri > Spariformes > Sparidae > Acanthopagrus > Acanthopagrus latus. Next base: position 23,259,652 of record NC_051044.1, on the reverse strand, counting down.
AAAAAAAGCTGCTATAGTGTTTGACCAGCCAGAGCACTCAGGATCAACCTGGCTGGAGTAACAGTACCTGATCTATATTGAGGAGATATAGAAGATCCTTGTTTTTTCCAGAATGGTTGACGTCTAGACCCTGGAAAGGACTGCGCCCACCTCTTCGTCTTTTTCCTGCGGCAATCGGTCTGTGTTTCTGTTTTAGAGAAAGGCCAAAGTTTGTCATCCACCAGAGGACGAATCTGTGTTATTATGTCAAATATTATTTGATTCTCAGTTTAATTTCTGCAGAGCAGTGAAAGATTCCAGAGTAGCATTTTTCTTTTCTTTTCAACATTTATACCAATTTAGTTTGGTGGATGGACGAACGGCTTCAATGAAAAGTCTTTATTTCAACAAGGGAAAAGTTGTTTACAAACCTGTGTTAGACTGTTTGCCAAAAATTAAATACTTTTCTGGTACTGCATCCACGGAGTACAATTCCTGATTGGAGCTCAGTTGCAGGAGACATTAATACTGGAATAAACTATGTCTCATTCCATGAAGAAACGGTAAACACTGAAGAAGAACTTAGACACTGTACCCTGAGAAACAACAAGTGGAAGGTGCTGATTCCCAACTTTTGGAGCAGTCGGCCTTTGCAGCCATTTGGTCTGACATATACACTCAGTGGCAACTTTATTACGTACACCTGTCATGACATCTATCTGTATGAAGTTTTTGGTGACGTGTAAATAAGATATGTTTACTACCAAGGCGCAATACTTAAGAATTTTGGTCCAAATGTGTGCTAACATTGTAAACACCAACACTTTCTTGGTGCTCCCAATCTGGATCGCTAGCTGCACAGCTTACTGAGCCAACTAGCCAACAGTTAGTGGTTACTTTGGTGACATGCTGCCCCCTATTGGTTGAGTTAAAAATTCAACAAGTAGCCAATTCTTACATACTGCACCCTTTTTTAAAAAAAAAAAAAAAATGTTTTAAGGTTGTGTTTTACTGGACTCACTACAACATCAGTGCTATATGTAATTAACCCCTTTACAAAAAGAAAAAAAAAACTAATTAAAAAGGCATCATAAAAATACTCTATGGCAGTACAGTTGTATGGGCTTGTATTAGCTTGTACAGATGTATATAATAAAGTGAAAACTAAGCGTATATTCAGCTGGTGTTGACTTATCTGTTGGAAAAAATGGGGCCCCATTTTAATTTTTCAAGGCAAATGGAGATAAATTAAAGATTGGCCAGTTCTATCTCCAGTTGCTTTGATTGTGGCATTCTGTCGAACAGTCAGTCTCTGCAGCAGACTGGCTGTTTAGTGCGTCTGTCAGAATCAATTCAGCATATAACAAACACTGCTCAACTTACTTGTTGTATCTAAAGTCATTTTTCAGACAGAAAAATCAGGAGTTGTATCGTGGATTTGCGCAAGATCTAGACTTACCACAGCTGTGGACTACAGGGTCAGTCTTTTGGTTTATTTTCCCTTGAAAAAGTCATTTCCAGAAGTATGGAGCGGCACAAAGAGCCACTTAAAACAAATTTAAGTTATAGACCAGGGCTTCACGTGCAGCCTCCTACGTGCTATCCGTCGTCCTCTCAGCCTTCCAAGGAATGTCTGGGTTTTTGGTTTTTTTTTCATCAAAAACAGATTTACGTCAGTTTGGTCCGATCAATATGAATAAGCATTATGTGACTCATTGTCGTGAGAGGAAGGAGGGAAGCAGTTTGATTAAGAGTCTTAATGAGGACATAACTAAGTAAAATATGCCCTGGCAGCGTTTTGATATAAGAAACCACTGAAAATCAAGTGTGAAATCAGATCCTGCCCATGTGAAAATGTAAGACATTTCAATAAAAATCAACTTAGTTTTACCTGGAATTTGTCTTGTTGTATATTTTTTAATGGTTTCCATTCCATGCATTTGAAATTAATATGTGGCCTCTAACATGTGGTGTTCTTTCTGTTTTCACTAAATAGCCGATGTTATCAGAGCTCTCACAAGTAAAGCCAGATTTGACGGTCTGCATCAGTAGTCTGACCTTTGTTGGACAACTACTGTACAGTACACTTACATTTTATTATAGTTTTATTTATGGGTTAATGGAGATAAATTATCAAATGATTTGTTCTTAATGTTGCTTTGTACATGAAGTTTGATTACTTGGAGACTGTTACCCAAAATCCAAACAGTCTGGTTTAAATAAGCCACGCACACACCTCGGATATAGGTTGACAGAAGATGAATATAATAATGATTTATAACTAACTTTTAAGTGGCCTGCATGGTTGAACCAGAATTAAAAAGATTTCAGGACTGCAATGAGGCAAATACAGTCAGATCTTTCAAAAATAGGTTAAAAATAAATGAAGCTTTCATGACATGCTTCTCACTCCCAAATACTACACCTGGGTTTGTGGCTGCAGGTTTGCTGGACCAGTTTGTTATGCCTGGATCCAAAGACTTCCCTAACTAGTGTATGCATTTATTTTATAAGGTACTGAAAGACAAACACAACATCTTTCACTACTATTTTATTTTTTAACAGTTTTGAGATGAGATATCTCTTGGGCTACTCAAGATAAATAACTGTCATATGACCTTTGTGGAATTGCCTTTTTTTTTTTTTTTTTTTTTTTTTTTTTTAGCCTGTGTAGAGCTAAGGACAGCAAGGACAGCTGAATTAAACAACAGTCTTTCATACTTACTTTCATCCTCAATAACCCTAAACCTCCGTCATAACCAGCTAAAACTTCAATGTATTTAATAGTACGTTCAATAAGAAGTTATTAGCATTAGCAAGTCTGGTCCCAAACAACTCTTTACGCTGCGCACGCGCTTACACGCCCCAGCGTGTGCTGTCTCTTTAAGAAGGGGGCGGGGCTGCTGCCACGTCACGATTAACATAATTGACAAAGCGCAGCCGGGCGATCAACAACATATTTCGTCCTCCTTCTCCTCTATTCATTTTACCCTGTCTCTGGTCTTCCGAGCACTTCGAAATGGCGCAGGAGTTCGTGCAGGCCAAAATCAAAGGGGACAAGGTGGTGCTCTTCATGAAGCCCACGTGCTCCTACTGCATCAAGGCCAAAGACGTTTTGTCAAAATACAAATTCAAGCCTGGACATTTGGAGTACATTGACATCAGTGGGCGCAGCGACATGGACTCCATGCAGGACTATTTCCTGGAGCTGACGGGAGCCCGCACGGTAAATACACTTCGCCGCTCTGTCTCAGCGTGAACAAGGGAAGAGTCGCTCGGTGAGCAGCCTCAGGGCAGATGTGTCAATAATGGAGTCACGTGTTGGGTTACCAGAAGAGGGGGAAAAGGTAACAGGCAGTGACACGGCGAAGACAAACAGAGGGTTGAGTTTATGATATTGAATGTTTGAACCTAAATCACTTGTTGATGCAGATGTTAACATAAATACTCGGGAGCTGATCGTTTGCTGGCTGTTGTTCATTAATCTGACTCAAGTCTTCCATGAAATGAGTGGAAAGAGGAGGAAACTGAAGTCTGGCGGTGTGACATCAGTGAAGGAGAGAGCATCCAAGAGGAAGTGCGCACGCAGTAACACGACACCTCCCAGCCATGATACACAATCACAGTTGTGACCCGTGAAACTACTGTCATTCTGTGAACTAATGGATTAAATCTGCGTGTCTCAGTTTAGTCATCAATGTAGATTAAAGTCCTGCCACAGCATATGTAGTGGTGCAGGAAGTGCTCAGATGCTGTAAAGGATCTGCTTAATAAATGCATCAGTTTAAAGTAATATCAGGTTAAAGTCCTGAAATAAAAATACAAGTAATCACGTGGTGGAGCTGTTAAAGGTCAACGAACAGGAATATGACTGTTGGCATTATTATCAGATGTTGTTTTGATACAGATAGTTGGTAATCAAGAAGACCATAGATATTATATAGATATTATCTGGAACTGATGAAATGAAAAATCTCAGTGCCAAGTAATAGAATAACCAGTGAGGGGATGAAAGGAAGTAGACGACAAGTCACTAGAAAGTACAATTTTTGAGGCATTATCCCCGAGTACGTCCCTGTTCTGCTGCTTCATACTGCCACTGCGGTTACCAGTTACATGTGATGGTTAACTAATCGGGTGGGGTCGTGTGCAGAACACTGAGTGAGACAACAAAGAGAAGAAAACTGTTTGTGTCATTTTTGTTTTATCTGCAATCGCACACATAAAAAGGGCACAGATACCAGTCCTGATAACCGCCCAGCCCAGATAATCAGGTTGATCCCTAGTTTTGTTCTGACTTGACAGTGCATGTGTTTGTCCACTTGGGGTCCAACCTGAAATTAACTGCAAACCAATCCAAAAGAACTGAAAGGGAAAATTGGCCATTCTTCTCTGGGTTAGGGAAATGTGCATTAATGCATGAAAACAGAATTAAAAATAGTTTCCCATTAAGTTTAATTTTCTGTCAGTTGTTTCAGCTCTACACGTTTATTCTGTCGGGATGCTTTCTTTCATTTCTAACAAAACAGTGTTGTGTTTTTAGAAGCGCTTCATGTTTCTTGGGTGCAAAAATCTCAATCTTTGAGGTAACTGAAGCTGTTTTTAAATAAATGTAGTGAAGTATATTTCTCTTGGCACTGTGAAGAGCATTTGAGCACATGTACACCGTCACTTTCCATCAGTGGGTAATTATAGTGTTATACTGCCATATAAATATACCTGATGTAGTGAAATGTACAGAAAATATATTGGAAAAAAATGGTACCTGACTGGAATATCAGTATGAAGTTAATCCTGTTCTGCTCATTGATGTGCACACAGCTCAGAGATGTTAAAGGGATAGTCACCCTGGTACGGCAGACGAAAGTGTCGCGTCTCGTGGTATTTATTGTCGTATCACCCAACCCAACTGCAAATCAACGACTGCATCCGAACCAGTTGCATTCCTGTTCTGTCTTGATTCGATCGCAGGTACCACGGGTGTTCATCGGTGAGGAGTGTGTCGGGGGCGGCAGCGATGTGGCGGCTCTGGAGGACAGTGGTAAACTGAAGGGCATGCTGCAGTCCATCGGAGCCCTGCAGTGACCTGCTGCAGACCCGCTGGTACAGTACAGCACACGGCACAGACCTACACACTCCCATAATGTGAAAGAAGGGGGGGGGCGCGGAATAAAATTTGCAATAGCAGGCAAGAAAAGGAGGCAGGCGTAGCCCCACAGAAGACCCAGAGCAAGTCATTAAGTGCATTAATGAGTTGCGGTAAGCTCTCATTAGTGTAGAAGTAAATAAATGAAGGGAAATAAGACGCCCGAGGCGTTGCTCAAAGACATAGGAGGTAATTGCTCTGTGGTGAAGGCAGGAGTAAAATCTCCTCCAGGCCCACTCTGTTTCACATCCTGATGGAAATGTACAGATGGGTGACAAATTGAAGGAAACGAGTGAAAAACACATAATGAAGGCAGAGGCTTCTCACACAGGGCCGAGGGGGAGATTATTGAATGGTTTTAAAATAACTTTGAACATGTGTCAAGATCTTCAAAATCATCAGACTTCATCCTCGAATCATCACAGATACAAGTTTTCCAAACATATTGTATTGAAATCAGACAAAACGATATCGATCTGATGATGGCCTGACTGAAAGAGATAAACACCTTCGGGAAATAAGCATCAGGGGAGATGATTTTTTTTAGTGTTACGCTGGAAGACAACAAGACATCATCTAGGACCCCCTCATAATGTCCCATATGTAGGCTCACGTTGGCCTTGTACAGATTGCCAGCCCAAATCAGTTTTTTTGGAATATTCCGTTTGTGTCCAGATTGATTTTTACAAAGTCTAGACATCTTAAAGAAATCAGTACACGAAATTTAGCTGTTTGCAAAATCAGACCCAAGCCTCATTTAGAGGATTCGTGAAATGAAAACAGATTTTAGCGACAGTTGCATCATGACACATGGTGATCATGGAGTGCAGCAGAGTGGCTGAGCAGAATCCATGCAGCCCGGTGCTACACAGGAGCTCTGCACTGCGATTCAAAACACAATCTACAAATACTTTATATCATTACCACAGACACCCCTGCAGACAAGTTGGTGATTGGCGTCCAAACATACAAATCTGATCTTATCACTAACAGTGCAGACAGTCTGTCTAAAGATCTGACTTGAGAAACTAATCTGATTGGCCTGCAGTTTGAACAAAGCTTCTCATATAGAAACCCATGACCATGGCCGGCAGCAGGAACAGTGAAGTCGTTCTCTGGGATCTTACTGATCACTTTTGTCTGAATGGCCGACCACCTGTGACTATTACTTGTAGTCTGTCGTGTCTTTTAGTCACGTCAAGAATTCATCCATGTGTCTGTACGAGCCTCGCCCTGACACAACATTTTTATGTTGTTTTTCTTCTTACCTGACTGTAAATCCGGTCTGTTTTTAAGATGGGGGGGGATGGAGAGGCAGTTTATGAGGACAAAAATGAATGAGGTATAAACACATGGCTGTACAATAATGTAGAAACACAGCAGAGTGCAGACACTCATTGAGCCGACCGTCGGTTCATTCTAAAACATGTCTTTATTTAAAGTCAGACGTCATGGTATCTACAGGCTGTACAACACCGGCCCTGTGGGGGCCACATGTGTCTCCACACACTGAAGATCGCTTTGTTTTACAGTCCAGTTTTTCAACTGTTATTCGCTGGTTTTGCTTTGAAGAGTTAGACAGGGATTTATCTGACGACTCCAGGGAGAGACACACTTTGTTGTAGCTTGTTGTGGTGCAGCAGCAGGTGAAATAAACCAGTTGATCTGACTTGTACACTGTCAACGTCTCACAGTAGTAGATTTCCTCTGTTACATACACAGCCTGCTGCTACATCTCTGTAGTAAGTCCAGTTGCGTACGGATTTTTTTCCACTAATCATTGATTAATTGTTTCATCAAAAACGTGAAAGAATTGCAAGAAATGCTCCAAAACCAAAATAATTTTCTTTTGCCATCATAAATTACAAAGAAAAATTAATTAATGAATCAGCCTATTGTTGCAGCTCTGGGTTGACGATCGACTGACGCTGCTCCACTGAATAAAAGAAACAGTTTCAGAATATCAACTTTTTCATGGTCGTGCACGTCTTCAGTGAATCCCAGTGAAAAAGCAGACTGTAAATCAGTGTCACCCAGGTGTCTGTTCAGCATCATAATGTCATAATCATGTCCACATACAGTAAAGTCTACAAAAATAATTGCAGCACCAATAAATCATAATCTCATTATGATTAAAAACAAACTCTCAAATTAAAAAAATAGGACAAAATAAATATTATGTTACACCCAGAGGCATTGTGGTTTTCACTGTACCGACTCATGTTCATGATATGGTTGTTTTTTTTCCTTAATCTTTATACTGCTTCTGTACATGTAAATGCTACAAAAGGCTTTTGCCCTTTGGTGTGACAGACACAGACAGACCGTTTATTATTTGTTATTGCAAACAGGTAAAGAAGAGTTTTCAACATTATTTCATATTGACCTGCAAAGGAAATGGTGTAAAACGTCCAGCTCGGAGACTTTAAACGAAATTTCAAAATACATCGATTATTGTTCTGGATTTGGTGTACGGAGCACTTGATTTTTGATACAGGCTATGTGTAGTTTTAGTTTGAAGACTTGATTGCAAGCCATCTCTGAATAGAACCGATCAGACTGAAATACAGACGGAGCCACGGTGAAGTTAGAGGCCCAGAGGTATTTCAGTTTAAGGGGCCGTCCACACCGAGAATGGTACCAATGATTGGAGCCACACTCTCCGGGCTCCTTCCTTCTTTAAAGAAGAGAGAAGTTGTTGTCTCTTAAATTCAAATGTCATTCAAACTTTGCTGCAAGTGGACATCAGTTGTCCTGGCAATCGTGAAAGTAAACAGACTCAACGAACTTCAGAGGCCTCATCGGTGCCAGAGACTGTTTGTTCATGTTTCTCAGGTAAAATAATGTTTTCTAAGTATAATTTGCAGTCTACTGTTACATCACATAAAACTTTTTATAAGATGTGACTGGGTATATTCTGATGGATTCTGATTGGATGTCAATGTTTTTATTGTTCATCAAATTGCGCTGATCCTAAGAGATCATTTGCCACTGTTGTCGTTATCTACAGTTCTTGTTATTGTTATCATTCTCGGTGTGAACGGCCCTTTTAAGAAATGCTGCATGTGCACACAGACACAGTTCAGAACACAGGTGCATCATCATGGACCACGGTTTAATTGAATACAGAGCCGTCTTTAGTCCAGCGCACAGAGGACACAAAGACATCACCAGGTGCGTCGAGTAGACAAGGAAACACTTTCCTCCCTGCTTATTCAACCTGAAGCAACGTTACCCGTTAACTGTACTTTGAAACAGTCCGCACATGATCCTGCTCTGCGTTTCAACAGATGTGTGGTCTATTTGATGGATCTGTTCTGCTAATGGAGCCATTTTGTGTCACAGTTCATCTTGGCCAATAGAAATCCCATCTTTTCACAGAGCCTCTGGCCGGTTATTTTTTATTCATGTTGGGTAGTAAGGATCAGTCATTTTGTATTGCCCATGTTGGAAACGTCATTAAGCAAAGGACGCAAAGTCGTTCCTCCGGGAGAAGAGAGGCGTGTCTCGGCAGCGTAAGCCACCGCTCGATGACGTTGTCCGATTGGTTCAGGAGTCTTTCTGAGCTGTTCGTCTGCAACAATGTCCTTTACAATCAGCCCTTCATCCAGCAGGACCAACAGAAAAGAAACAGTTTCTCCCGTCTGGTTCTCACTCTTTGTCATTATTTTCTCCCTGGCCTCCCTCCTCTGCTCCCCCCCCACCTCTCTTTGTTCTCCACAGGTTTTTTGGCATCCAGGTGAGGTCACATGACTATGCAGCGGGACTTGCGGAGCTTGCGTCGCCGCTGCTGGTACTCGCTGAGCTCCTGCAGGTAGCCTCTGGATGGCCAGCGTAGCCTCTCCACCTGCTCACGCTCCTCCTCTGGAACACACACACACACACATATATATATCGTAACTGTAATCAAACACATTATGGAAATGTCTTGATGATAAAACCACTGCAGCAGGATTTACTGTACTTGGCACACCCTCCTCACGCAGACACATTCAGTAGTTACCTCTCTGGATCGTCGCCAACAAGCCTGAAATATCCGATCAGATTTTGTTCACACTGACAAGCGGCAGAATATCGACGGTGATTAATCGTGCTGTCTATTTATTCTGGCCTTTGACTTTCCTTTGTGCCCTTCAGTACCCGTCCAGCGACCTTAAAATGATTTCTGTGTGTGCGTCTAATGAAGACAATAAAAACGTGCTTCTGCTTCTAACCACAGCCATGTTGCAGTCAATCTTTGTAATGAGCTGCTTTAATGTGGCCTATTAAATGCATACGACTATAATAACTGAGACGCAGTCAAACATAGACTTATAGTATAAAGTATACTATAAGGAAGCCCAACAACCCACAGTCTAATACATAAATACTGCCATATTGTGCGATATGTCAGTGTGTGAAGTTTGTCACAGGTGTCCTAAAACATTTAACATTCTAGTAACTCTTAAAAGAAGGTGCACTGTGTAGCTTCAGAAGAGACACGCAAGCTGAGAAAGTTAGTCTTTAGAATAGTAATAAGGTAATAATACAAACTCTGGAATAGTTACGTGATATATTTGCATATAAACAAGCCATCCTCGAGGGGAATAAGGTCACCGGAATAGATCAGAATGAAATTGAGTTTTCCTTTGAGGATAGTCGTGAAAAAAAAAAAAAAATAAGTGAGAGTGTTTCACTTCTCATTCTTTCTTTCTCTTCTCTTAAAATGTCTTCCCCCAAGCTACATAGTGTACCATTAAGGTCCTTAAGCGTGAGTTAATAGGTAATACAGCTCTAAATCCTTAAAAGACGTTTATTGACATTAATAAGATCATATAAGTGCTAATAATGGCATCATTAAACACATTTTTTGTTAGATAATAAGACAGAAGCACTTACAAGGGACTTGTTAACACCTTACAGACTACTTAAAAATGTTAACAAAAACCTTGTATATCGACTGATATTGTGCCATTGTTTAACCACGCAGCTTGTTAGTTGCTCTTTTAAGATTAAAACATACTTTGTCACACACTTATTAACAGTTAAGAGGTAATCGTGCTTTGTGCAGCTACTGGATCTACTACAGTGAGAACAGTGCCCTGTTACACTCAATTAACCCTTTATTTTTCACCTATTGACAGTTTGTTTTAAAAAGATCACAAGACATGCAGGGAGGGCTCCAGGCTGGAGCTGAACCCAGGCCCTTACACGAGAAATTTTGCTTTAGTACACAGAGCATGCTCGCTATCTGAGCACATCCACTCTCAAGAGTCAATGCCGTCTTAATTTCAGTAGCGATGATTTTTACCGGTGAGTTTCCCGGGGAGGTCACCAGGGAAAACTGTGCTTGGCAGAACTAGCGCTAGTAAAAGTGTAGTAATAACTGATGCAACGGCAGCACTTTCAAGGCTTTGGAAGCATTAGCTTAGTGGGTTGAGTAACAACAACAGTGTTAGTAATATTAAAAGGGATGAAGTTGCTAACCTAGATCATCATGAATGAATGACACACAGTACCAGTCGCAGTAAGAGAGGAACATCTGTTAGCATGAAAAACATGCCCATGATCCATGCAAGGTGTCATAGGGGCTGGGAATAAGAATATCTTTTGCAGTATGCTGTTTTTAAGTGTATAACAAAGGATCCTTTAACACTTATAAAGCATTGTTCTCACTTTAGATCCAACAATGGCATCATATACAAGTTATTTAAAGTCAATGTGTTTATAATTCTATTTATCAGAAACTGATTAGCAGTCTATGAACTGTTGAAATGTTTCTTATAAATGTCTTTGTTAAATGTCATCTTCTGAGGACTTACAATTACACCTAACTAACGCTTATTACAAGGCACTTAATACAAAGCATAACCAAAATTCCTGAGGTGGCAACATGGTGTTTCATTTGAATTGACAGCCAATCCGTGGACACCCTGATTTCGCCTCATGGATTTTACAAACTCGTTCGACACTGGACGACAGACGGGGAACAGACCTGCCGTTCGCAGCCCTTCTCTGAGACGGAGGGAGCCTAGCCTACGTATACTGTGTGGGAAAACAACAGATTCTCAAAAGCCTGGAGGCATGTGGACTTAATTATTTCTAAAATTAAGTCAAAATCAGCAGTTTCTTTTTGCCATCACTCCATGCAGCATTCTTAGCTTTTGTTCTGGGCTCACTTGGGTTTTTTTCTTTTTTTTTTACTGTGTTTTAAAACGATGCACACACTGACCTGAGAGCTCCAGGAAGTCAGGTTTGTGGCTGAAGATCAGGTAGTTGTTGGCGATGAAGTGGAGGAGCCACACATACAGCTGCTCTGCGTTGTGGCACTGACAATAAAAACCGACATGAAGTTAGTTAGGATTAATGCTTTTCACCAGATTACTTGGAAGATCTGTTGCGGATGGAGGCCCGAGGCTACCGCGAGCACAGAAAAACAAATTGCTTTTGACACACGGCAAGACTTTCATTTTGCATAGCGGCGGCTGAGTGAAATGTCACATCATAATGGAGCAGCAGTCATTTTCCGCAGAGAGGCTTTCTCCCGCAGGTCTGTTTATGTTCCCTGCTCATCTCTCTTGACCTTTCTCACCCTCGTGCTCATGAATTGCACTGACCTTTGCCCGGCGGAGTAGTCGGATCACGCTGATACCTGTCGACGACAGCTCTCTGCTGGGCATGCTCTGGAGGTAAGCGCACACGCACACCTCACACAGATGCTGCAGACGCTTCACCTGGTACATCTCGGCGCAGACCAGCACGGCCATCGCCTGCAGCACACTGGCTGGACACACAAACACACACAGCTCCGTCTGACACGCTGATTATGCAGTAATGAGCAAACGTGCATTGTCATTTCATCTAAAGATTGCATTTTTACTCCACGTTTTTTAAGAGCGTAGACCTCCAGAGGAAATCGAAGGCTTAAAAAAACGCTCCCTGAAGCAAACAAAGTGTTTTTATGATTATTGGTCCAAGAATTGAATTGGAATAAAGCCACGCCGGGAATTTCAATGAAGCTTAAAGCAGCCATATAATTATCAAAACACTTTGGGGGTCTGTTATTATACACAAATTAGACACTGAGTGAATCCAAAGGCATCAACAATATCATTAAAAGTCTTTCAGCCGAATCCTTCACTTTGGCCAAAAACTTTGTCTACTTGTTGGTTGACTGTTGGAATCTTACAGAGAAAGATATTAGAAAAGACAAAAAGTGAAAATATTGAATCCAAAAAACCAATACAGATTCATATTTCTGCATTAACAATAGATAGAACAAGCATATTAATGTCAAAAGCGTATGTGCTAAAAGTAGCCCCCTCAACACTTACCCTCATCTTTACTGTGCATTTTAACATCTTTCAGTGCGTTGTTTTGGTCTAAAGGCCCTCAGCTCTACAGTTCTGATTGCCTCCCATTGCTCTCACCAACTGCGTCTCCAGCACCAGCAAGCAGTTGTTCTGAGCAAACAGGTCTAAAAAAAACCCCTCTGAGCACTGATCCAAAGAGCAGACAGATGCAGCTTGCAGCTCGCTGGTGAACACAGTGACACATTTAGCAGCTCAAGAGCCCGGCCTTCCCAAAGGAGTTGATAGAAACACAGCTAAGAGATGGAGTGAACACTGTCAGGCGGCCAGAAACACAAGTCCGGGAATAAGCCAGAAGTATTTGCTAATGGCCCTTTTCTTTATTTATTTATGAAATGCTTTTAAAGAAAATGACGGGGCGGACCAGCTCTTCCTGTTCCAATCAACCTGTACAATAATACTGGTGTAAACAAAAAATAACATCACATTTTTCATCACCTCCGGCAAGGACATTATGTTTCCTGTATCCGTTTATTGGATTACACCAAAACCACTGAATGGATTTCCGCAGTACTTGGAAATCCATTCGGAGGATGGGTCTTGATCCAGAATAGACATGATTAACTTCTGGTGTGGACAAAGGGAACCAAGCAGGAGGTTTTTTGTTTTTTTTTATCAACAGTTTTGTTCATTTTTCCGGGGGAAATGCCTAGATCTTGATGAAAACAGAGACGCATATATGATGTAGTGAGGACTTTATTTTAATTGAATAAAAGCGATTCAGCGTAGTCCTTGGCAAAAAGGAAATGATCACTATATTGACATGAATACCCCCAGTGAAAATCTTCCAGTGAGAAACATGCTGTTGTTACTTGGACTCTACTTTTACAAAGACGTACAGAGGGGAGGATAGAGAGCTTCACACACGGTGCTACGCCGATCATCTGAAGCTCAGTATCAGCCGAACAACCTCTCCTCCTGTCTGAGTTACGGCATTGAATAATGGTGTGACGAGTGTTTTTAACAGAGCACTGTGATGTCACATTGAAGGTGACCTTTGACTTTTTGGATATCAGTTGCCACAGTGTGGAATTTTGTCATAATCGGCAAAATGAATTCTTGAGTTATGGCCCAAAAATGTGTTTTGTGAGGTCACAGTCTGTGTTGACCTCGTAAATCTAATCACTTCATCCTTGAGTCTAAGTCGAATTCCCCCAAGTAGTTCCTGTGATAACGCGTTCCCGAGGATGAGACAGACGGGCAGACGAGCCGAAAGCCTAATGCCTCCAGCCGCGGCTACCAGCAGCACGGGGGCGTACAATAAACCACACGATCTCTTTGATTACAAACTACGCACATCATCGTCACGAATCAAGTCACATTAAGTTTTAACAGCTAAATCGGTTTGCACTAAATCATCTTTGCACTGCTCTTTCCATGCTGTCAAATGACATCACGCGCATGTGCAACAAGCATCAAACGCGTAATGTCAGTCCCTTTATGTAATGTCAAAATGTCAACTCAGATGACTCATCTGTGTCAGTCAAACAGCGCCTGAGACATCCGTCTTTTCCTCCTATAAACACTGATTGTCTGCCTGCCTGACAGGCTGAGCTGCAGCCGCACAGAGTCCAGGGTTTGTGCTGCTCGGCTGCACAACCATCGAACATATAAAATGAGCATTAATCACTTGCTCTCCTCTCATACAGCGTGCACACTACGGTATTTATCTAAATGAAACGCTCCTCCTTTGAATCCCGCAACCTCAGTTGTTTTGCCTCCACTGGTGGCGTTACCTTGCTTTGACCTTGAGTGCTGAGCCCTTACGTAACGGTGCAGCGGCTGCAGCCTCTGGAAGCTCTTCCATGGCTTTAATTTCCTGTTCCCATTACTCAACCTGAGGCTGTATCTCTGGAAGCAGCTTGTTTACCCTCCCCGTACCTAAGCTGGATCTTAAAGGCTGCCTGTTGAGGGTTTTTTTCACAATTTTCATTTTTTTTTTTTTTTTTTTCATCAAAACATCTCATGCCACGAAATAAGGGGATTGTCAGCACTCAGTGGCGGGCTATTCAGAACAGATTATTCCGAGCCTTTATAATGTCTATTCATCAGCCTCGTTACGTAACAATAGCGAAAGGAACGATGACAGCCAGTGTAGTAATTAACTCTAATTCTGTAAGTGTGAGTTATATGGCTTTATCTATTAATTAAGGAACGTAAAATAATGTTTCTCCTCTATGGATCTGTAATCTGTCGTTGGAAGGACTGAATCAAGACAGACTACAGTTTCTTGTCAGCAGGCACACACACACACACACACACACACACACAAACGACATATTTGCATAAGCTTGTCATTCAAAGTTGCAATAAGTAATCTTTTGCCACTAGGGGGCAGAAAACCTTTTTTTTTAAAAAGTAACAGCAAGAAGCCTTAATGTCATTTATCCAGTTGTGTTGGCTAAGCTGTTAGCAGGCCCCAGCTCACTTGCACATGTAGCAGACACAGAGCAACATGACCATTACACCTGAGTCCCTCTGGTCACCTGTTCAGCGGTAAAAAAACAAAAAAAACAAAACAATATACACTGGCCTTTTTGGTCCATTTGCTTTTGAGATGTTTGACTGTATTTACCTCAACTCTAGGCCCATCGAAGGTACACACAATCTAGTGTCCAGCATACAGTTTAAAAAAACCCAAAACAACAAGCAAGTGGCTGAAAGCTGCTCCAAGTGTTGATTTCCAGCGGGATCCGCCGTATCAGCCTCCCCATGACAAGCACTGACTCGATTCAGCGTTGAAATGAAAAATACCACTTCGCGCAACTTTAAGGTTGTAGAAAACACTTCAGACAATATGTAATGCACTTCAGCTCCCCCGCCGCCACCGCAGGGAATGACCCGCGCTAATTACTTTGAAAAATGCGGCGCACGATGTGACAGACAGTGACAGAGGAAAAACAACAACAACGACAACGTCTGGGGCCGCGAGTGTGGCGCCGTTGAAAGCAGATGAAGCGGTGATGCCACGGGTTGATTTTGTCAGCAATAAATCTAATTGAATTTTAAGCCCGGTGCTGTTCTCTGTGCGCCTCCCGAGACCGACACTGGCAGCGTGTCGCAGTCGCACAGATGGTTGATGGCACTTGTCATCTGCGCTTCCGTTTTTGTGTGTGTGTGTGTGTGTGTGTGTGTGAGTGGGGCCTCGAGGAAAAAACACTACTGTACCTCTCTGAAGTGTTTTATGATTCGGTAATGACGCCGATTCCTGCGGTGCGCTCAGATTACATCAAAGGTCCGTTGTCCCTCTGTTGTGTAGTCGGTCAGGTCCACGGCACCTCACTCACAAATCAACCAGTGTGGAGTAATTACCCGTTATCAAACTCTGCAAACTCTGGTTTTATTTACAGCTACAGCCAGAGGGAGAGGTTATAGACGGGTGAGTGAATAACACACCGACTGAGGGCTTCCCAGCGCAATCAATCTCACAACCACACAAAAGCTGCTACAGGGTTTAATTAGTCCACAAGATAAAGAGGACACGAGGGCCATTTTCTTACTATATTTAGGCCTCCCACCGGGGATGTGTTTGCAGTTTTAGGTGCCATTAAAACTGCAAACTGTCGTTAATCTTGATGCATACTGTAGTGGCCCCCCGTGGTACGCTTCAGCGCACGTCCGGGCTGCGTGCAGTAAACTCACCAGGACAGCAGGAGTCAGTGTAGAGGTACTCCAGGAAAGACAGGAAGGTGTCTGAGGAGACGCCGTGGATGGGCACCACTCGGCTGCGGGCTTCTGCATACTTCCCGCTGAACATGGCCGCCATGACGTCACAGCGCGCCACAAGCACTGCCCGGTGTGCTGGTAGTACACTCCCTTGAACACACGCACGCACACACACATACAGACATGCACAATTAACATGTAGGTCTCGGATTTGAAAAGCACTCCACTTGTCCAGCATTGCTCTCTGTTGGACTCTTTATGGACAAATAGAAAAGCCACAAAAGGCTTTATACTGCTTTTTTCACATATGTAGAAGAACTTCCTAAGACCTGTACAAACACTTTAATGTGTACAATTAGCGGAGTTACCCTTTACTTTGGACTGCTAGTAACGGCATTACGACCAAACAACACACGCAAGTTTGAAATATTTTATGTCAGCGCTATTGAATCACCAACATGTCTTTTTTGCCTCATTGCAAAAGTATGGAGGCCAAACCTAACTCAATTTGACTTTATTGACGTTATGAGTGATGACCTGTCACAACGGGCCAATTCAAAACTAAGGAAACAAACGACATGAGAGGCCTGAGCACAAGTCGTGACATTACATAATAGCTGTTATTAAGTGTTGTTAACAGCCGGTGACAGCTCTCGACACACTCCATCAAAAAAAGTAAAAATATTCTCGTAGAAAATCTCCTCTGTGACCTCTGAGAGCTGAACTCACAGCTCTGAGGTGCAGGGACAAGAAAAGCTTGCTGCACTTTTTTCAATGAGCTGAATATTGATTGAGGAATGCTTTGGGGCAGTATTTCTGGTTTCCTCGGTCTGATCCTTTAATAGAGAATTGGCTAAATGCAGCTCATGGAGGAGCTGTTGTCGAGATGAAACATGACAGGAAGGGAAGGCAGCCCGGTCCCTCGGACCGTTTTATCTTATTTTGCCTCCAAATGGATGATCAGGCCCGGGGACTGAGATCATAATTCAATCCCGGCTAATGAAATGTGACCTTCCTCTGCCGTGTGACCGCGCATGCATTTGTAGATGTGTGTGCGTCGATTGAGATCCGCGTGGACCCACCTTGCACCATGAAGATGACATCAGAGTAAAGGGGAGAATTGAAGAGGTTGACAAGCGTCTGGGGTCCAAGCTGAGCTGCCCGCGCACTCGGCGTGTCCCTGGGGCCCTGTGCACACACACACACACACACACACGCATGCACACACACACAAAACGCAGAAACGAGAGGAAGCCAAAAGAAATGAACAGAGGGAGTTAACATTCCTCTGCTGAATGTCAGGTACTAGTTACCAGCACATTTGCCATTCTGTGCATCAGTCTCACCTCCCCAGTGGAATACAAATGGCCTCTTTGCCAGTCTTGCTTAGCGCTACCCAAACACACTTCAACTGCAATGCCAAGAAGGACATGACGGAACTGAAAAACACACTGAGAACTAGACGGCTGTCCAAACTGTCTGTTTATCAACACGTTCCTGTTCATTTTAAGCATTTGAATGAAGCACGAGGCAGTAAAGCGTGTGTGCGTGTCTAGTCTACTGCGCAGCACAGCAGGTAAAATCAGCGGCGTGAGGCCGGCTGTCGGTGTGCCATTTTGGATGTGCACAAGTGGTTTTCGTTACATCTGCAAATGAGCATCATCAAAAGTGTCCCATTAGCATTACATGACCTTTCTCAGACAACTGAAGCACAAAGAACTCCATATTCTCGCGCCGCTCTGCCGCAGAGGGGAGCGTTCAGCAAACACCAGAGTCCTTCAGAAGAGGCAGCGACAGATTCAAGCCTCTTTTGTGAGTCAATGGGAGGCTTATGGAAAGCAAATCCTCAGCCGGTCTCGCAGACCAACAGAGGGCTGAGGCGACCCCCAGAGGTGTGCGCAGACGACGGGATCGACTCACGACGGGACACTAGGGTGTTTTCTCATCGCGTTAAAGTGGCTCGGGCATCTTGCGGTGCGTCAGCTCGTCTCAGCGCCGCCTCAGGTGGAAGGCCCGGTTCTCTCCTGACGGGTTGGTAGACCATGCGTGGCGCCAAAGGCTTGTCAGAGGCAGACATGTCATATCTCCTGATCTCCCCCCCCGTCTCTCTCTCTGAACGTTAAAGTCTGCTGCCTGTTATACAGAGCCACATCCTGTTTTTCTAAATAGACGCTGTGACGCTGCAGTTTTTTAACCTAATGTCTGATTTCCTGACTGATGTCCGCTGTGAGCTCCCTGCGGATCTGGTGTTGTGCTTTGGGCTCCTTCGAGAGCTCCTCTTGTTTACCCTGTGCTAATTGCCACAGTGTCTGAGAGGTGATACAGGCATTAATTAAGTAAAAAAATATGCTAATTATAGCCACATTATTACTGCGCCGGTTCTAAACAAGGCCTGGCTAATTAGGGGGGGCTGTTAGTCTGCAACTACCAAAACATGTGTTTATACCGTGGAGGAGAGGATCGGACACATTAAAGATATTTAACCTCTGTTGTTGGGGAGGGCTGTGAGATCATACACACCGCAAAATCCAAAGAAGATCAAAGTACAAGCATGTGATTTTTATGACGAGAAGAGGAAGAGAGGTGATGGTAAACGGTAAAGACTTCACCCTGTCTCTGCCGATGAGGGATCGTATGCGCTCCATGAGCTGAGCCACCGCTATGGAATTCTTCAGCTTCTCCTCCAGGGCTTCCTGGAGGTGGTCCCACTCCCATGCTCCTACAGAAACATCCACAAACACACAGATTCTTTGGACTCACAATAGTACAGTACACAGCGACTCTGTTCTGGCTGGCACTGTGCTCTGACTGCCCACGTATCTTTTTCTTTTTTTACAACCAACACGCAAGAAGCTGTTTCTGGACAAAGTTGGCTCGTTCTAAGAATTGTCTGCTTACATAATCTGTGGTGGTTATGGGTGGGTCACCCGGATTCCTACCAATGTCAGGGACAGTGACACAGATGCCTTTGCAAAACACATAACATTCATCTTTTACCAATTAGTTTTCACCACTTAAATTACAGATATCATGTCATATGAGTCTGACTTATAAATAAAGAATCTGCATGTTAGTGGTTTCTCGTCCAGTTCTCATCACATTAAAGGGTAACTCCACCAACTGTACATGTGTACTGTATAAGTGTGTTTGCAGGTCTTGGGGAGGACTACTGCATATGTGAAAAAGGAGGTATGAAGCCTTTTGTGGCTCCAGAAGAAGCCGCATGTAATCCGATAAACTGCCTGCATTGATGTCAGCCTGTGGCTAAGTTGCACTGTGGGTAATGAGTAACATCACTGGAGACAAAATCAAGTCTAGTTTCACTCTGAAATCTCACAGAGTCAATCAGTTATGAAGTCAGCTCTGAGTTTGTAAATACAAACCCCTGACTTCCCTCTCTAACCAGCCATCTTTCCGCCATCATCTTCCACAAGATTACATAGTGTGACTATTATTTAACAAAAAAGTCTACCTCTGTAGCGATTTCACTCCTGTAATGTTGTCGGGCAGTTGGAACAACGACGTCAGCCTGCCGGTGGCAAAAACAAGCACTCTCTGTGGATGTAACTTTGACGGTCGGTGTTGCCCTGAAGGATTATGCTGCAGCCTCTGCAGCCATGTTGGCAGCTGCCAGCTGAGCCGACCGACTGGACCAATTCCAAAACTTTTGGTGAGGATTAATCATTTTCTCACCGAAATATAAATATAGGGCCACTCGGTGGAGTTATCCTTTAAAAACATAAGCCTGTTTTGCTGGCTAATGCTGAAAATCAGTGTTCAAGTCTTCAGCCTCGCATGCAGTTCTGTGAGTTAAATGCTAATGCCTGCACACTTGACAATTGTAACATACTGATGTGTAGCAGCGGTAATTTCGACCATGTTCGTTGTCTCAGCTTGGTGTGTTTGCATGCCGACATTTGCCTGTTAGCGCTGAACGCAAAGTAGAACTGAGGCTCAGTGGAATGTGGTTTTTTTGAACTGATGATGAATGGATCAGGTGAAGGTCGCAACAGGTAAAGTCACCATAATCATTATGATTCTTCCGCTGGGGGACCAACGTTTTAAGGCAATCCATCCAATAGCTGTCAGGAAAAAGAAGGAAAGGAATAAGGAAAGACGACCTTGTGCCAAGGAAATATGGCTGTGGTAAATGGTACATTAGGTTGCCACCAAAAAGGATATAAAAGGAAATGTATACTCAGTAACCAGCACCACTGATATATAAAGATAAACCTCTGAACGAGACACGATAAAGACCCTCTTTTGTCATTTGGAAAACATCAGGGCTGCTTGTATTCACCTCAGCGGTAAACTCCTTAATAAAGCCCTCACAGCCCTGCAGCCTGCAGACATAAACAGACTGTCGAGGGAAGAAGGGAGCTGGACTGGGCAGGATTTATCTCATCATTAGTTCATAATGACGGTATTTGGGCTGATAGAGGGATTACCTCAACACGCGGTGGCGGATAATGATGGTGCGCGGAGCAGACACCTCATAGGCAACGGGGAGAGATTAGCTCAGGAGCTGCGCTGCTGACACATGATGCAGCCAGACACCAAAACACAGGGCTGGGACACACTGCTGGATGTTGTCAGATGCTGGGAACACTTAAATCACTTCTACATAATCTCACAGAGGTTCAGCGCTGGGTGATTTTCTTCTCGCCTGCCGACACAAACGTGCCCTGACAAACAGATGCTGAGATTAGATGCTTTTGGGAAATGAGTTGTGCAGATTAACATCCATTTCTTGGATCAGTATCACGACCTCCCTGACTGTAAACCTTAAAAACCCTGCTGGAAAAAAAGACAGCGTAGAGCTTTTGGTGTCACCAGCAAGACCAGCATATGTTGTGTTTTGGTGCTGGCCTATGCTGGTTTTTCTGGCAGGAAAAAGGTGTACTATCCAAGAATTTAAGGTGAAAATGTGCAAAAATTAACTTAAATTATGTAATGTTAAAATACATATAATGGCAGTATGACATCGACTTGGGTTGTAGAGATATCCACGCATGCTAACCAGCTAGCCTCGGTCCATCCGACAAAGACTAATTGGTTCCAAGCTCCCAGTCCTGACTGCTAGCTGAATGGCTAACTGTGCTAAGTCGCGTGCTAATAGGTGGCAGCACATCACCAGAGTAATCGCTAACGGCAGCTATAATTAGCAGCCGTTAAAGTGTCATAGTGGTCTGTAGTCTCGTAGTATCACCAGGGTCTCTACACATACCTCAACTGAACCACATACACTCTACCCAGACATGTCGATCCCAGAGTACATCTGAGCTGCCATGACGAAGGCTAGAGGAAGAAGCTACTAACTAACTAACGTCAGTTCAAAAACCTTCCTTTCAGTAAACTCTGTGTACACAATGTTCTCAATGCCCGTGTTCATGTGTAAAGACCCTGGTGATACTACGAGCAAAGTTTCATGTTATGTCGAGCCTTCTTAGTGTTTTAAAAATAACAATTTTGATGCTAGCATAAAAGTGCCCCATGCACTCCCATTGATAATGCGTTTGAGCAGAAAACCAAAATACGGTCAATCTTAAAAGTGCCTCTTTCATTGTAATTATTCTTTTACACGAAGGTTTGACTCGTACACATTCACAAAAAAGCCTGGGTTGCATTTTGGCGAGAGTTTCACTTTAAAGGTTACTCTGGTGATATGCTGCCATCTAATTATTTTGTGGACGATTTCGAAACAGGTTGAGAATTCTTAGATACTGCACCTTTAACCTTACTGGCTCCAAAAAGGTCGTACACCAGTGCAGCTGCATGGAAACAAAATTAGAACATTTTCCCTCCAGTGAGACAAGTTGTCCCTAAAAACAACTAGGCTGTAGTCTGAAATTCGACCCCAGCTAGGGCCGGGGTGACCCACACAATGTGCCGTATAAATGTACCGAAAAAAGCACACAGAAATACACACAATGGCGACCAAGTGACAAATTGGATAATTCAGCAGCATCCTACAGAAGGAGACGCAGTCTAACAGTGTTAACGTCACACGAGCAAAGTCACGGCCTCTGCGACTGTCCGCACACACCAAAGTGACTAAAAACCCAGAGTGTGGAGTAAAAGCGTGACGCTGTGTGTTTACAGAGGGAGGCGGGGTATTGTTATGGAATTATTCTATTTTATTTTTTTCAGCTAAGCCATCAAAAAGGAGCTTCAGCTGATGATGAGTGGTGAGTGGAGCTGCAAGCGAGAAGATGTCCGTCACGTCTCGGGGAAAAGTACAGCTTGTTGCGGATTTACTGCCAGTGAGCCTCAAACATTGGCTTACTGTGCTCCAATTGTTCCTGCGTGCTATGGAGGCACACCATCGACGTCTCCGAGTTCAAGAGAACCCGCTAATAGAGGCAAACACACGCTGCTAGTGAGGTTGGCCGGCCTCAAACATGCAATCTCACACACCATGTTGAAGGTTAACATTTTTCACACAAGGCTTAGCACCGTCTCCCTGCAGTGCTTTATGGAAACGTGACATTCGTATTCCACTCGGCAAATGCACACATATTCCCCTTTCCACTGTTCTACACACACACACACACACACACACACACACACACACACACGCACGCATTAACAATATGCTCTGTTGCCCAGCTCTCCCACCACCCAAACGCTCTCTCACGTTATCCACCACAAATGCAAGCAGCACCTTAAAACACTCCACTCCCCCCTTTCTGTCACCCTCAACTTCGTTCTCGCCCCAATTTTCCACTCCTCACTTTCCCACCTTCCTCCACTCTCACACACACAAAAAAATCCTCACAAGGACGTGTGTGTGTGTGCGTTAAACTACATACTGCATCCTCCGTCTTTCAGCCGCTCGCTTTCTTATTCTTATTCATACAGTCACTCACAGAGACTCAGTCTAACCCTATAATCTTCTTCCCTTCACCAAGCACACACATGCATGCGCGCACACACACACACACACACACACACACACACACACTGCCTCCAGTCTAGTGTGTGTGTGTGTGTGTGGCTGAGCATACGCCTGTTCATTCAGACCGCCGATGCTGCTAACATACATGTTAAGAGGCAGCTATGAATCAGACATTAGTGCAGCTTTTCTGCCATGAGGGCTCCTGCACCATATGCAGCCTTCTGACGGAGCGCCGGCATACACAGGAGCTGCGCTCTAACATGCAGGGAGCACAGCACTGCAGGCTCTGAGCCGCAGACTGAGGAGATTTTCATCACGGCAACTGAAGTCTCGCAAGAATATCACACGGCTCTTTAACAAGGCTTCGTATGCGACTGGAGAGCATTTTCGCATCTGCAAGCGTTTTGCTTGTGTGTTTTCTGCCTGTGTCGTCGTCTGTGTCTCACGTTAATGTAGGACACTGTTAATTTTACATGACAGTTTCATTAGAGAGTTAATCTCCAGTCGATTGGAATATGAGGGCTTCTGTAACGGGCGACAGCGCCAGAACCTAATCTCATCAGCCATCAGAAGGATGGGGTTCAATTTCTGCAGAGACATCACTCCGTGATCCGAGCCATGTGTCCGCAATGTTTAATAAAAGAGAGCTGGGTGCAGATAAAGGAGACACGGGTGGCCCCAAGGCACCCATGCACAAATATGAGCGAGATCACAGTACTACTCCACGAATGATCGGGTCCAGGATTAAAATACTACAGTTGCTTAATATCAAGCACTTTCAATTTGACTGATCTCTGTTCCTCACCATAATGGAACATTGGACAAGGCCCAACAGCAGAAAAACTGCCTCCTGCTGCCAGGGGACATTAATCATTGCATCTAAATTATGGGAGAAAGAGCAACTGCTTCTGCGGGATGGAGTTCCCGTGCTGTGGAAGTCAGTCCGGCACTGTTAGCCGTATTTAAACTCCAGTTGTAATGTGCAGAATCGCTCCGATATGGCAACAACATATAGGAGGCATAAAGCAGAAATGATGCACATCATTTCACAGCAATAATGCAGCGTGATGGGAGTAGACTGATGGAGCCATCCTTTGCTGAGTCCAGATTTCTCTGGCCACTCTTTTGGAGCCAGTTGTGTTTTCTGATCTCCACTTTCTATCTGGCACCTCCTCTACAACTGATCCTGATGCCAGAATGCCAGTTTGGGCAACTCTGATTCTAGTGAAACAAAAGGGTTTTAATTAGTTGGAATTAGAGCGTAGATATCCAACCAGAAGGGTTCGGACAAAATTTGGAAATGATTTGGGGTCACTACAAATTGACCTGGTGCTATCAAGTTCTTGCAGTGAAAATATAGGCTAGAAATAAATGAATTGCTTATAAGTGTTATTAAATGACGACTGATAACAAGTGATGGGCCTACAGTGTGTTGGGGCTTTAAGTCCTGTGAAGTGGTTGTCATATTCCTGACACAGGCTATTTGTCAGTTTCTCAGGCAGCAAACATTCATGTGGGACTCTGCGTGACAGGGTAACACAAACTCAGTGCTTCAGCTCACATCGTCTGTGACGGGCTCGAAAACAAACAGCCTGTTGAGTTCAGACTGGACTCGGTTGCTACTCTCTTGGACTCTGTCCGGTTAGGACAGAAGAATGCTGCCAGAGCTGCACCCGAGTGGGGATGTTCCTCTGTGTCGCTGTGATTTATTTTGGTACAACATTTCAGGTCTGACTAACACAAGCTCTTATCACATGTGAGGTTTTCAGCTGCAGTAATAACAGCAGGGCTGCAGAAATGGCCACAATGACCAAAGAGAAGTATAATCTATGCATGTATTTTGAGTTGAATCAATTAATTGAGTATTTGATTAGTTGATCGCAGTAGAAGTGCGCAATTTTTGATCATCAACTTTGTTATGGTCATTATTATTCATGCTACTGTCGCGGCTCTAGGTATAGCAGTGGGTGTTCGTCCACCACTTTGGTCCACAATGAAAAAGCTCAACGACGAGAGAATGGATTGAGAGGTGTTTGTACATTCATTCATGGTTTCCAGAGGATGAATCTTAAAGACCATGGTGATCCCCAGCTTTTCTTACAGCCCCACCAGCATGTTCATATTTGTAGTTTTGAGTGAAATTTCTTGGCCTATTGGATGGATTGCCAGTGAGCCCTTCACATTTTACCTGGTGCCATCAACAGGTCAAAACTTTTCATTTGTGCAGTGCTTTTTTTTTTATCATCACCAATGACATGCATAACTTAAAGGCAAGTTATGTAAAAATGTTAGTAGTGAATACTCAAAAATGAACTAAAATAATGGAGAGAATGCACAGAAACAGCAGCATTAAAGACATTCATGGATTGTGTTGCAAAGATGTCTTCTGACGTCAGCAGGCTAACCAGCTAGACCCCGGCCTGTCCTGTCTTGTTCTAGCACTTTGTGCATCAAGAGGTGCCACCTAAGCTAACCAGCTGAGAGCAGCTACAGTTAACAGCAGTTAGCGGTGACTCTGACCACACGCTTCTGCTGAGGAATTACTGTTTTTCATCTTCTCTGATAGCCAGTTGAATGTCTTTGTGTTTTCCACTGTTGTCTGGAATACTTAGGAGATAAACTATGTGGGCTTTGGGAAACTGTGATTTGGGGTACGGAGCTGCATTTTCCACTTTTTTCTGACATTTAAAGACCAAACTCATAATCAACTAATCAAGGCAATAATTAACATATTGAATGGTCGTATTAATGTCACTGTTCACAGTACCAGCAGTCAGTGTCAACTCTACACAGTGCAGGCATCTTTGTGCACAGTGGGGTGTTAAAAAGGTTAAATGGAAATGACAGGCTTTTCCAGAAAAGACACAAAACAGTTGATCGGTGTCTGAGTGTGCTGACGTTTTTTTTTTTGTTTTTTTTTACCTCTGTAAATGAACATGAGCGTCTCCCACAAGCACATACACAGGAGGGGGTCCTTCACCACCAGACGAGACAGGCGTCCTGTCAGATGCCCCTCTGATCGAGGCAAGTCATCAATTATCCCGCCGTCCCAGGTGGAGAGCAGTGAGTGGGGACCTCCGTCTCGCTCTCGGCAAACACACCGTGACTGGGGACGCTCCCTGTCCAAGGCAGAGATGAAACTCAGCGCAAAAAACACCTTCACAGTCACACAAAAGAAGAGTTTGTAGAGAGCGGGCTGAGTGCCCGCAGGCAAACAGGCTCAGGTGGTGAAAAAGCTTGTTAAGCTCCATCCTGGGAATGAGCTAATATCTCTCCTACCTGGTCTTGGGCCCAAGGAGCAGCTGTCTGAAGTAGGGGCTGACAGCACACAGCACAGCAGCGTGCGCCCACCCCAGCTCTTTCCCAGAGTCCCCAGCATAGAAAGCCACATCGGCGAACTGCACGCCACGCTCCAGCAACCACTGCATGTCCTGGGAGAAGCTGGACTCCTCTACTCGGATAGGTGGGAGACGTGCTGAATGGGGGGGAGGCGAAAAGGTGAGGGAGAGGGAGATGGAGGATGAGCTGTAATAACCAATCAGGGCTGAAAATCCCCCATATTCAGTCTGGTCAAAGCAGTGTAATTTGCACTGACATGTCCTCAGTCTACATTGTCTTCTTTTTCTTGAGATTTACCCGTTTTTTTTTCTGACAATGACTTTTGACAACTCAGAGAGAAACGGGCTTCAGTACGGGTATGTGGATGGAGTGACAGTGACAGCAATAGTGTAGTGAGATGTTTGAGTCAAGAAAGAGAGAGCCGAGAGAGACCAAGGTCTCCCTGCCCTGTCGCTCAACTTAGAAAGAACGCTTGTAGATATGTTTGTCTTTGCGCTAATGACAGACCAGCAAACATGCAGACCGAGGCCGCTGCACTGGAAGAGGCTGTCGCGACAGTCTGCTCAACAAAGGATTTATCCCTGCTTTTTCTTTTAATCTCGAGGGACTGACACCAAAATGTGACATTTAGTAGGTATGTCTTGCTTGTAGAAAAACATCAACGCACGTCAAGAAGCTTATTTTAGATAAGGTTAATGTTTCAAGAATATGTACAGAAAAAAAAAAATACTGCAGTACTGGGAAACCTGTCTGGAGCAACAACCTGTGAAGACATATTTTTATTTAATAAAAAGAGAGAGAAGGAGATAAAACTGTGTTCTGTGAAGCATGCAATGATGCATTCAGATAAAGGAAAGTAAAAGAAGTGTGTCTGGAGGTTTGTCGGAGAAATCACGGTCCGATCGAGCTCCTGTTCATGCTGAATATGCGCTGCTCCTCTGAGGACCTCATCTCCTTCTTAATGGCTGCCCAGATTTTGCCTTGCAAGCGGAGCTGTTCCTGGAGCGCTGCGCGTCATATTTAATGCAAACTACACCGTAAGGAGAGCTAAGTAGTGTTGGACATGCACCAACAGATCTGCCAGTGCTGATTGCTGCCCTTTTTGGCTGGAATTAAAGCTGTCAGTTATTGCATCAGATGCAGACTTAAAAAACCACACACACACACACACAGACACACACACACACACACACACACACACACACACACACACTCACAGCTAAGAGGTCAGATCAATGTTTAACTCTAGTTCGACAGCGGTTTGTGTTAATTATTTTCAGGTTTGGTTTTTCTTGGTAACAATTAACTGGCTGTGTAAGTAGTAGTATCAGTAGCTATAAAGCAAGACCAGAGCGTACATTTCAGAATACAACACTGGACTCTTTTTTTTTTCTTTTTTTAACATCAGTTTTGCTACAGGATCAATTAGTGTGAGTTCAAGTACGGCACAGAGAGAGCTTTCAGGTCGTGGCAACATCTGGCAGTTGCTTGCAGATTCAGTCAAACTGACTTTTAGCCAATTAGGAGTAAAAGCGCCACGGACTAAAAAGGAAGAACATTTCGACAGAGGAACAGAAATAATACCGTCACGCACTCCAGCTCGGCTTTTATACTGTTCAGATCTACTACAAGAAGCGCGCTGCGTCTCTGCTGCTCGGTTGTGTTTGAGTGTTCGTGGTTCACGATCAGCTCGGCTGCTTATCTCTTCTCATAATGAGCGTTTTTAGTTTTGTGGAACCCCGACTGACTAAAAGGCAACAGATCTGCCACAGACTCAAAACTTTCAGCTCAGTGTGGCTTGTTTTGAATCCTAAATATAATTTAATTCTGAATCTCCAATAAGTAGGTTTAAACTTGATACAAGCTCAAACAAGTGATTAGTTGATGATTAATTGGTGTTTGAGTCATTAATCTGGAATAAACGGCAAACATTCTCTGGCTCCAGCTTTCCAAAAGGAGAGATTTGTTTCAATTTGCCAGTTTTTCGAACATCCTGCGATTTTTTTAAACAGCTAGACATGGTCTGCAATGAATAATTATTTTCATCGTCAATTCATTTCTCAATTCCATGATTTGTTGTTTGGTCTACAAAGTGTCAGAGAATGGTGAGACATGTCGATCAGTGTTTCCCAGAGAGAAAGACGACGTACTCAAAATGTCTTGTCTTGACTACGACCCAAAGATATTCATTTTCCCATCTTTGAGGAGGAAAGAAACCAGAACATATTCACATTCAAGAGGCTGGAATCAGAGGGTTTTGACCAGTGTTTCTCTTTTGAAAATGAATCACACCAATTAATCATTTATCAAAATAGTTGGCGATTAATTCAACACTCGACAAGAAATCCATTCATTCCTGCAGCTCCAGATCAGACAGAGCAAACTGTTCGCAGATGTCACCTTGGGTTCTGGAAAAATTGGAAGGAAATTAGTTTCGAGCTGCAGCCGTAAACCAAATCTTCAAAGACATATTCAATTTGGGTACTGCGCAGGAAAAATGCAATAACGCATAACAGAGTGAACTGCAGCAGAGATTTTACTGGCAGGTCAAGTGGCTCTGTGGCGTTCAGGTGCCTTAGAAAAACTGACTGAGAAAATGCTGCTAAAGGCTGAGGTTAATGAGCAATCCTCTGCTGTCCTGCGCCTCCGCTCACTGAGCCGCCTCACAACGACGCGCTGAACGCTCAGTCGCTGCTGCGTCCGGAGCTGAGAGGAGCTCGGTCTGAACATTGATTTAAACATCACTGAATGAAAGTAGTCTACCTAGCTCTTTGTCTCTCTTCTTATTTCCTCTTTGCAACAGAACGTATTGATCTGGATAAAAAAAACAAAAAAAAACCTTTGTGCTCAGCTCTTTTTATGGCTTTGTAAGCTGGAGGAAGAAACAATCCGGTCAGTCCATCTGGAGCTTCTCTAAACACCATACAAAGATCAACAGCTGCTACTTAATAACATGGAAAAAGACTGAACAGAGACAGTAATTGAGAGCAGGGTTAAGGACCCCAGAAAAGTGAAGTATAGTGCTCCCCTGACCTGGTTGCTCTAAGTGAGGGGGGCGAAGCTCGTTGACTTTGTTTCCTCGCCTCTTCTCCGGCCTTTCTTTGGCTTTGTGTTTCAGACACTGAATCATGAAGTACTCCAGCTGAACAATACAGAAATACACACGTTAGTCCAGATGCAACATACAGAAATAGTGGTGTTACATCATCAATTCTTTGCCAAACAAACGTCCTGAGAGGACCGACGCAGCCACCTGTCTTTGCCTCCTCTACTGAGCACTGCGCTTATCTGAAGTAGAGAGTTCATCGAGTTTAACAGACAGGAAGAGTGCATTAAAACACACACGTGCAATTCTATCAGGGGGACGCCGGCATTCAAAATTAACATAAACACGTGTGTTCATTCACAGGAGCTGGTACATGTGCGCAGTGAGTGGTCCGATGTGACCCGGATCCCCGTGTGACGCGACCACTTACCACGCTGCCGAAGTAGCGGCCCACGAAGACGTGGTTGAGAGAGGGCAGCTCCAGGTAGGTGGCCCCCAGGTCCCGGGACAGCTGCAGACCCTCACTGTGAGGCACACAGCTGCTCCAGTCGGAAGCACACAGCGGGCAGGTACACGGAGGGCCTTCATCTGCAAACACAGAGGGGAATTCCACTCTTAAGATGAAGGTGAAGGTACACGAGAGTCGACTCATGAGTCATCGATATTACCCTGCAGCTTATAGGATGTATAAACCGAGCAGAAATTGAACAGCCGATGCAGTAAACGCTTGCCACATGTTTTATGAATGAGCTGCACTGGCTGTGACGGATAGCCCACAGAAAGGGCTGGCACGTGGTTCTCATCTGCTAAGATATTCCACTGAAACAAGAAACTGACTGCCATAATGTTTAAGCAAGACCTTCGTCAGGCATTGTCAGGTTAAGGCCACAGAGCAGAGCGAGTATCATGCTGCACATCAGGGATGGGAGTGGCCGCATAACTCGTGATGTAAGAGTTAAGATTCGTTACCAAAGATAACGACAGTATCACGATCCTGCAACAATCGATGCCCCTGCAAGGTGATCACCTGACGCTACTTCACGATATCTGTTGAACTGAACAGTGCAAAATACCCTGAAGTGCGAGAGGTGTGTATCTATTTGCTGCGTTGTGGTGCCAGGTTCACAAAATTCGATACAAACGGCAATGAAACGATATAAAACAAGAGCATAGAGTCCGAGCTCAGTGCCTCTTTATCACACACATGGACTGTCGCTTGTCCATGGCCATGTTTCAAGGAGAATATACAACTATGTCTAACACAAAGAGTGATGAAGTAGTGACTCAAACTGTCAGGGAAATCTGTTGGGAGCACCTGCATGTGTTTTCAATATATACTGATAATCGCAAGAGGAAGCAGTATCATATAATCCTATATCAATATTTTGCCACACCCCCACTGTATATATTCATAAATACATTCCCACTTTGTTAAACTAAGAGTCAGACTGGACCAAAGCTGGGTAACAATGTCTGACACACACTGTGCCAGTGCTTGTAATATACATCCAGCATAAAGTATCAAAAATCTCATACAACATTGAATCTAGCACTTTAACAAAAACCCACAGCTACAACACATGACACTCGAATCATCTGTCGCTACATGACACAGAGACTCCCGTTTGTAAATACGTCTCAGTGCTTGTCGACGGCTCCCGACAGGCCAGACGGAAAAGAATGAAAAGCACTCGCCCAAAGTAATTTTATGTGATGAACGGGCACATAAAAACAGCATTTCCCAAACCAAATTAAAACAGAGAACGCATCTTGCCGTAAACAGAACATTACAACCAGATGCCGCGGCCACATGTGCTTGTATTGTATAGTCAGTGGCTCCAGAGCATAATGTCTCGGCCTCCTGAAGGAAAAGTCTGGCTATCAAGAAGGAAACAAATACAGAGGTCAAAAGAAAGGGCGACCCATTATTTCACAAAGCAAATTGGGTGGAGTCCCTGAGTGGTGGAGATGAACCTGTTAGCTTAGTCCAGAGTGAAATAGCCCACCCCACAGACAGTGCTTCACATTTCACTGCTCTTTCAGCCAACAGAGAAGTTAACAAGTTACTCATAATAAATCAGCTGTCCCTGACTCCTGCCTGGTGCCAAGGACAACAGAGACAGCTTCAGGCTCAGCACACCAGTCTCCCCGTCAGTGGTGGGCAAGTTACTTTCAAAATGCAACATATTGCATATCACTAGTTACATTCATTTTACGTTACAATATTACGGTCTGTGTAAAGCAATATATAACTTATACACTACCGTTTAATTTCTTTCAACAAATTCCCAATTAACCTGTGAAGACTTTACTCATAGGCTTAGTCACATGAAACACAATAGACCTATACGCTCTATAATAGCCTATAATGACTCTTTTTTCTATGCTTTTTTTATTTTAGTCCACAGATCAAGGAATGCATGGACATACATGATTCAAGACTGTAAATTGAAAAGTGCGCTCGGAGGATCAGGCTTCATCGTCAGGTCGACGGTATACGGCTCATTTCAGTCACACGGTGGCTGAACAAAGAACTTAACAGGCTCGGCTATATAAACCACACGCACAGTCTATATTAATATGGTCACGATTCATTTTAAATCAAAGGGTTTGATGTACATTTAAGTTATATTTATTTTAAGTTCTTTATTGATGTTAAGACTTCCATTCAATAATTGTACCATATAAAAAATACATTTAGACTGCAAAATGTGTCCCTCACCACATTTTGTTATCAAGAGTACCGCTGTCGCATCGAATAGTGAATTCCACTCTTTTGCAGACTGTTGCACACATGTCTGCACAGGGTTATATTCTAGCAGCTCGCTGTCAGTTAAATATCGTACAGTAAGTGTTGGACTACAAGAAAGTGGCAGCCCCGCAAAGGTAGCTACAGTATTTAATGCATTTAGTGGGTCAGTAGGGTTCTGGAGGTTGCGCTTACAGCAATTGTGCACGGTCGGCCTGTGACTGTAGGACCCAGTGAGATGTCTTTTAATGGAGTGCAAAATGCTCAGACTTGCCCTACATCCGAACCGCTCTCGTCTGTCTGTCTGTGTCAGAGTGACTGCTTAGACAAGCAAAGAGGATTTTAAAAGGGAGATAGGTGTACACGCTTCGTTCCATTTTGTGAGAGACTGTTGCCGTTTTCTTTCTTGTCGTGCAACTCAGTGTCCTGGAATGTCGTCAGGTCCTGATTTTCATTTCATTGAACGATGATGTGTTTTGCACTTCCACTTTTTACATTTTCCAAAAAGGCCAAAATATTTTTTAAAAAAGACAAACTCTTTGATAACAGTAGCAAAGACAGATCGTCAAAACACATAAAATCTGCAACAGAACGTGCTCTAGGACCAGACACACAGTGGCATGTGTGCTCGATAGGGACCAAAGAGCCCGAATCAGACAGAAAATTTGGAGAGATTAGCTGGGAGGAGAAAAAAGACTGTGCAAAGAAGGAGAGAGCCAAAGAGAAGGAGGGAATGAGCGGGACATGTGGCTAAGTGCTGAGGCACTGGATAAATCATACTGCTAATAACCTACAGGCATGACATAGAGACGGAGCGAGTGTGTGTGTGTGTGTGTGCGTGTGTGTGTGTGTGTGTGTGTGTGTGTGTGTGTGTGTGTGTGTGTTTGTAAGAGAGGGAGGGAGTGTGTGTGTGTGTGTGTTTGTGTGTGTGTGTGTGAGCGTCTGACAGGCGGTGACTTGGCATATCAGTGGTATGTTTGTGTGCCTGACAGTGTGTGCGTGCCCTTGGATAAATCTGCCTGTGCTCCTGCGTTTAATGGCTGCATTAATGCACGTGCGGCAGCGCTCTCTCTGCCACAGCTGTGCCTTAGGTGGTCTCCAGTCGATAGCGGCAGGAAGCGCTCGCGGCCCAGCCGTCGTTCTCTGCAGTCATGAGGGGATAGCATGAAAACACTCACAGCAGCCGCAAACAAAAACACAAACAAAGGCCCTGGTCCTCCTACTCTGTCTCTGTCTCTGGCAAAGATTTAACTCACGCTGTGATCATTCTGCAGCGGAGCGCTGACAGGATCTCAAAGTATGTCGAGCAGACAAGCTAAAAATACAACCAGGTGCATTTGATGAGCTTGTTTACAGGATCTTGGATTCGACAAGGGTCACCATGTGTGTGACAGCACGTGCAACACTCACCGAGGTGTCAGTGTACATAGACGTTAAGCCCTGACGCGTTGAGCAGCATCAACGAGGCTCCACCCAAGCGGTGTAGTAGCACTTAGAGAAATGTGCGCTTCACTTTCGAGCCATCACTGAGTGCATTTACATGTGCCGTAGTAGTATCCTGTTTCTTTTCTGATGTTGTGGATATGGCATTCATATAAACCTGTTCGTGTTCACTTACTCTAGTTGTAACCCAAAATAAGATTAGGGGCCTGAAATTAAGCATGATACGTCTCCTTTAATGTCTCCATCTGGTCTGTTTCCTGCAAGAAAGCGTGTGAGCGGACATCCTGAAGGCCGCCAAGGGAAGATATAATCATCAGCATTCTCCTCATTGCTGGGAGGACACATTAGAGGACACAAGGCTCGGATACTGATCTCACTGGCCTAATGAACAAAGCATGATATCGCCCAGAAATCAAACTCATCAACTGTGAATCAACCCTAAAATTCCAGGATATCAAGCACAACAGCAGAGAGATGAGGCCTTTTTGTATTTGCTGCCTCTCGGGATCCTTTGTTCACAGACAGCTGCTGAAGAAGCCATCAGTTGTCAAGGTGTTGCTGTCAAAACCAAACTCGCTCCAGCTCTAATGAAAACAGAGAACATGGGCTCCCTCACCGTTCAGGCGAGCTCCGACAGCGACCAGGATAACAGGCACACCCCAGTGCCTCAGGAGCGGGCGGAGTCTCGGGGCGTAGCCGTTCCTGACCTGCTGGAAGGCCAGCTTGTCAGTGACTGAATATTTGATGACCAGGATGTCCGCCTGCTCGAGAACTTTCCGCACGCTGGCCCAGTCGCTGTCCAACAAGTCCTGCAAAGTCAAGAAGAGGACAAACAGAGCGAGGTCAGAGGAGGACAGACATGAGGGATGCATTATTCTCTGAACACCTCACCTGAGCTGTGAATCTTACCTCAGGTGACCCTCACCCTTTGCCTCATGAGTCTCCCTTTGTATAAATACCTCAGTGTGTTGCTCTCGGGACTTTGTCCCTGGGGACCTTGTGTGAAGCTCTGAATCAACTCATTAAGCAAGGAAAAAAAAAACACTTCAGAAAGCCTTGAGCAATTTGGCAAATAAGGAAAACACAGGCATAGGATTGCGTCGACAGGCCCTCACCAGCACCACCCCTGACAGGGCTAGACAGCCCCACAATAGGACGCATGCAGTGCTGCTACGAAATCACAACAGCGCTTTTATTTCAAATTCATGCGCTATTAAGAACAAAAGTTCTTTCACCAGTTTTTTTTCTTTCTGTGCAGTGCATGTTAAAATAGCGTCCTCCTAAGAATAGAAACTTTTTTTTCTTTTTTTACAAAGCCTGCAATCAGCGCTGGGAGGGAAGTGGCCTTGGTGTCTGAAATGTTGTACTTCTTCCGAGAAACAGCAGCAGAGTAAACAGCAAATCAGTGAAGTGAGGAGCACTCTTTCATAATGACAACGCCGTGGTTAAAATGACACCACTTTCTTAAGCCTGTGTTTTTGCCCTGCTGGCCTGGAGTCTGATTCGGTTTCACACAAGCAAAAGAGAAAGCGCCAAAGCAACACCCAGGATGGCCCTGGAGGCTCACACTTATACATGCAACACAAACAGCAGCATCTGAGTATCAACGCACTCCGTTTCTCTGATTTTCTCCTCCTGCACCCAAACACACCACCAGTCACTCACCCAGCTGGGACAATCCCGAACCACAACGGTGACATCCCCAAACACACGCGAGGTGTACTCCATGAAGGCCGGGTTGTGCATGCTGCTCTCCAGGTCGCAGGGTCCCACCAGCGCCCCGTGACCCAGGTAGCTCCATAGCAGGCCTCCCTGCAGCTGCCCCTGGCCCATGATCTCCTCCCCGGGCCCGACTCCTCCGGGGCACTCGGAGCCCAGGGCCACAATGTGGATCGACCTGTAAGCCAAGGAACTGTTGGTTGGAAGTGACCGAAGCAGCACATGATGATGATGATGATGATGATGATGATGATGATGATGATGATGATCCAGAGGTGCAGGAGCACCGAGGGAGAGGAGGCTTAGGTCCTTATTATTCATGTCTATCACGGAGACAGTGCATCACCGTTATGTCCCTGAAAATGACTGAGGAGACGGCTTATTTGGCGACACCTGAGAGGATATTATGGTTCAACAAATCTGACACTTGGAGGAATATTTTCGCTGCTGTATTCACATTTATCTTTCAGTGATTTAGTGAGGGGGGGCGAGAGAGAGAGAGAGAGGAAAAATAAATAAAAGCATGCAGCCATACCAGGAGCCCCTTCTGCTCACATCCCCTTAATGAGTTGCAGCTCCGGGGGCAACTTACATTGTGCTCGCCGCGGTTTTGTTCCGCCGCTCTACGCTATGGAGCCCGTTTCCCTCGCGGTGCGTCTCCGCGCCAGTCTGCAGTCGGCTTTTCCGCAATGAGCCGCGGATCCGCTCCGTCGTTAATCCCTCTCATCGGTGGCCGGCCCCCCGGGAGCCCGGCTGCTCGGGAGTTTCGCAGTCACTGGCATTTCCCCGTCTCGTTACTCATTCATAAAAGCGGAGCCCGGTACCGTCCCGAACCGACCCGCAGCAGCGGCGGCGGCAGCAGCAGCAGAGGCGCACCGGACAGCCCAGCCGGCGGAGCAGCGCGGAGTGAGTAAACAGCAGCAGCGCCCATGGGCAGCCAATGCGCTAACACACAAACAAGTTGTCAGTGTCGGTGGGAAACACAATTAGAGACCGAGGAGAGGAGGAGAGCGGCCGCCGCGTCCACACCGTGGGGATGACGTCGGCGAAAAAAAACAAAAAGTGTCAGTGGTTAAAGAACAACTGAGGGAGAGAGAGACACTGAGACACAGAGAGAGAGAGAGAGAGAGAGAGAGAGAGAGAGAGAGAGAGAGAGACAAAGAACGCAAGAATGAAGAGACACACACTGAGGGAGAGGGACACTGAGACACATACAGAGAGACAGAAAACAACTGAGGGATGGGGGGTCGCAACTGACTCAGCAACATGCCTGTAAGCATACACATGTAGGAGCAGCACACGCCAAGGCCACACACCAGCACCCTGACCAGGACCGAGCTGAGGACGTGATGGCGTTGTGACAGTGGGCCACCCCCTTGATGTCATTTAAGGGCTGACAGCTTCACCTCTGAACTAGTCAACAGATTTACCCTCTGCTAAACATAGTTCAGTGTGAGCCAGTAGGGGATGCGCCATATGGCTGAAATGTACAGATTAATACATTAACAGAGCCTGTAATATGAAGCCAAATTGCCTTCATTGGCTTAAAGCTTCTGTAAGCCTTGTCATTGTTTTAGCTAACTTCCTGTCCGTTTTGCAGCAACAGAGAGCCAAAGTTGCTCCTCTTCCAGTCGACCCCATTGTGTTAAACCGCTCGGTGCACGAACATTATCTCGCTAAACGTATGTCAACATGGCCGCCGACGTGGCACAGAAAAAGTGCCTTTGGCTCTTTACCGACGTAAAGCTGCTGTGAGCTGCCTCCTCTCCACGTCACCACACTTTCACAACGTCCTTTTGTGTGTGTGTGTGTGTGTGTGTGTGTGTGTGTGTGTGTGTGTATGTTTCTGTTTTTGCCTCTTTCTTTTCTTCAAGCGCTTTCCTTTGCCGTGTTTAGCAGTAGGAGACATCACCGGGAGCGTTTCCCCTAGTTTATGTGGTTTAGAAAAGGATTCTTCCGACATAAATGACCAAGCTCCAGCACAGCACAGCACAAAGTTCATCAGAGCCCCTCATCTTGGCTCATCTTTTCTCCCTACGTCCCTTTCTAACCCTCAAGTGTGTTGAAACTACAGGTTAGCAACTTATTTTCAAAGGTGCAACGTGTATGAATTTATCTGTACTAAAATTATTTGAAAAGGATGTGAAGAAACAACTGTTTTGATGTTGCGACATCTATGTGAGGATGCAGATATATGTTGAAAATAGCATGCTAAACAGCTAGCCTGGTCCAGTCACGCTCCAGAGCCAAAACACCAACGCTTACCTGCTGCTCCAAGCCCCCTCAGTCCAGACCGCTACCTAATGGCAGTTAGTTTGGAGCAGTTACTCTGTGATATGCTGCCCCCTACTGGTTTGGAGTATGGATTTGACATGCGGCCAATTCTTACACATTGCACCTTTAAAATGAAAGAAAATATTAATACTTTTTGTTTATTCTATCAGTATTGACCATTAAAAAGCAGGTGATTATCAGTTAGTGTATTGGGTGGGGAAAAAAATCTATACCATGCTTCCCTTGTGCCTTTAACTCCCATTCAGACAGACACTGAACACATGAATAGACACAGAAAGGACTGCCAAGAGGTGTGAGCATGGGGCGCAATGTTAATGATAGTGATGATAATAATGACAAGTAAGGAGAGTGTTTAACCCATATGGCATGGAAATATAAAATACTGTAACTGAACTTTGGGGGTGCTTTACTGTGTGAGTCAGTAGAAGATGAAAGGTGATAATGAGATATGGTGGTCCCTCTTGGACAAACTCCAGGGCTTCCAGTGCGTGTGGAGCGGAGGAATAGCTCCAGCCTTAAAAAGGTTTAATCAGAGCCTCTTGTGTCATTCACAAGCACGATGAATAATGCAACGCATAAAACTAACAGCAAGTATTTAGGCCTTGGGTTTGAACGCCCTGCATCATTGTAATTCCATGCTGATTCCATGCCGTGTAATATTCTCCCTCTGGAGTGAGATGCACTCACCCTGTGAAGCAGTTCCCCCATCAGACAGTCTCTTTATTTCAACAAAACAACTCTCCACTTCTGCAAATGACCATCTGCGCATAAATGTCCCCGACCTTGTATTTTCGATTTCAAGGCAAAGTCATATTTTAATATTTCATGTGTGCTCAGCCCACTCGTTCCATGTGACCCACGGCAGTGTGCATTTCTTGATTGTATTCGAGGTGTCACATAGGCCGGGGCTTAAGACTTAGACGCTAGTTTGCTGTAGGCCAGCTTCCAAGACCTGCATCCCTCATGCACAGAGGAAGATTATACCCCATTACCTCAGTGTTCTCGACCCGTGGCATGGCCCGTGTCACTGGTAGTCTGCAATATGGGTAACAGAAATGATCTGAATGCGACAGCCTGTTGTGACTCTTTATATCAAATAGTTAACAAATATACTAGCAAATTATTATAAAACACTCACCTTGGTATGTTTTTTTTTTTTTACCACTGAGATATAAGATCAAAATCACTTAGTCAGGGTTAAGAAAACATCATGGTTTGGCTTAAAATACCTGTTTTGGTGGCCACCATCATGGATGTAGATGACGTGAGTTCCCGGAAAAAAAATATCCAGTTTTGGTTTGATGGATGTCCGCAGGTCTCCTTAAAAAACACTGTTTGTGAAGCCAATAAAAGAGCTGCAAATGTCCTTAAAAATATCCACTGGTGTCACTTGAACCGAGGTCAGCCAATTGGCTGCTTTGTAACAAATCTGTAACACCCCCATCCCCTCCTCCTCCTGGTGTGAAAGGTGGCAAATGAGCATTTAATGTGAACCTAATATGCCACGTTTGATACAAATGTCAGCCTTGTACGCATCTGTGGTTTGCAGAAACATTAACTGCAAATATTATATATGAGGACTAGGCTGAATTGCCAACATTTATTCTGGCAATTGTGTTGTTAACAGAAGATACTATCAACATGCATTGCGGAGTAATCCTCCCAGTATGACACTGCCACAACAAAACCACAACACAGCAAATTATAACAATGTCAGTTTTAGAGATACTGTTGACATTATATTATTAATAAGAATGGTTGATTTGACATATCTAGAATGCAGAGAGTTATGAGATGGACAAATGTTGAATGAACAAAACCCTGAATATGCACCTAGAGACTGGCCTTCACATCAGCCACGTTACTTGTGTGAAGCTGGTTTAAACACAGCTGTTTACAACCTCAGGGATTTACTCTATGCCCTCTGTGACGTTTTCTTTCAGAGTAGCTGTGGGGGGTTTTTTTTGTTGGTTTTTTTTACCAGTAAAAAAGGAACACCTCGCAAAACAAATCCCAAATGGTGAAACTTGTGCACTCTGACGTCCAAGCTATCTGAGGGAAGAAACAGTCATTGATATCACAAAAAGTGTCCAGTAATGCGTCATGATCTTATTGTTTTACACCAATGATTTTCCACTTTATGATATGATGGATCAGCATAAACCTTTTTATCCCATTGATTCATTCAGTGTATGCATAATACATGAGGACTATTGAAGTGCACGGGGATACACCAGTGTGGGCACACATTCAGCTGTCTTGTGCCACTGCCCAGTTTGAGAACAGAGAATCAGAGATCAGATTTCATCCATAAACAAAAAGCTTATTTATTGAGCCACATGATAGTTTTGAGGTACATGACGGTTTTGAGGTTTGCAACGCGTGTGTCATTAACATATGTGACCTGATTTATCAAGTAAAACATCTGAAAATCATGTAAATAACAAGAAAGCCCCCAAAAAATGTCATTTAAAATTCTAAACAAACCAAAACACATTTAAAAAGCTCATTATTTAAGGCCATGCAAGCCACAGTGATTACTTGAAGTAGAGCACTAACTGTATGTCTGACATTAAGATTATCGGGATGCCCATCCTCATTCGTCTGCATAAGGTGTTTCCGCGTCATCCTCCTCCGCTTTGGCCCTCGCTATCTTGCCCTTCTCTCCCTGGTAGTAGTCTGAGTCGATCCAGCACGACTCTGTGGAGAGCCTGACGTAGACATCCCCGTTGGTCTCGGTGACAGTGTGGGTCCGCTGTTTCACACCTTTGGAGTACCATCTGGGCACAGGCGGCTTTTCCCTGGGGTCACTGGCCTTGTAAATGCCCTCCCCCTTGGCCAGAGAGATCTTGTACTTGTGCCTTGGACAAACGATGCACATCTTGCCATCAAATTCCTGTGAGTGTGTTGAAAGAAAACAAGTAAACAACCTCATGCAGGATAAGTGTAGGTCATTTGGGCCTGACACCATTAGCATAACATTATCTTAATGTTATGCAGGTTTGATATGTTAATTATCCTCTATGCCACAGCCCTAGCAGTTGCCTTTACGGACTGCAGTGCAGAGGGGATAGCCTGTGAAAGCATGAAATCAATAAAAACAAAAAAGTGCAGTCCAGTTCTTGAACTTAAATGGCATTTTGGATTCTTTGTTATCTTCACATACTTGTAAGATTGTTAAATCTCACCTCAATGTCTCCATTCTGCAGCATTCCCCCAGAATCTGTCAGGAGGGCAGAGGATCAGTGTATTGCAGAATAAGCAAACATCTTACAGCACACTAACCTTTTGCTGACTGGACACACTTTAGAGCTAATATGTGCGAAAATGTCCTATGGATAACAAAGTAGTTCAGCTCAGTGTTAAATGTCCCATGAAAGCAAATTTGAATTGGTTCACTAAAACTAAGCAATTGCCAACAACACCTTTGTTCAAGAGATGTGGACTCGAGTCATTGTGGCCCGGCCTTGAGTTTTGCAGCTCGTCTCAACAGAAAATAAATGACTTGAGACTTTACTTGGACTTGGAAAATAAAGGAGACAAATTATAAATATTTTTCCTCTCGCTCATCGTTTTACCGTCTATATGTTCTAGTGCATGGCAAAGATCTTGAGAGTCAAAAAGCCTGTTGTCTAGACCAATGGAAGTTCCTCTTTCCCACAGAACTCTGCCTCTGAAGCACCTCCTCAGGAGTCCCACCTTTATTTCTGTGACTTTGTGGTGTCACACTATGTCACCATGTCAAATATTTGCACAATTTATACCCAGTGGCTAGTTTGGCATGTGAGAATTGATTTAGCGCAGCAGTTTTGTTGTAGTTTGTGATGTTTGGTCAGACATGTGTGAGCTGACCAATCAGAGGAGACTGAGTATTCATGAGCACTGGACATTGTTTGCTGTTTTTGAGAAAATAAAGCAAGAAAGCATTTAAACCTATTCTAGTAGTAACCCAAAATAAAACTGTGAAAAGGAGCATAATATGTATGTCTCCTTTTAAGACTAAGAATTTTAAGACTTTAAGAATTTTTTTAGGTTTTTTATAGTCCAGCTGTCGGTATTTCGCTGTTAAAAGCAATGTGGAGGAAATAGTTTTTTGACTGAGAAGAAATTAAGAAAAAAATATGCTTTCATTCATGTTTTTACAGGCACTAATACCTTGTCTTTTTCTCTTTAAAAAGATGGGATATTGCACAAGGGGAAAAAGTGACTTGACTTGGGATTTAACTTGCTCAACTAAGGATGCTACCAGCCTTGATTTGTCCAGGAAGAAATGGCTTGGGATTTGCTTGAGACTTGATTGAAATAACATGTCTGACAGGAGCACATATTGTTGGATAAAGTCATAGACGCACATACTTTCACTTTCTAATAACCAGCAGCTGTTCAGCACAAGAGGGACGGTACTCACGATAACAGTAGGAGTCCATAGCAAAGAAGGCTCCCTGGTGGTGGATGATCAGTACATCCCGACCGTCTAGTGTTCTGAAAGTACGTTTTGCTTCAATCAGTTCATCCTTCTTCCCCACAAAATGGAGCTCTCCGTTGGGCTTTCCCAGGCCTTTGAGAAATGCTGTTTAGATGGCAAGGAGGACATATCACAAT
This sequence comes from Acanthopagrus latus, assembly GCF_904848185.1. Classification (NCBI taxonomy): domain Eukaryota; kingdom Metazoa; phylum Chordata; class Actinopteri; order Spariformes; family Sparidae; genus Acanthopagrus; species Acanthopagrus latus. The sequence goes on along the minus strand of NC_051044.1, from coordinate 23,217,421 downwards.
TTAGTATTTATCATGAAGAAACACTTCATATTGCTTTACCAAATTGCAAGAATGGTTGTAAGGATCCTGCAATCAATGCCATCTGTGCAGCACAGTGACTGTGCCGTATTTCCAGGTGAGAAGTGCGACCTAAGTCCCAACTACACATGAAAAGCGTGGCTTTTGGATTTGTCAGTGGGATTATTGTGTTGGCACCTCTCATCACAGTTGTCAGCTTAAATTAAGTCCACGACTCCTCCAGAACATTCCTCTCGAAGAATCCAAGCAAGGACTTCTCTTGGCACTTATCAACTTTACGCTGAACATACTCAGACCTGCAATAAAAATCCCTTATATCTGCTTCATCATGTCTAGTTACACCCTTAAAACAGTCAGATCCCTGAGCAGATCAGAAATGACACAAGTGTGCCAAGTACAGTGACGTAAAATATAAATTTGGGTGTCAAAATTGTACACTGGCATTGGTCATCCAGAGAGGTCAGTCCTCCGACATTCATGTTTATTCTCTGTGACAGTCAGTATATATCAAAAATATCTGACTGAATGTAGGGAAACCTGACCCCCAAGTGTAATTCATGTAGAGCGGAGTGGAATAATGAGCCTGTCAGTGCAGGCTGAGTAAGCACCGTAGTAGCAGCATTGAAAGTCACATGTCCTGAGGCCTCAGGCTAAACCATAGACAACGACATGAAGGAAGGAAATACAGAAGAGAAAAATAATTACAGATACAAAGCCTTTATGGACCAATAGCTACATTTGTACAATTCTTTCAAAGTTACATGATGTTACTGCATCGTCCCTGCCTGTCCTTCTGTCTGTCTCTCCCTCTTCCTATACATTTTTTACTTAAAAATGACAAAACAAGTATTTTGGGCAAATTCCTGTCTTTACCTTGAAACATAGCGGCAGTGTTCTCCTCCGTCAAGCTGAACAAGTGTACTGATGACAGCTCGGCTTGCGTGGGAAGGAGGCCCCATCTCTTTTATCTTCAGACGCAACCCGTCTTCAGTTAGCCCTATCTACACTGGGTACATTTCTTATCTGTCTCCCTGCAGGCACACCAGCTTCTTGATAGTGAAGAAACACATACTTTTATCATCAAACCATTTGTTTAATCTGGAACTGTGAGAGATATGTAACAGGATGAATCCATTGAAATCAAAATATAAACTGATATTATTTATTTAGACACTTTGTCGTCTTCACCTGGTTTGTGCCCCTGAATAATTCTAACTCTGATCAAGATCATCATCTGCAGTTGTTGCAGTAGTAGTGGCAAGCAGAAAAATACATTCACTTAAGTACCATACATGTACAGTACAATTTTGCCATACTTGTACTTTACTTGAGTGCTTCCATTTTCTGATACTTTAGACTTCTACTCCATAACATTTCATCAGGCAATCATGTACTGTATGTAATGTAATTAGTTTTTTAATTATTATTTACAGTATTTTACTTTTTGACACATTTATCTACATTGCTGCTAGGCCCATAGTTATAAACTACTTTCAATAAACAAAATATAAATTCAAGATAAAATAATACATCATAAAAGGTGCAATGTTTATGAATTTGCTACCCTTTTGAATTCATAATCCAAAGAAATAGGGGCAAATGGCTAACCACTGCTAACTGCTAATGTCAATAGAACAGACTGGGGCTAGCTGATTAGCATGCTAACGTCAGTAGATATCCCTGTAACACAATACACAGACATCTCTTATTTCTTCACACTGTTGAAAAAATTAGGCAAAAATTCTAGATAATAGCCTATATAAAGTCATAATAATAACAGTAAGAATGAAAAATCACAAATGAAAACAATAGTCTTTCTATGAACATAATACTATATACTAAAACACTGTGTTTATTTAACATAGCTCTTTTTACAGTACAGTACTAGTTTTGTTACCATTTTGTTACAGGTGCCTTCGGAGCAGTTTTACAAAGCGGAACTGTTTGTGAGGGTTCTCTAAGCGCTCCGGAATAATTTCTCAGTGCACCGCTGAGGTCTGCAGTACTCTCAGACGGTGAGAAACTAACTGCGCCCCAGCACAGATTGTCACAGTGAATAGACCGTAAGTTTCTCACATTTTTTAAGTTGAGTAAATAATACTCGTCCCACGTTGCCTCCGCAGTGACAATAGAAACTATAACATGTTCGGTCCAGTCATTAAAATGTTGCAGTAAGAGCAGTAAGCTAAGTAGCTTACATGCAGGACATATATAGTTACACTTTGCTCTACTAGAACAATAAAACTGTCGCAGCAGTGCTGTGCATGAACCTGTCAAACTGTTAAATCGGTCACAGAATCAGCACTGGCTGCAGTGTGTGCTAATCTTTTCTAGGCAGGCTCAGGCTAACTCCTGTAACACTGGATGACTTTGTTTCAACTGGTTGGCTCTCCAGCAAAGGCTCAAATTAGGCCAGTATGTTAAACAGGAAAACCTGCTTAAAGGTTTAGATTTACAGAATAAAGGCAGCTGGTGGCATGGTCCAGTATAGTGACTGTCATTCCTATGCGGATGTGTGGTATCCATTATTCTCTTAGGTATTTTGCTGGGAAAAAAGGTTTCCTTCTTAAAATGCCACATAATGACATTAACCTTCAATGTTAGTAAACAGAACTGATTAAATGCATGAATGCAGGCTGAGTAAACACATGCACCTTTACTGAACATTTGTTAAGGTGTAATATTTGATGCCATCTACCTCTTTACCACCTAAACACATCCTTCATCTGTCCAATAAAATTGCCTGTTGTACTTTTATCTGCAAAACATGTTTTGTACATCCACCCATTGTGTGGAAACAAAATTGTGAAAAAGTAATAACATATCATAGCACTTAACATGTACTCACATAACACTGTTTTTGTAATGCAGGGAAATGTAACTGCTCCCAAAAGTGCAAACTTTAGAATTGCCTTAGCTGGCTCTAACACACACAAGGTTATGGAAAGGATTCATACTTTGATACTTTTTCCATACAGTGTGTATAATGGATACAATATCCACATTTAGCAGTAACAAAAGTACTGAAACTATTTTAAAAACAAATAGATCAGATTATTAATTATGCCTACTATAAAACAAAATGTGTTTGTAAAGTTGTTGAACAGGGAGATGGCGCTGCGTGCTTGTGGCTTCATCATTTTTCGTCGTCTAGCCAGCTGTGTCCCTCCACCAGACAACATCGAGTACCTCCTCCTGCAGACATCTTATGGGGAACATCACTGGACCCCACCCAAAGGTGTTTTACATGTTCGAAAACAGTACTTAGCTGATGATAGATACTAATGGGCTAAATACAACTCGAACTTGTTCGCCATCAGGTCATGTGGACCCAGGTGAGGACGACCTCACCACAGCTCTGAGAGAGACCCGGGAGGAGGCAGGGCTGGGGGTGGAGCACCTTCGGGTGATTGATGGCTTTCTGCAGGAGCTTCGCTACGAGGTGCGAGGCCGGCCTAAAGAGGTGCTGTACTGGTTGGCCGAGCTGAGAGACCCGGGGATGGCAGTGACTTTGTCTGACGAGCACCAGGACTACCGCTGGGCCCAGCTGGAGGAAGCCTGCGCTCTGGCTCGGTACAAAGACCTGCAGGACACACTGAGAGCAGCACACAAACACTTGGAGGCTCAGCAGGAGAAACAGTAATGAAGGAGCAATTTAAAAGAAAAGGGAGACTGTGAACTGGCATGTGGGACCCTTGGACTTAAGTTAGTAGAGCGCAGTGTGACAGTATGTCTGCAGTTAATGTGTCTACTGTATCATGTAAGTCTGAGTAGAGTCCCTTCTTTCAAAACAAAGATGAGCAGGGAGGACTGTATGTGTCTTTGAATTTTCTAAATCATATGTAATTACATTAAATGGTAATTGTTGTAATTGTTACTTGAAGGCGAGAGAAAAAAAGACAAATGCCCTCAAATCACTGGAACAGTATAAACCTGAACAGGGGGATGTTTTATGTTTTAATACTGTCTGTAGTTAATAAATAAAACAGTGCTGTGTACCTGATTATTTTCTTAAATCTTATTTTAGAATAATAAAAAGAAATACTGAAGGGTGGCAACTATCTTAAAAAAGATAAGCTGGAGACTGCAGACGGTTGATGCTGCCACAGGGTGGAGACAGAAGCAAGAACTCTTTACAATACATCAGGTGCACATTTGTTATCATGGACTGTAAATACTAACTGCAGGATGTGGAAGTAACTGCTCTCAGTATTCAAATAAAAGTGAAATGCACCTACAACTTTTGGAAAATTAGTCCAGTAATTAAAGGCCAGTAATGGTTATAATTTTATTATGTCAGAAACTATGGTCATAAAATGTGAGAGGAACTATTACGACGCACCGACTCTGGGTCACTGTGGGTATTATCATACAATGAACAGCAGGTCAACAACACTTTTCCTGGATGATATACTGAACTATATGTACTATGTAGCCCTTTATATACCAAAGTAGCCAACAACAAACAGGCAGAGTTGCTGTGTCATAAATTAGATTGGACACTAGAGATGTCCTTGATTGATTATGGTTTTATACACAGTTACCATAAACACTATTAATAATCAGGACTAAATCTTAAAACTCAGCAAAAATTTAAACCTGTTGTGAAATCAACTATGAACCTTAAAATGCTACAGGTAGCACAGATGCATTCGATCCAAAGGGCTCGTTGTCTTCCAAGCAAATGACGACATTTCAGTGGGACTTCAGGCCCGACACCGGTCACTGGTACTGTCACACTGTACTATATACGGGAACATGTCCTGCTCGCAACGTCATCCTGCAGGATTACATTAATAGCATCCTCTTCAGCGATGGAATATGGGTAATTAAAGAAACAAATGTGTTCTTGTAACTCATAAAGGAGAGAGGACTTCAATTAACTGCCATTTGTCTTCTGGGTATTTTATGACAGGAAACGGCAGTGAGCACAGAAAAAGTACATGAAAGTGTCTAAAGTAACTAATGTCTGCCACAAGGAATACACTGTGTACTTTACAGTATACTTAAAGGGACAGTGAGCAAAAGCAGAAAATCTGCTTTCACACCCATCGGGGAATCATCGAAGCAGTAATTAATATTATGCCTGGTAGAGCAGAAAAGCTGCTCTTCCATTGATAGCGGACAACTAATTGTTCTGAACTGAAATTACACCTCTCCTCATGATTAAGCATTCACTCTGTGACTTGGTAGGTCATGTATCATCCTGTAATAAGGCACTGGATATCTTAAAATCATCTCTATGCATTCAGTGACATAACAAACTTTAATTGGGGTGTGCTTCTGGATCATACTGTGGTGTAAGTTTGGCCATTAAGGGAGAAAATATACCCTTTTGACACTTGCAGTATTAAGAAATGCAGGTAGCTTTCGTTAATTTCTCCAGGATCTTAGGTACTCATTTTTGAAATGTGGAACAACGTTACATTTTCACAATGTCAACAGATTTATATCAGGACTACTTCTTTGGTATTTTGTGTTTGCAAAATATATAAAGCCTTTTGTGGCTCCAGAGGAAGCAGCATGTAATCTGATAAATGACCTCTGGTGATGTCATTCAGTGGCTGAGTTGCAACGTGGGTAATGCATTATAACATGTCCTTCTTCTTTTTTGAAACCTGGTGTCTACATTACCCACAATGCAACTCAGCCACTGGGTGAAATCACTGGAGGTCATTCATCCGATTAAATGCAGCTTCCTCTCAATCAAAACACTCTTATTTGTCTCAGGGGGGCAATTAAGGAACGATTTTATTGAGTGAGCCACAAAAAACTTTATACTACTTATTTTACACATATGCATCGGTACCCCTTTAAGACCTTAAATCACACTTTCCTGTTTAAAATTGGTGGTGTTACCCTTTAAATCAATGTACAACATATTTAAAATACAACTTGTGACTGACAGTCTCAGTTTAATACTGATGCTGCTGTATGACCTACATAAGAAAACATGATCATCAGCGAGAGAATTGGCTATATAGTTATTAAAGTTACCTGAATGCTTCCATCTGGATGAGTCATGAAATGAAAATCTATTCTTAATATCTGACTGCTGAGGATGAACTGAGCAGTCCCTAAGGGAAGCACACCGCTCTGTAGTCTGGTGGTACAGTACGGCACTAAAACAAACTTTACTGTGTTTCACCATCGTCATACTACAGTTACTGACCTCATCACTGTGCATCCCGCAAACAGCAGCATATCACTAAATTTACCGCTAACTGCTGCTAGACAGCTCAGTTAGCCGCGCATGAAGTGGTCTGGACTCGGAGCACCAACGGAGTGTTCGTGTTTACACCACTAGCACAGGAGCTTTGGACTTGGAACAGCCAGGGCTAACTGGTTAGCATGCTAACTTCATTAGATGTCTCTGCAACAGAATGCACACGTGTCATAACCTCAAAATTTCAGTTTCTCAACATTCTGTCCAGAATTTGAGTTAGTACTTTTTTCTTTTCAACTACTTTTCTTTAATTTTCAACTACAATTCTTACATATTGCACCTTCTGAGGTATGATGTCACTTGTCAAAACAAATATACATGCTAACCAAACGGAAATCCTTGTGCTTCTTTGATGTTCAAACTGACAAAAACTGTAAATAGATTCATTCTGGGTTTGATGCCAGCAACAAGTACGGTAAGGACAATTGGCATTGCATCCTTTTTTGGAATCAAGGTCATATGCTTGATTATATAAAACTATGGGGTAGGTTTTCATGTTATTTGACTGGGCCAACCATTTAAGCTAACAAATCTAAAAAAATCAACTATTATTCCATGGAGCATGTAGTAGTGACCGGGTGGCAATGGTAAAGTAAGGTGAAAACCTTTCAGCAGGCTTAAATGACATACTGTTTTATTTTGAATGATTTTCCAACTTAACCACAATAACTGTATGCCTCCATTTGCATATCACCCCTAAACTTTACTCCAAAAATCCAGCTCGCTGTGTTGTCCGTTTTCCATGTCGATGCGGGCTTAGCAACAGATATCAAAGCTATACTGCAAACAAACCCAACAATGTAACTTTTTTTTCTGTTTTCTTTCACAATAGAAACTTTATGAGTGACATTTGCATCCTCACAAGCACAAAAAAAAAAAAAAAAAATGATGAGGGAAAAAAAAAAATAAGAGAAAACCAACGAGGACAGCATTAACATCGATAGGTTGTGAACACATTGTGGTGGTGGCGTCGTGGAGACACGCGCGGGTCGGTCCAACTAAGTGTGCATCACCATACTTCAGAAAATACATGTTTGTGCACACACACGCATGCTCGCACACACACAGGCCCGCGCACGCACAGATTAGATGAACTAAATGATTTCATTCAGTCTTTCTTGTATGTCATAGTGTGTACGGAGCAACGCCTCAACAGCTCAGACTGCAGACCTTTTCAGTGAGTCATTTCTTAGGTTGAGTTGGGGAATTATCGTCATCCCTCAGAGATTGGAACTGTTGCTCTCTTCCCTCAAAAGGCCTTCTTAGCTTTTTCTCCACTTGCCCTCATTATAAAAACAAGGCATACACTTCAGTAAAGAGGAGGAGGGCTCGAAGATCAAACGGCTCTAAACTGATCATTGGATTTCTATCATACGGGCTAAACTATGCCGAGATTTTACGCTAACGATTTCAGCAAATCTGGAGGCAAAAACTGTTTGACATTTCGGGAAAAACACGCTTATTTGCATTCTTGCCAAGAGTTAGATGACAAGATTGATCCCACTGTAATGTGTATCTGGTAAATAAGAAGCTAATGCCAGCAGTTAGTCAGCCCATCTTAGCACAAAGACTGGAGAGGAAAGAAAAAAGTGTCCAGCTATCCTGATAAAACCACTGCCTCTCCTTTTGCGTTTCATTTTTAATGAACGGATTAAACAAACATTTCAGTTCATGAGCTTTAAAGCCTTAAGATAAAGCATGGGTAGCGGTTTCACCCTGTTCCAGCGAAGATGAGCTGACTAGCTGCTGTCTGTGGCTTCATATTAGAAGAATGTGAGATAAGTTTTTGAAAATCCACTTGTCTGCTCTTTACCGGAGTTAAATGAGAAGATACCCCACACATGCCTGTCCATTAACAGTGAAGCTACGGCCAGCGATCGCTTGGCTTAGCATACATGTAGCATAGCATAAAGACTTACAATGGGGAAAAACAGCTAGCCTGGCTCTAGCCTATGGTACCAAAGTAAGTCTACCATCACCTCTGAAGCTCACACATTAAGGCTTTACATCATGTTTGTTTTATCACCCGTACAAAAAGCATGAAGATGAACACTTCAAGATATTTTTTTTGAGGGGTAATGTTGTGGACTATTTCTTGGTTCTAGTGGGGACCTTAGGAGGTTATTACTGCAGTTAGCATGCTAACCAGCAGGCCCCAGGCCCCCCTGTCCTGCTGGGAAAAAACAGCATAGACCAGCACCAAAGCACAACATATGCTGGTCTTGCTGGTGCTGGTTTTTGGTGCAGGTCTATGCTGGTTTTTCCAGCAGGGTGTCTACCACTCTGGCCTCCCAGTCTGGACTGCTAGCTGTCTGGATCACTAGCTCCACCACTAACTGAGCTTGCTAGTTCCTGGCAGCTACAGTCAGCAGCAGTGGTGGGTTACTCTGGTGATGTGCTGCCTCCCTTTTGTTTGGAGTGACCCTGCTTTGACTATGTATTGCATCCTTAAGAAGTGCTGGTTGGCGTTTCTCTTTTTACCACTAGACAGTGCGTGGTCTCCTGTTTCCAGTCTTTTTGCAAAGCTAACAGGCTATTGTAGATTCATATGTAACAGTTCGAGGTATCAATCTTCTCATCTTCTCAATCTGATTCTGCCAGCATTTGTTTTTTTTGCCATATTTATAAGTCAAACTATTCCTACTATACATGATGTGTGACTACAATTTCACTTCTTTTCTATATTGTGATGGGTGGGCAAGAAAAAAAAAAAAAAGGAAAAAAGAAAAGTTCAGAATCTCTGGCATCTGTCCACTTCCTGTTGTGCCTTGATATCAAATCCATTAACGGTCCGGTTCAGGAGTGGATTTCCCCTCAACTTTTTTTTTCCAACCAAATTCATTCTGTGAGCCTCCAAAGCACTGGGCCAGAAGGAAATGTTTCACTCCTTTGGCTTCACATTAAAATCCAAAAGGTATCTCTTACGAGTTCATTCAAATGGCATTAAATCCACTACACGCGTCCATTTCTCCGTAGTCTTTAAAATGAACGGTTATGGGGCTGTACTTGGGTTCCTTGGCATAAAATCCATCCATTTCAATCAGAGGTTTGCGCCGTGCTCTGTTGCGCTGAAAAGGGCAACAGATTCATACCCACGGCCGTAAAACACAGCTCACAATGTGCCGTTTACTTGACGTCGCACAAGTTTTAGTCACATTAGGCTGTTCAATGTGTGTGTTCAAAAGTTTAATACTCAGAGGGCGTTGTGTTGTCTTGAATCAGTCAGATCCTCAGCCAGCCCGGGCCTCCCAGGCAGCACTGGAACGCAGTGCAAACACACCGAACATTTTCTCAACTGGGCAAAGTCTGAAAGGTCATCCAGGAAAACTCACTTGTGTGACTGAAGTCTGCACTGGTTCCGCAGAGACAGGAACAAGAAAACCCTGACATTGTAGTCAACAGATGAATGGTGAATGTAAATACACGCACGCACGCACACACACAGATCACACACACAGATGACAGGCAATCAGGGTCATATTCATTCAAATGCAAATATGTCACTAAACTGCATGTTGATTCCGTCCCTGTCCATAAACAGACACTGTATGTGGTGTAGCACAGTAACAACGTCCAATTTTCACTAAATTGCATTTAAGCTGAAGTTGGAGTCACGGCACAAGAGCGTAACATTTTCACATCAATGGCAACATAATGTGAGCATCGTCTCGAGGAGAAAAGTCCCGACAGGCGTGTTCTTCGATTTCTATTTTTTCAGTTTGACTCTATCCTACCAAGAGGAACTTAAAGGACCCTCATCGGGACCAACAGCAACACTCTGTCACGTGTAAACACGCTGGCGGTGGGACTGGAGAGCTTCAGTTCACTCTCCGCCCTCGAAAAAAAAAAAACCACCGGGCGATGCAGAAAGTAAGAAAAAGGAGGTGCAGGTGAGGAGCAGTTTTGTGTTAAGTTTCTCTTTGACTTTTTTCTCTCTCTCACTGAAAGTCCATTGAGGCCCTGAGGTTTAAGAGGCAGAGAGAGGCGAAGGAGGCGTCATGAGAAAAGGTCTCAACCTTGTTCACCCCCCCGACCTAATGACGTCGCTTTGAGGGATTCACGAGGGAGCAGTTGTGGCGGACACCAAGCGGTGGGTCCAATAGGGTGGAGTCACGGCAGAGCCTGTTTTTGCAAGTTCAAGTTGATTGCATCAAAGTCGAAAGAGACAGGCGCGAGAGGGACAGAGATATTCTGGGACACACTGACGGACAGCGATAGGGCAAGCTGGCCAGCTCATCGACTGCTTAATGGGCCAAACAAGCAAAGTGTCCGTTGGCCATTAGACTGTCTGAGCCATCCCAGGTATTACCAGGGAAAGGTTAGGGAGGACAGAATGTCAAACAGCTAAATAAAAGATTAACATAAAAAAAATAAAAATAAAACAGTAACAAGTAAAGACACGGTGGGTAGAGCAGATCTTTGAACGCATACAATCTGACGTGGACTAGCCAGACGAAAGGCTGGCCAGCTACAGAGGGGTTCAAGAGACCACCACAAGGACAGCTTGTTTTCATCATTTATCAAAAACTAAGACAATCTGTTGACTTGGGGAAAGTTTTCAAATATGGAATTATTTAGAACTGGCTTCATCTTTTATCTTTGGGAAATGCCTGTAGGTAACTGAAAGACTGGTTTATGTGACGGGAAGCTTTTCTGAAATGTTTGTCTCATCGTGTGCGCAGTATAACACACACATCAACATGTTAATGCTCCTGCACAATGTGAATTATTATGGTCCATTAAAAAGGTCCAATTTGTAAGATAGTTGGGATTTAGACAAATTGGACCTTTGATTACCAACTGTCACTGGACTGTGATTAAATGGTTGGAATCAGGGACCAGACAGACATAAAAGATGGCACCTTGGTTTGAAAACCAACATCTTTATAAGACTGAACAGCGTCTGCATCCAAGATGCAAGCCAACGCAACAAAGACGGCCTGACTCCAGCTGACGAAACTTGAGTTTAAACACCGACAGACTCTCGCAGTTACCAAACCGCTTCTTAAAGGGTTTAGAATGGGCTGCACAATACTGACATTTCACCGTTAAAAGACTTGTTCTTCGCAAAAAGCTTCATGACTGCAGCCGAGCACCTGGCAGTCCAGAATGTGCGGATGCATGACAGTGTATCACAACAAGCTAGAGTTAACCACAATGGGGAAATATTTATTTGTGGGGATGTTTTGCCTCCTCTGGAGTCAGTAACTTGCACATGATTTCTCACACGCTGACCCATGGAGTAATACCACTGAATTTAAAGGCCTGATGTGGAGACTTTAGGGGCATTTAGAGGGATCCGCTGGCAGAAATGGAATACAATATTCATAATTGTGTTTTCATTTTTGCATTACCTCCTGAAACTAAGAATTGGTGTGTTTTCGTTCCCTCAGACTGACCCTTTTATATCTACAAAGGGAGCAGGCTCTCTTCTACAGAGTCCACCGTGTTGCACCACCGTGTGTTTCACAAACGAGGGGTGTTTCGTTTCATGCGATCTGCGACCTCACAGCTAAATGCCACTAGATCCTAACCTCTGGTCCTTTACATCAGTGTTGATGATCATGGATCCTAAACCTCCACATCAGGAACATTTAAAAAAAAAAAAGTGAACTTTAATATAACACGACAAACACTCTCACACTGTGCTGGATTCATTTCAATTCTCAAACTCTGCCAGAACGTCTGACGCCTAACAGAGTGCAAGCTGTAATTAAGGCAAATGGTGGAAACACCAAATTCTGACTTTGAGTGAAACAAACCTTTGCTAAAAACCTATGTAAAAGCATCTGACAACTATCATTTGACCAATGGTTTGTATTAGTTTAATAAATGATGAAACGGTTTTTGGCAGTAGACCTTTGACCCCACTGTATGGGCAAACACACACACGCACGCACACAAACAGAAAATCGTAACGGAACACACAAAAGAAGGAGGGAGGAGGGAGGTGGGTTGGCAGGGAGGGGTTGTCCTCCAGATCATCACGAGTCTTCGTTGCCAGAGTCGTCCTGGTTGTCGTAACGCCTGGTGGACGTCCCGCCGTCCTCGACTGAGCTCATCCCCCCGGCTTCGCCTACAGACTCCATCTCGCTCTCGTCCTCCTCCTCGTCCTCCTCCTCCATGTCGTCGTCGTAGAGGTCGTCATAGAGGAGGTCTGAACTGCTGTCCTGTGAGGGAACCCTGGTCTGGACGCAGTACTCCGCCAAAGTGGTCGGCACCTTGACGCCATCGCGCTCCGCCTCCGCTGCTGTTGACATCACCTGCTTCCTGTGGGCCGAGACAGTCAGCATGTGACGTGGTCCGACTGACAGTGGAGTTGACATTATGTCTATACATGACTGAAACATTTCTTACGAAAATTATTACCTGATAATCTCTGCATACTCCTTGTCCTTGCCTTTGCTGTCCCTCCATTTGCGAAACATGACAGATGCGTCCACATTGGCCGGGGAGAAGGTGTTCGGCTCATTGAGCAGAGAGATCACACTGAGCAGGATGGTCCTGATGATGGGAGGGACAGCACACGGAACAGACAGGAAATGAGGACAGTCAAAATCAGATCAAATCGGTGTATTAAAAAAAGAAGATGAAGAAATTCTGCGCAGGCTTTTTGAAACTGTAATAAGCTTCATCTCAGCTCAGACAGAGGCGTTACCTCACCTCTTTCCTCTTGTGGCTCAATTACATGCTGCATCCAATCTGCTCAGGTTCTCAAAGACAGACTCAGCACTTTACCACGAGTCCTCAACAAAACGAGTCTTGCTGACGTGTTCATTTTAAAAGGAATTCTGAAAGCTGCCCCGCAGTGCTGTCTTGTTCTTCAGATGAACAAAGGAATGCTAAAGCTGAAAATGTTAATTCACACCGGTCTCAATTTGCTGTTACATTTGCTGTATGTATATTAACTTAAGTTCTATGTTTTCTTTTCGTGGATGGGCATGGCAAGCCCTTTAACTCCTTTTTCTTTCCTTCTTTTTTTTTTTTAGATTTCTTTCAGGCATTTTTGGTAGCAGAGAATATAGAAGAACTGAAACAGAATTGTTTTGGTGCAAGCGTTGTCTGTTCCTGGTGTTAAAGGTGACGTTACAGTAAATCGATGTAATTTTCTAAATTAACCAGGACTGTTTTACTTACAAGGTACTGTTGTAATATTGATTTGTTCAAAAGTATCATTATACTTGATTTCATTTGATTGGCATTTACAGAGGGCTTTTGAGGAGATTTTAAAATGTTCAGATATATATCAAGTATCCCATTGCTAGAGTATCCCGATATTATTTTAAAACTGTATCGCGCAGTACTACCAAATACTTGGCATTCTCATCCTATATTCTACATTCAAAAACACAAATTTAATAGGGGGTACTTTGTACCACTAAGCAAGACATTTTTAAATCAGTCTATTGTAATAATAATCCAGCAGACCTGTGGTGTAGAGGGGATTCATGCAGAAGGCTGCGTGGCATTGATCAATGGTTCTCACACTCATCTGATAATATTTTTAATTTGGATGTTTTATTACTGAAAGTCTTTGACAGCCGTGCCCAAACAGTCATAACTTCTGTTATTGTGTTACTTATAGATGGGATTATTATTATTTATCCATCTTTTCACTTTACAACAACACCAGCTGTATTGGTTATATCACTGTTTGCATCAACATACTCATCACCATGCTTTACCACCTTTACTTTTTGTAAACCGGTATGTTATGTATATGTATATAACATAATGCGTATACATACTGTAATATCTTATTTGTTATATTTGATTTGTATCTTTCATCTCTTTTCTTTTCTCTCTCTATTACCAGCTTACATAAAATCTCTGGAGGGCCTAAAGTGCACTTCACTGCACATTGTACTGTATGTAGTGTATGTAAATAACGACCCCCCCCCCTAAAGGACCACTGGGGATCCCTGGATCCCACTTTGAGAACCAGGCAGAGATTACCTGACGTTCTGGGTGGGGTTCCATCTTTCAGAGGGCAGCTCCCCGCTCTGAGGGTCGTCCACAGGAGGGTGCAGGATGGAGATGCACACATCTCCGTTCTGGAAAGGGAGCAAAATAGACCATATAACATATGCACACAAATAAAACGGCTAAAACAAAATGTTTTACCTCGTAGATGTTGGGGTGCCACATCTTGGTGAGGAAGCGGAAGGTGGGCGGGGAGTACGGGTAGTCAACTGGGAACTTGATGTGAGCCTGGGAGAGCAAACAGAAGCTGACAGTCAACACATGTTTTACAGACAGCCGAGCTTGACTTCCGCTGAGACCTGCCGGAGACACCCCTAGGGAGATGTGAGAAGTGATGTTTGGTGAAATGAAAGGAAATACAGAAAATACACACTTTTTATGTCCAAATAAGCTAAATACACATACATTTGAAATACATCCTTTCTCTGGAATGACAAATTAAATTCTCCTTTCATGCTTTCTTCAACAACAAATCATTTTGCAGGTGACACAAGTTGCAATTAACTTAATTTTACATTTAAAAAACAAATAAATAAAACTTGATAAATTTGATATGTCCAGACTTGAAGTGATATAACAAATTGGACTCTGTTCTCTGTTCAAATCTGACTTAAAAGATGCATAAAAAATGAGATCTCTCTCGACTGACTCTTCTAACTGCACAAGTTGACTCAAAGCAAGAATTCAACCACAAAGCAACCTCCTGTATAAATATATATGTATTTATATATATATACACATCATATTCAACCGTGAGACAATAACACTGGCAAGCAGTTACATCTATGTTTCAATACAGCTGCACATTAGGTGACTTAAGAGCTGGTGTTTCCGGTTCTGTCTTTTCTTCCCAAAAGTATTGTGCAATTATCAACATTAGAGGCTTGGGTGTGTGTAACACCGCCCCAGCTCTCTCTGGACTGCTGCCGCTCAGATAGGACTATCACTACTCCACGACTAGTCGCTACAGTGGCCCGGCTTTGAGACGTTTAAAAACACTGATGTCACAACGCGCTGGCACAAGTTTCGGGGCTTGCTATCAGTTACCATACTGACATGCATGCGCATACCAAAACATCTTCCCCCCGGTCACAAATGCATGACTGTGGAGCCATGCAGGACTCAGCAGCGGTAACAAAATGACATGCAGTTATACTAGTCAGTCTCCAGCCACCAGCCTTTCATTAAATGCAGATCAATCAAACAATCAAGGCATTCCTCTCCTTAGTACACTAGACTCAACAAGCCAGCGTTATAATTCATGATAATTGCATTTACAATGTGTTGATGTAATTATGTGGGTGTCACAGTGGGTCAGGGGTAAGCAATATTTGCCTCAATGCAAAAAGAGTAGGCTCCATGTCGCTAAACAGGAAACTCCAGCTACAGTACCTATTGTCTATCTGTCTGTTCTGATTGGAGGATCCCTCCCCTGTTGCTCTGAGGTCTCTCCCCTTTTTGTGTGTGTGTGTGTAGCTTTTTCTTATCCACCTGCAGGGTCTAAGTATAGAGGGTGTAATACAACGTGTTTTACACATTGTGAAAACCCTCTGAAACAAACATGTGCATCAAGGCTATATAAACAAAGCTGATTTGACAGGACAATAGATAACACGGGGACGTCACTGCGAAGCCAAAGCATAACGCAATCAATGCTGGTCAGCTGTGAGAGCAGACTACAGCAGCGCCTGCTCTGCCCTGTGTTATTGTGGCATTCCTAGGAGGCTACGGCATAATCTGCATTGCCCCAACTTGAATGCAGGCACTTACTGCACTGCATTTTCTGGATGTTTCACTGAATAAGTAACATGAAAGAAAAAAGGAAGATGAGTCTCATCATGCCCTTCTCTCTTGCTCTTTCTGTGTGCTGAGGTGCCATTTATATCGGTCTCACTGCTAAAAATAGCAATCTGAGGCACAACCAACATAGATAGAGCTGTGGGGGGGGGGAGAGGGCCAGACAAGGAGAGTGGAGGGACAGGGGGTAAGACTGCAAATTAGAGAAGTGTAAATGGCTGTCTGAAAACCCTTCAGTACTGAGCAGTTGAGGTGAGGCGACTTATTGGTGAATTATAGTTTTTAAAAGTGCAACAATCTCAATAACAATACTTTACTTGGTCTGACACTCAGGGTTCAAACACAGCCCCTGTCGGTGCACTGGCTGTCTGTTTTCCAAGTTGCAGCAATCTCCTGTAGGTCCCACATAGATACTGTGGAGCCCCAACAATCCGTCCTTTAATCGACCGGTCGATCTACAGAAACATTATTGACAAATTTTTTGATGACTGCTTGATCCGTTCAGTCATTTTCAAAGCTAAAATATCAAAGATTCGCCACTTGGTTGGACGAACAAAAGCAAGCAGCAAACAGGAGGATCCTGCTCTCTGTTCTGTTTGGATAAATGAGTCGGGGATACCAGAAAATGTATTTTGTCTTTTACTGCGTGAGCAGAGGGAGGAGAGACGTGGGTTACTGACCAAACACTCTATGACTGTGATTACTGTTGCAATACAGAGCAATAAAAAACACTTCTTAAAAAAAAAAGAAAGTAATGCTTACAGCAGCTTTAATTGATAATTGATATTGAATTGAATACTCTGGGAGAAAACATGCCAAGGAGCACAGCCGCACTGTATGCATTTATTTACAGAGCGTAAAATAAACTTCATGAATGTGCCTAAACACGGTACAAAGCTGTGACTACTCTGAATCCATTATCCCCTGCCCCTTTTTGTCTAATTGAAAGTTGCGTCCCACCTTGAAGTAGCCTCCCTCATACAGGGTGTTGGGGGGCCCGAAGATGGCCACTTCCCAGTTGTAGAGGTCAGACTCCTCCACCAGAGTGATGCGGAAGCCCTCCACCGGCTGCTCCTGCAGAGACTTCAGCTCCATCATCAGGGCCTTCTGGGAACTAGGGGTTGCCTGGTGGGCCATGTTGATCCCACTTCTGACACCAGCAGTGGGGGGTGTGGGTGGGGGTATATGGTAGATTGGAAAGAAGAACGATTCTGCTTACATTCAACATGTCTTACATGTCATGGTTACTGTTGGCAGTAGTAGCAAACAATTACAGTATGTTAGCTCTGTTTGTGTTGACACTAGTCTGTGTGGAACACGCTAGAAGAGACATCAAACCTGGACAGATAACAGTCTGACCGCCACATAAACAATTCAAACACAAACAGGATATGTGGCCTTCCAAGCTAGCTTAGTTCAGTGCCTCAGTTCGCAGGCCCTTTATGGAAGAAGAAGCAAAGTTAATAAAAAAAAAGTGTTTACCTCTCTCCTCGCACTGTAATGTGTATTCGTGTCGTTACAGCTGAGAACTGGAAGGTAAAGTCATTGGTTGTCCATGCTAGGCTGGCTAAGTCTTGACAAAGAGACAGTGACAGGAGCAGTGGATTCTCTGCTAAAGCCTATGGCTGGTCCTCGTGTTGTGTTTCCGAAATTCTTTGTGTTCCACTGTTGACAGTTGACATGGAGCTAGTATCAGTGTAAGTCACGGTCTCCTGTGGATCATTCTTGGGCGCAAAAGAGGAAACTCGTTCTCCCTGACATCTCTCCGTGCTGCTGGTTCGGTTCGGGCTGGCGCTCAGCTGATCCCTGCTTGTTTATGTTTGTTTATCTGCTCTCTGGCAGTCTCAACTTCTCCACACGTCAGCTAAACCCCTACCGAGCAACTTCGTTCAAACGGAGCAGCTCTCCTGCTCCCTGCCGTCCCCTCCGGCACGCTGGCAGTGTGCGTGGAGGATGAATTCGAGCCTACGGTCGCGAAAAGGACAGTAAGTGAGAGGTTTACACTCGCGAATAACAGTGGATTTCATCGATTTTTATTTTCCTCCCATCGGTGCTTCCGGCTATCATTGCGCGTGTCTGCAGAACGTAGAGCACGTACGGGCGAGAACGTGACGTGCGCGCTCTCGATGCTGAGCAAAAAATAAAATAATTTCAATAAAAGTGAATGAAACGATGAAAGCATTCACAAATGTGTACATACTAAACATTTAGACATTTTAATTCTCACTACAGTTAACATAATAATAATAATAATAATAATAATAATAATAATAATAATAATAATATAATACATTTGCGTGTACCCAAATGATTTAACGTTAGGTTATCTTCATTTGCATCGCTTTACTAATCAGCTAAATATCATAACTGTCATTTCACGTTTCTTCTTATATATACTTTACAATTTTTTTTTCAAAGTAAAGTTCAAAGTTTTTTCTTTGTTTTCAAAGTAAACTGTAAACAATGTAGGGATGTTTTATAATGAAATCTATTAATTTGTCTTAAATTGATCAATAATTGACATGTCACTGTGCCACACTCTGGTTTATCAGCTCGGACAATAATGAGTTGATTATCTGAATAGATCAGTTTAGTCTATGTAGCCTAATTGATTACATCATTTAAAGCCCTCCACTGCTAGCATTTTAAAATAAATAAAGGCATTTTGGCAGTCTGACAGTTTAACGTCTTATGTATGATACTTTGAATTTAGCCAACATTAATTTCTCTTAATATCGGAAATAATAAAGAGGATAAATAAAGAGGTCAAGTCTTCACACACTCTCATGTCAAGGCGATAAATAAGGTAAATGTGGTATTTAATTGGTCGTACAAGATGCTGCTCTGATACAATCTTATTCTTAGACATCTTGAAGGTGCCAGGACTTAGTCCTGGAAAAAAACAAACAAACAACAACACAGAAGTGATCTCTTTGAAACTTGATTCTAACGTTGTCAGTAGCATTATCATGTTTGTTTTTGTCAGTATTTTTTTGATTTTCTCACAAATACTACAAAAAAAGAAAAACAGGCTAAACAAGAAACAAGTGAAAACAACTCCAGTTTTCACTGAAGTTCTCTTTAGATTAGTTCAAATTAACACTTTTATATAGATTGGCGTCACACATTCTTTAAGTCAACATGTAGTGGTCGTCTGTGCCTTCAGTTTAGTTTTGTGCTTTCGTCCAGGGAGTGGCTCATACATGCGGTTGTCCTCCTACAATGCCAACAACACGGTGAGAAAAATCATTTTATTGAAATGAATTAAATGATGACTTTTTTTTTCACTTTTTACCATCTGTTTCTACTTTTTCTTTACATAAAAGTATGTATCAGTATGCAAACACCGTCGGAGCGCGCAGCTGGATGTAGTTTTGTGATGCTCTGACGTCACGTAGGTGAGTGACGTCAGACAGGAACCAGTGGAAGGGAGCTTGACAAATCAAGATGGCGTCCCACGCTGAAGCAGGAAAGAGATGTCATAAATAAAACTCATTCGGAGACTAGTTTATATTTGAGTGCCACCTCGACAAGACGTCGTTTGGATTTTGAAAGGAAAAGACGGAGCAGATACAGGTGAGAGGAGTGTGTGTCCATGTGAGGGCTCAGGTTTGTTTCAGGGGCGGTGGCAGAACAGAGAGCGGTCTATCCTTTTCAGCCACATAACGTTACTGCCAGGCCACTAGCTAAGCTAACTAAGCGTATTAGCATGTACGGTAGCTTTTCCGCAAACAACATTAGTCAGCGAGTCGTGATTATTGTCAGCTAATTCATTTATTCGACCTTAATATGCGGCTTACACGAACCAATGCCACATCCGACTTTGACTTCTTAGCAAAACTGTCACTTTATGAACACTGCTAGCGCACTGAGCTAGGAGTGTCCACAAATAGTAATAGCTTAGCTTGTTGCTAATTAACGCAGATATAACTTAAGTTACAGCAGCTATTGAATATGCCGCACTTCAGTGCGTAGCTAGCATGATTACGAGATACAAACATAACAGTTCGGAGCCTTGGATTTGCCATTTGAACGGGCGCTTGCCTGAAAATGTGATGAACTACAGTAACAGCAGTTGTTTCGTTATCTTTTTGAGATGTAAGAAGTTCACTGCTCATAAATTAGCCGACAAATTACCTCACCGAGTTGCCCTTTTCTTTTGTGGTTGTCGCTGTTGTCTGCAATTAACACGGACGTGACTTAATGTGCTCAAACCGTGAGGACTAGCTAAGTGTTAGAAATAGCTACGGAACACAGTGACATGATATTATCTCTAAATAGCTGCTAACTATATGCTAACTACTAGATCAATAGCTGAAAGAAAGCAGATAGATGCCTGATCACGAGACACTTCCTAGTCATGTGTGTCCCATTGTTAACATGATTTTCACAGTCAGAGTTAAGTCAGAGCATAACGTTATATTCTAGAGTAAAGTGTTTTGACTAAACTCAAAAGTGATGCTAATGGGCGCGTACAGCTCCTAAGGTAGTACAAGAAACGCCATCATACGTTGCACATTTACACATATGTGTTTGAAATGATAGATCTTATACTGTATAGCTCCGTGTGTGTGTGTCTGATCACAGTCATTACTTTCATGGGGAATCTGGGTCTTTTTCTGGCCAGTGATTATACACGAGGCACTTAAGGAAGCAATTGTCCCAGCAGAGACTGACTTATAACACTGCCTTCATATACTGTGTTAGACTGGACTATGATAATCAGTGGAGACACATTTGCCTCTCATGGTTACGTTATTACTAAATGTAAGTAGAGGTTACTGGAAATTAGTGATTTAATTGTTAATCTGTTATGAATTAATTTATGACTACATTCATGTTTCAATGATTTAAAGCAAAATTAAAGCTGTCAAGCAATTTAAAACTTACTGTTTATCTGCAAATGAACTCACCTAAACAGAGCATAAAGCATTATACTATTTGACTGTCATTTGCTAATGTGCAAATAACCTGTTGTCTGCCAACGTGTCTGCTATACATAGAGGAAAGCGGTCATGCTGCTGCAGTAATATGACCAGTAATGGCTTGTCTTTGATTAGAGCCTGAGCAATACTGGATTTTTGGGCCAATACCAACATAAATATTATAGATATATGTATGTGTAAGGAGGGCAGGATATTTTACAGTCAAACATTACATTTTATTGCCCATAAGGACATCAGTGCGCTAAAACAAATAACCAGGCTGGAAATTTAACAATTATACCCCAAGCATCTTTTTCTGCATTATGCAAAATTGCCGGGCGGCATATATGCTGATACTGATCTATCTGAGATAAGCCAATATTGGCCGATAATATCAGTCAGCCTTACTTTGGAGGACTAGTTTGGTCCAACTCCTGACAGATGTTCAAGATTACTCTCTGTCTGAATATAATATTGTGCTGGATGGATTGCGTACAATTGTCCTGTGTGAGTTTGTGCTGTGGAAATGGCTGGCTTTATCCAAATGATGGTTTGCTAACATTGTAATTTAATCAAATGATCAAGCACTCACAAGTAAAGAGCTGAAAGATGCAGCAAGCTGTAGAACTGGGTGTTGATTTTCAACACTACCTGCAAACTATCATACCACATTTGATTCAGTGTTTATTTTAGATTTGGCCAATAGAAGCTCAAAGTACTTTTTTTGAACAAATCTGCTCCTTCAGCTGTGTAAGTGGATCACATTTACCACTTTTTCCACTGAATGTTGGTCTGAGAAAACACACAGATCAAAGTTCTGTGTCAGTGGATGTGAAGACAGAGGCTTCACTGTGTTGAAATGTCAGGCATTGTTGCGTGGCATGACCAAATAACAGGATTATGTCAGTTCAGATGCAGAGCAACAGAATGTACAAATCCGATAATAATGAAGATTTTGAATTTGAATAGAGGAAATTGACATTTGGCACTACCACATGTACCATGTGTCATTGCTCTCATTCTTTGATTAAAACCGTTCTGTAGGAGCAATTTCTGAACTGTAATTATCATTCACGAACTATTCTGTCAAACAAAACATCATGACTGAAAGCAGGTGGAAGAAGGGCTGGGGAAATCCACATTGGCCTGTTTTCACACTGTTGTACCCATAGTAATGTGTTTGTAAAAAACATTGACCAATGGTGTTTATTTTTCAACTCAGTTAATAAACCAGGGCCCTCCTGCTGCTCGCTAATTCAACTGGTGTGCTCATGTATTTTCAGAGTCTCTAAATGGCTGCGAGGAAGTCTGGAGCAGATGTATACAACAATGGTGAGATCCTGTTTTTAAAACTTTCCTCCACTGTTTGTCTTCACTGCTGTTTTGAGTCAGGGGAAGTGGTGCAAGAGTAAACAGTCACGGTTCAGTTCATACCTCTCATTTGTGAACACGGTTTTGGTATGAGTTCTGTACAGCAGGAAAAAAAGCAACAAAAAATCCCAAATGCATAAACTTCGGCCTATCTGGACAGTGCAGCGATATGTAGCGTATGTCAACTCACTCCCGGAGAGAAGAGAGAGCGACGTGCTGCACTCAAGCTGGTATAGGTGTATTGGTATCATGGAAAATTAGAAGGTTTCAGACATTCAGAACCAAAATGTTTCAATTTTTCAGTATTTTTAGAATATTCTCTCATCACTAATACACTCACATAGGTCTTATTTCAAGGCAGGCCTCTTGATAAAAACATTTAAATGTGACATTAATGCCAATTGCCTCGGTAATGTCTTTGGCCCTGTGTGATTTCACATCTAAAGGCTGCTTAAAAAACAGTAAGGATAAGTTGTTGGCCTCGCTCCAGTAACTGACTCATCTGCTTGATGCCATCTAATTTGTGTTTGCTTGTGTTTCCACTCACACAAAACTGTCAAACAACAGCAACACTGTCCTTGTCCACTAGCTCTCCAGAGATTTCCCAAACAGCAAATTTGGAAGAAGTGGACATTTCCTGTAGCTTTAACGTCTCATTTGAACTCACCATATTGTATTGTCAGCCACCATCTCCATCGCAGGGAACTGATCCAATCTCCTCATTGTCTTGTTTTAATGCGTCTTCTGCTTTTGTTGTTTAATGGTGGGTGGAATACGTTTTTTTAAACTGCATTACTGCCACTTACTGGATTGGAGTGTGGATCATGGTTATACTCTCACCCACTGATATATGCTCTCGCTATAGTGTGACAGTAAGATGTATTCTTCATATGATTGATGATGTTTGGACTGAGATGGCTCAGGATTATTACATGTACTATTTGTTTTTAAGGTAAGTTTAGGTTCAATGTCTGCTGGTGCCGGTAGAGTCAGTGTTTATTTCTTATGTATTCTTGCTATGTATTTATTTATTTTTTTAAATTATTTTTTGTACACAGGACCCATCAGCTACCTTGATGAAGTTCCCTTCAAGATTAATGAAAAATTCCGCTGCCCAGCTAAAGTGGGGCTCCCTGTTGGTTTCTGTCCGCCAGACTGCAGCTCTTTGCTGGTGGAAACACAGGTACAGGACTGTTACTACCCGATGAATGCTGCACTTATATGTACCTCTCCAGCATCCTCACAGCAGGGCTTAACTGTGGTAACCTACGACATTATGGCGCTGATCATTATCGGTCCTGCTGTGTCAACATCATGTCTTTGGTCATGGACATGGAAGACTCGTTATGCTTACCTTTTAGATTGAGAGGTGTGGTCCAGCACATGCTGTCAATGGGGTGACAGTTAACAGCTAGATATTATTTCAGTAGATTTCCAGGTGTTAAGCATTCCTGTTCAAAAAGAAATAGAGTATCTTTATTGTTTGCAAGTTGCAGCAACCTCAAATTTTGAGTTGATTAAATGCATGTGGTACAATATCATCCTATGTTAAATCTGTTCAACTTAAGTTGTAACATCATGTGTCTCTTATAATCATAATTATTCTTGTTTTCTCTGTTACTCTATGTGCCCTCCTTGCCCATCATTCCTCTTCTTCCTCCTACTACTGCCGCAACAGTATGACTTTTCTCTGGAGAGGCGTAGCGTGCGCTGGGGGGTTGAACTGGCTGAGGCCAGAGCAGCAGAAGCCAGAGCAGAAGAAGCGGCAGCCAAGCAGGAGGCAGAGATCAAGGAGTCTTTGGCACAGGCCCAGGACATTGATGGTGGTGGAGGGAAGAAACCCCGGTCTGCTGCAGAGGACCAAGACCTTCTTCCACCAGCGCTGAACCCTGTCCTTGCAGGGCTGAGCCATAACGCCATCCTAACTCCACTGCCTGCCCCGAGCCTTGGCCCTAGGAAAACCCAGCCAAGCACTCCCCAGCTGCACAGTCTCAATCTAGCTGACTTTGAGCGGGAAGAGGACCCCTTTGACAAGCTGGAGCTCAAAACTTTGGACGATAAGGAGGAGCTCAGGAACATCCTGCAGAGCCAGCCCCAACCTCTACCTCCTCCGTCTGTATCCCCACCAGAGGTCTCCCAGGGGTCTCGTGGAAACAGCCCATCCCCTCCTAGCACCAACACCAGCCTCACAGCCAAACCTGGCTTCGCCCATAAACCCAATGGGTTGGTTGCCTTGCTGGACATGGACAGAGTCGGGCATCCTGGGAGAACAGGGTTTGAAACAGATGATCGACCCTGTAACATTCGCTCTCTCACTTTTCCTAAGCTCTCTGATTCTGGAGACCCAGACCCAGTGAGGTACAGCCCACTCCCTGCACCCATCCCGGCCCCCCGACAGAGCCTACCCAATGGCAGCCCATCGACCATACCCACGAGCCAAGTTATTGTTGCCCCTGAGCCATCCAGCCACAACAAGGGCGGTGCGCCCAAACTGGTGAGATTACACACTGATTTATATACTTGATTGTAATGTTTGTATGGGTTACAGAATGGCAGATGAGCCTGCGATGGTTAAATAGAAATGAAAGGAACCTCACTGACATCCACTCTTGTTTTTCCACTAGGCCAACACAGGGTCAGGACCTGCTGGTCTGCCATGTGGTGGCGCCCTGCTCAGCATGACCCCCAGCGAGCGCCAATGTGTGGAAACCCTTGTGGGCATGGGCTACTCTTATGAGGGTGTCCTACGAGCCATGCAGAGACAAGGGCAGAACGTGGAGCAGGTGCGACTCCCTCTCACCCCAATTCGCAGAAATCTGGATACCTAGCATATTTACTGTCAGACATGCTTGTTTGTTTGGTTGTGTATTTGTGTTCAGTGAAGGGTCAATGCTGTGCAACTGTATATATAAAAAAAAATTAATTGAAATGAAATAAAGTTGTTAAATCACACTGTCTGTTGTCTCTAAAGTAATGGCAATAGATGCGTGTTTGGGATCTGTGTAGCTAAAACTAAACAATATAACCTATCCAACCATTGTCCCAGGATTATACTAACTATAGCAGTAGATGTGGGATTAAAAGCTAAACATAACAGGTCCAATGGAGATGGCATAGAATATTTAATTGGCCAGCTGATATTGAATAATGATAAAACATTGGGCACATGTAAGGCACATACAGCCCTACAGAATACACAATGAACCCTACAGAACATTAACAGTAATTGATTTCAATCCTCATTATAATGCGTTATTGTTTACTCAAAAACAAACCGTCATTATGTCTTTCATTTTTATTTTAAGCCTTAATAAGAATGTGATTTTTCAAAGCAGACACATAACGAACATGTACTTATTGTTTGTCTAAGGTACTGGACTATCTTTTTGTCCATGGGCGTCTATGTGAGCGGGGCTTCGATGCAAGTGCAGTGGAGGAATGTTTAGAGATGTACCAGTGTTCCGAGGAAAAGGTTTGTACAATTAGTACAGGTAACTGTAACTTAACAACATGCACTGTCTTGTGTCAAATCAGAAAACAGTGTTTTGTCTTTGTAATGTGAGCAAACCTCCACATTACCCTTTTAATACTTTAGCCAAAGTCTCTAGATTGTATTATAAACTATATAATCTATAGTTTGCTTTTTTTCTCATTCCCAGGCCTTGCAGTTCCTTGAGCTAATGTCAAGATTTGGCGAGATGGGATTTGAGCGGGATGCCATCAAAGAGGTGCTGCTGGTCCACAACAATGATCAGGACAAGGCTTTAGAGGACCTGATGGCTCGGGCTGCAGCAAGCTGAGCCGAGCTAACCAGCCAACCAAAGCCCTGCCCGGGGCTTGCCTCCCGCTACTACCCAACACAGCCCTTTTCCTTCTGCCTACCCTATCGCACCATGCCCTGCCCTCGCCTTGGCTGTGGAAGGGACAGCTGGGAGACAGTTGTATTTCTCTCTGTGCTAAAACGTATTGTGTCTCAGCACTTCTTAAAGACTGTGTGCCTAGAGTGGAGGGGGTCAAAGTGTAGCCATACTTCATGGTGGTGTTTTTTTCTAAGAAATCCTGGGGTTAGGTTCCAGGATGTGGTACTTCTAGGGTATTAAAGAATGGGGAGAAAGTCTGAGCTAGAGAGGAGAAACTGGAAGAAATTGGGCTGTGGCTGTTTTGATGCCATTCTGATTTGCTTCCACTTGGAAGTGTTTATCTGACTGCAGGTGAAGCCACGGGACCGAATGTGGAGCTGATCCCAGGCTCTGACAGAAAGCCCAGTTTGAACTCCTGAAACCCTTAAACAACTAAGCTGCCATCTTCCACTGTTCAGTGCAGACCTAGTACATGGTGGAGGGGATCAGGGCCTTGAAGAGGCTCTCTTCAAACTCAGCAAACTAAAATTTTAAAGAAAAGAGGGGGGAAAAAAAAGGCCCAGACGGCAGACAGATAACTGACTCTCAAGAAGTGCCCTCTCTGCTCTGGTGCCCTGCACCTAGATCTGTTCTACTTTATTCTTTCATGCATTCATTTTTGTTTTCTGTTTCTTTTGGCACTTTTTCATGTCAATTTGAAGATTCCATTTCTTTGCTTTCTGTTATAGGAACTGCATAATAGATCACTAGTCATCATAACTCACTCAGAACTTAAGGAGATGCTACTGCCCCAGTAAGCTCTTTGACCTGCACTGGAATGGCCTGTTCAAGGAGTGGGGAGACATGTGGAAAGTTTCTCTGTAGGAAATAATAAGAAATGTCCCCAAAACCCACTGACACTGATGTGTCACATACTGCACAGGCACACATTTCATAATTATCAACATATTTAAAATAGTACACTGACACTTTCATTTAAGATTTAAGAGTTTGATATGATAATGTAAGATATGTTAACTCACACTTTTAAATGTCATGGACTTTCTTTTTGCAGACTGGAAAAGAGTGAGTGGTTTGAAAAAAAAAAATGTAAGGGTGGGTTGTTTTTACAGCCACATCATAGTGCAATAGAGAAATTTCATATTGTGTGACTGTTGACTGGCACTTTGAGCCTCAAGTAATTGTTGGGAGTTAAGAGACGGTCTTCAAACCTCCTGAAAATTTGGTTTTAAAGGTTTAATTTTATTGATTTCTATCATTTGTTCTCTGTTATTGGACTCCATATCACAAAAATCGAATCAATCGTGACTTTGGTTTGTAGTAATACGAATTGAGTTTTCATCTTGAAAATGTTTTTGTTGGCATCCCCACAGTCTTAAATGGAGAGTTTAAAAACGCATGTTAGTCGCCACATGTCAAAAGCATTTTCCATACATTCATTGGGTGTAATTGTTTAAAATATGATCTGGATCCTTTATTTTTATAGTTTGTGTTAATGGACCTCCTGAGTTCCAATGCTACATACAGTATGTTTATAAAGCTGCTCAATTGTACTGAGGGCAAGGATGGCAGACATTTCCATAACCTTGGGCTCTGTGGTTCTGGTGGGGATTGTGAGAGGCATGGTGACAGATTAAGGGCTTAAAATTAGAAAAATGTGACTGGGAGAACTGGCACTTGGCTTGGGGCAGGTCCAGTACTTTGTCCTATGTTCCACAAATGCAGAAAGAAACTTCATAACCACCAGTCTATTTCAGAACAACTTCTGGTTTTGACCAATAAATACATTGTAGTGAAGTTTATTGCCAAAACAAATGTAATTTTACTTGTTTAATGAAAGATATTGGCAACCAAGATTATACAGTACCACTCACACCGGAGGGATGAGCACATCCCAGTGAGTGTTCAAGTGGCACGTCATCGTGAATCTGTCCTCCAGTCCATGTTCACTCTTTGGTTAGGGCAGTGCCTTGGGCAAGCTAACGACACGACACTTACAATGTGTGATGTTACGTGTATTATCCTTGTTTAAGCCAGGCTTCTATCTGAAGTGTGGTTTACATGATCAACAAGCATGTGTTTTCACCCAGTTTTAATTGCCTTCCGTCTTGATTTACTGTGACAAAGAAGAATAGCACACTTGCTTTACAAACACATAAGTGGTATTATGGTCGCCTTACATAAACCAAGTGTGGTTTCCTCAATCGCACATGATGCCAGATGACATCCACTCCTCTGACAGCCTCATACGCTGGAGTGAATACAGTATAGCAGGTTCTGGGCCTCCTCCATCAATGCCTTCTCCCATTTCTGTTACAATTTGCAAGCTGTATGGGCACGACATGCAGCTAGATCCTCGTTATCAAGGGTATCATCAGGTCCAAGGGTTTATCAGTCACTGCATAATTGGGGCGCTAATGAATCTAATGAACAGTGAAATATCTTAATGGTATAATAAAAGGTGGGTGAGGTGAGTTTTCTTTCCCATGCTCCTGAAATGTGATTTGCAACATTTTTCGATTTCCTCTGGAATTATTTGGAAAAATCCACACGATTAAATGTGCACATCTTTTCAGTGGTGAGACTGTTGATCCTTAATGGTGTCGCTTCCTGAGCTTAGTGTGAACGCGAAGCGGGTGGGGACGGCTCACCTGCTCCTTGTTGTCTCTCTTCCATTGCAATTGCACTTTTATTCTCTCTATTCAGTCGACAAGCAACAATACAGACGATTGTCCATCCAGGTATTGTCAGCGGCAGCTGGAAACATCCAACTGTGTGGCCTAGTCAGCAGAAAAAGAGACGATTATGCATCAGAATAGAGGCCATATTTGGTCTGCTTGAGCTCACCAGGGTTAATAAACATAAGATTGTTTGGAAGTTGTTGTTTGGTACAAAGTCCTTAATAGTGCTCAGTCACCTGTGTAATGTTAGATGGCCATATTAACCATGTCTGTATGCGCATGCAAATTATGGCCATTTTCAGAAGGATCCAGTGAGCCAATCAGATGATTTTAAATTTATGATTTTCTAACACAGATGTAAAATGAGACCTTAAAAGATATGATATGATAAAAGATGTCTTGTGCAGGTGGCCACCAGACGTCCACCAAGAAGTCTTTATCTTTATAGTAACAATTGTGAGCATATCGGGGTTTGTAAAAGAAATAGCACAGCCCAATAAGATAATTATTGAATAGAAAATGTATGATACAATTAGATTTTAAAGAGAGCACAGACTTGACAGCTTACGATTTGATTTTATATTGCCAGAAATTCTATTCTAAACCTTAGACCTTACTATTATTAGATGTGTGAGACTCAACAATATTTGTAGTACAATTATTATTCGAATTATTTTTACAATTAACCCACTGAAACACGACATTCTTCAATCAGAGATTAGACCCATCTGATCAATGGTCTTACGTAGGTGGCGTGCACGAGCACGCATGACGCTTGCGTTCACGTACGACCTTGTTTTTGTTGATGTTTAATTTGAGTGCGGCTGCGCGCTGCTCAATGCTTTCGCCGTTGCTGACGCGACTTGGCAGGGAAAAAGACAGTGTGAGCCCTCTGGCAGTGGGTAGCGACTCTGTCGAAACTGAATAGGTAGCACGGCTCGAGATAAAGTATTATTTGGGAACCTGCGATAGTAATTTAGCGACAATCTTAATCAGTGACTAACCAACCTCTCCCGTATGTGATCGCCCTTCCTCCTCGTCGGACGCTGCCAGCGAGGGCCAAGGAACAAAATAGCATATCGCCATTATATGATCCAGTGTCCAGCGTCACTTTTACCCTCCATGTGGGTGAGGGAACTGTGTGTTTCAGATTATGGCGAGAAAAACAGTTAGCAGGAAAAGGAAGGCAGGAGAGCCCAAGGACCAACAACAGGTAGGCGGAAACCCGGTACGGATCCTTATTAGCTAGCTAGTGAGTTATGCTAGCATGCTATTTGACACTGGGCTAGCCGGATTTGGCTGATAAAACTGCCGGAGGCCAAATTTTCATGGCATTTTCACAGATTAACCACCAGTTTACCTACGTAGTGCTACATGGACAATACATTACAAATGTGGTCTTGTTCAAACGACAAGACGTTGTGTTTCTGTTTGAAACTTAGTACCTGCTTGTATTAGCATGGCGTTAGCCAACGGCAGTCCGTTGTCAACACGACAGCTAGGTTAACGTTAGCTAAAATGCTAGCTACATCGTCGTATATAGGCTTTTATTTAATTTTACCCACTACTAACTAATCTTTTTGTAGGCAGATTACATTCAGTCCCCTTTTCGTTTGGGGTCGTTACATGTCAACCTCTAGTCACCATCCTGAACAGCAGCAGACAGATTTAATCATCCCTTAAAACTGACTCTGCCTAGTCGTACCGAATGATTAGGTATAGCTTTAGCTAGCTCTGTAGCTAACGGTAACATTAGCTGAAACGTTAACAATCAGTTAGCTAGCTGACTTACATGTAAACTAACTGTAGATGGGCTCGTCCAAGAGAATGGAATTGACCTCTGCTGAACTGACAGTCAACATTTCTCATCAGCACGAACATCTTTCCTATGCAATCAGCCTAGAGCCCAGCTGTTGACTTAAACTGGTTGACATCATCACTAGTTTAAGTTTATGATCTGCTTTTACTGGTTTGTTTGCCAACACTGCCAAGGCATGTCTTGACCATATGTGGCCACCATCTTTCACCAATATAAATAAACATACTGTTAGTAGCAAACCCATTTAATGTATGTAATCTGTTGATAACTCACGTCAGTCAACAGTATTAAAAAATCTACTAAAAATTACCAAAAGACAGCAGATTGCAACCCAAATTACTTTAAGGTCAAGGGAATAGAAATACGCCAGTAACACCACTTATGTGAGGTATGAATAGTTGGGCCAAGGCAATTTATAATCAAAAATTGTGTTTGTAATTTCATTGCAAAGTAAACTTGAGATGCTTCTGGTGTTTTGAGTGAACAATCAAAACAGTAAGAACAAAAATAAATGTAAAGGCTTTTTGTCTTGATCACAAGAGTAGCTATGCTGCTTGTCTCTGTGTTGTCGTTTTGATTAAAAGTGATGCCCAGATGACAATAGTAGTCTATTTTTTTGACGTACTGTAATTCTTGAACTTAAAAGGTGTATTAGCCTATACCATTGTGTCCTTAGTGTTGGATGTATTGATGGACAACCAAGAGCCTCAGCCTCTTTAGCATATATTTATGTGTATATGATAGATATCTTGTTGTGCTCCTGTCCTGACAGGGCAGTGATCATGCTGACTGACTTCATTAGGGCTGGATAGGTCCTATGAGGTCTACTGACTAACAATAGGCGTGGTGTGTACCTCCATTACAGACAGCCAACGATACTAGGCCACCTGAGCGAGATGTTGTATCAAATTCAGTGCCTTTGTTTGCACTCGTCCTGTATTGACCCAGCCTGATAAAGTGACAGCGACGGTGTGGTTTTGCTGTAATACTCCATGATCCGCTAAAGCTTTTAATTCTGTATTAGCAAGTTACAGAGATAAGTAAACACTATTTTCAAATATTCAAATAGAGATCAAGAAAGCAAAGAAAAAGAAGATGACAAGATGCAATTGGATTATATTCATTAAAGACTTATTAATTTTTTAAAATGTAAAACATGAATTATATTGATGTTGGCTTACTTCTTCAAAATTGTGTGTAAAACACAATTGTTGTTTGTCTCTGAAACAGTGTTGACATCTGGAAAAAGTCAGGTGCTTTCCCCACAGAAAAGTGCTTGACTTTGTTTCACTATTCTTTCTTCAGCTGGGCTGGTGTCAGGCACCACACAAGCGGAGCCGTGTTTCTTGTTCATCACGTCATGACCAGCAGTGGTGGTGCAGTCGGCGCTCAGTGGTGTGTGCACTCCGGGGGCGGGAGTTCAGGCCTCAACAGCAGCATGAGTTGCGGCTCCAGCGGAGCCTGCGGGGTTTTGCAGCCGGCAGGCTCCCTGGCATCCTCAAGGAGAGGGAGTTCTCTCTGGGCAGGCTCAACAAGGTGTTCGCTTCACAATGGCTCAACCACAGGCAGGTGGTGTGTGGGACCAAGTGCAACACGGTGAGATGTCATGTTGTCACTAACCTGTATCAATTATTTGGACATTACCACATATTTCCACCAGTTGTTGTTGTTAATCTGACAACACTATCACTTAATCAGTAAAGATAACACGCTCTCAAATAATGTAGAAACACAGACAGGCAGATGTTGGATTATTTCAGCTGTAAACACTACAAACCAGGTTGCATGCTGCCTAAAGACTGATCTTAGAATGAGTAGAATGAAAGGAACAGAGCTGAATCTGTCAAATTATTTTGTCAGCAGGGTTTCTCCAAGGAAATCTGTAATAGTAGGTGGTTTGTATCCTGTGCCAGCATGTGTCCATTAAATAACAAAATTCCTACATTGAGCTAATTTCCAGTGATTTTGTCTCTTCAGTGGTTCCATGTGGTGAATATATTCAGTCTTGGTGTTTTAATCAGATCACAGGACCTTCCCACAAACACCCATCTGTATAATTCCAACTCAGGATTTGTCTGTGTTTTAATTCCTGAACCTGATAGGATAACTGGATTTCTTTCCTTCCATTACCTGCAGCTTTTTGTAGCCGATGTCCTGACGGGGCAGATAACGCGCATTCCCATGCTGAAGGACAGGGAGTGTGGCAGTGGTGGCTCTGGGGTTGTGGGTGGTGCAGTGGTGGCAGGGCGGCATTACCACTCCACCACTGGCTCTCGTTCCCGGATGGACCAGCAAGGCTGCGGGATCCACGCTATCGAACTCAACCCCTCCAGAACGCTGCTAGCCACCGGAGGAGACAACCCCAACAGCCTGGCCATCTACCAGCTGCCCACACTGGACCCTGTTTGTGTTGGAGATGTAAGTGGTTTGGGTTGGCATCTTTGGTCGGTTTGTGAGTGTGATTTTCATTGGTTCATGATGGTTATCGTCACCATATGGACTCTAGAGATGACAGTGTTAGGCCAAGAGAGAAAGCCCCACACAAGTTTTTGTCAAAAGTTATTGTCAATAATTGTATGGTCGTGTGTAGGTGAGTGCTTGGAAGTTTTGATTCCAAGTCTTTTCGGTTTATTTCCAAAAAAGTTTTACTTGTTCAACATTTTAAACAACAACAAAGTGATGACGATCGATTGCCATCAGCCTGAACTGTAGCCCGCTTCCACATCTCTTAATTGCTGCCCACATCAGTCTGTTCAGTGATTCAAATAGGTTGTGTTACTTGGGTGGAATACTGGCGACCGATCAAAGCAAAGCAGGCCTGATTAAAGATACGCCGACTACAGTCAGCTGTACATGTTGTTGTAAGAAAGCCTCAAGTCATAACTCATAAATTGGCTTATTTTTTGTTGCTGATTATTATAGTATAGTAATATATTTGAATTTATTTTATACTAATATTTTTTTAATATTACCAGTCACTGTTAAGTACTAGTTGTTTAGGAGTTCAAGCCGCAGAATATGTAAGAAGAGCTGGTTTGGGTTTTAAATATTAGCCATTTGTTTTTCAGGATGGTCACAATGACTGGATCTTCTCCATAGCATGGATCAGCGACAACATGGCGGTGTCTGGTGAGTTGTCTATTATAGCTTAGTTGTATGAACGAACTCTACTTCTTTCGGTTTCTGAGTCAGTGAGCTCTAAATAACCCAATGACAATCCTGACAATGTTAAATTTCCACGTTTGTATGCAGGCAGTAGAAATGACCTGTAATCTCGATACGTCTCACGTTACAATTCCCAGGGTCCAGAGACGGCTCCATGGGCCTGTGGGAGGTGACCGAGGAGGTAATGAGCCAGGCAGAGCGCAGTCAGAATGAGGAGTCAGTACCCTCCTACGCCCACATCTCCCATCGTGCCCTCAAGGACATCCCGAAGGAGTACACCAACCCATACAACTGCAAAGTCCGGGCTCTGGCCTTCAACAACAACCATAAAGTAAGGTTCAGCCTGACACAACTGTTGGGGAAGCCACATGATTGTGTTCTCCGTGACTTATTTCCTGCAAGTCTTAATATACCAGGGGCCAGATTTCAGGATAACACGGTTTTTAATTATGATCACTGTGTATGATCATACAGAAGGACAACAGATGAGTGGTTTGAAGCATTTTTTCTTTGTCTTTTCAAGCCTACAGGGGAAGAGAGTTTGAATCAAAAACACTGATGTGGAGGACAATATGTTTACTTCTTGAAAAAAGTTGATTGGCAGTACCTGTTGTCTCTGCCTTTATGCACTTCAGTTGCAGTCGTTAACCTCTGTCCTCCCTTGTCGTTCCTTTTCCAGGAACTGGGTGCTGTGTCCTTGGACGGCTATTTCCACCTCTGGAAAGCTGAGCACAACTTGTGCAAGGTAAATGTATATAGTTGGAGTAGTAATCATTGTGTAATGCATTTCCTCTGCATATAGACGAATCACTGACGTAGGGGTGGGCGAGGTGACCTAAAAATGATATCATGGTATTTTTATTTCTTTTACGGTGACAGCATTATATTAGAGTATAACAAAAGTAAAAGGGATACTCTGACATGATTCTACCTTTTCTTGCTCTATTGGCAGTGTTGGGAAACAGATTTTAGTAACAGTTAAAAACAAAGTGTGTGTTTTATAGGCTTCAAACAGGAATACAAATTAGGTATAGGCCTAAATGTTTTCTGCATGTTTTGGGAGGCCACAATGTTGGTTAATTTGTACATGTACTGTATTTCATTCGTAAACATGTGATGTGATTTGAAGCACTAAGTAGGGCGTGAACAGTCACGTACAACATATGCGTCATTATAGACCTGGTGCCCATATTGTCGCCTCTTCAGTCAAAGACATGCCGATGTTAAACCCCCACTATTAAAGGAAGCGTGCAGCAGAGCGCCTCGCCCCCTCCGTTAGCTGCCTCAAGCAACAGACAGCTTACAGGAAGCAGGTTGAATTTGTCTACACAATAGGAGATTTACATTGCACCCCATTGGAGGTTAGAACTGCAAGCTTAGTGGGGGGCTTTTAATTTGAAAGTAGCGACCGTTAGTAGCTTGCCGCTACAACAACAAGCTGACAGCTACAGAGACCAAGGAGGCGCTCGCATCTCCCGGATCTCAGCGGCTTTCCAGTTGCTCATCTTGACATCCGCAGATCAAGTCATGAACTGCCATGTCTTTCGTATCTATTTTCACTGTAACATAACACCAGAGCACTACTGTTTACCTTCACCATGCCTTGCAGACGCACCGTGCACCAGTGTGGCGGTATATTAAAAATTCATTCAAATTTTATCATAACGAAAATATACACCGGTATTTGGTGTGAACCGGTATACCGCCCAGCACTATTGCAGATGACAAGCAATCATTTCTTACATTTTTTCTTATTGAATGCACTTTGTCAGTGGACTTCTCCTAAATGGCATGGAAACATAATTTCCTCCATGTTCCCCCTAATCAGTTCCCATTTAACAGTCTGGTGTTTTCCATCCAGATACTGTCCACCAAGCTGCCTCACTGCAAAGAGAATGTGTGTCTGGCGTATGGGCAGGACTGGTCGGTGTATGCCGTGGGTTCTCAGGCCCATGTCTCCTTCCTGGATCCACGGCAGCCAACACACAGCATCAAGTCTGTTAATTCAAGGGAAAGAGGAAGTGGTGAGTGTGATCTTTAAGATGGCTAAATGTTTGGTTAAAATAAATTGTTTCCTAAGCTGTATTATGAAAGTAATAGTGTCTATGTCTATACTGTGATTTCTCTGTGTATGAAGTATGTGTTAAGGCTCTCTGTGGGGCAGATGGTAAAACTTGCCAACAACACAGTTTTTTAGTGGTGAATCTCAGACAGACGGACAAGAGAGGCTTGATGTTTACCCTTGGCGATCTATGTGTTTGTGTGTGTGTGCAGGGATCCGTTCAGTGAGTTTCTACGAGCACATAGTGACAGTGGGCACCGGCCAAGGTTCTCTTCTCTTCTACGACATCCGGGCCCAGAGATTCCTGGAGAACCCTTTGAATCCAGCTGGGGGCTACCGGAAGTGCCCAGGAGATGGCATCCTCAAGCTCACTACAGGGAAAGGCTGGCTGGTACACAATTTTCCCTCCTCTCTACTTGTTTTCAATATGCTACTCCTTTTTCTTTTCTTTTTTTTTGGGGGGGGGGGAATTGGAGTAGGCCTGACACAAATGTTGAAGCACTGTAGTTGTACATCACTCGCATAACTCTATTCTCTCCCGCTGTTTCGACTCTTGTGCTCCGCTTTCAGAATCACGACGAGACGTGGAGGAGTTACTTCTCAGACATTCATTCCTTCCCCAACGCAGTGTACACCCACTGCTATGATGACTCCGGCACCAAGCTGTTTGTAGCAGGTGGCCCTCTCTGTTCCGGCCTGCACGGCAACTACGCAGGACTGTGGAGCTAGCCTCTCCGTCTCCTCCATCACTCTGTCGCCACATCCTCGTCCAGATTTTTACTGAACCAGTCCCTCCATCCTTCTGCCTCTTCTGGTCCGTTGACATCACCGTCTTTGGTATCCTCTCTTGCTCATTGAATTGTCACTCTGTTTTGCTCACACGTGGACTCAGGAGCATGATCTTGCCCCCACCCGTATCACGGCTTTGACTATCGTTGTTGTGTATGTTTGTGTCCACCATCACTCTATCCCTTTCCCCTGATTATTCCTTTGCTCCTACCGCCTCAACTACTCAGTTTGTTTGTTTTTTTTTAATATCAAATGTACAAACTATTAACTAGTAATTTTCTCAAAAGCTGCAAAGTCTGCCACTAAAGAACTCAGAGTTTTGAGAAACATAAAGAATAAAGTAATACGTGTTCTCAGCATCATTTAAGACATTCACATCCAACACGCAGGGATTAGGCTATGGTCTTTTTGCTGGCTTGTTTTGTATGTAAGGATAGTGTTAACTGCTGCTTCCTCTGTGATGAATGACAGTGTCTTTGTGAAACAGCTGTGGGAGCTTTTTCTCCCAAAAGTTCCTTTTTGTTCTTTCACTGAACTGGACGGCAATAAAACATGAAACGGGAGGGAGAGAGTAAGAAGGACTGAAGGGATGAGAAACTTTGAAGGACTGAAACTGGAGTGCAGTTTGACGTTTGATCGAGAATACTCGCTGGTTGGAATGGCCCGTCCTGTCCCGCAACAATCACAAAGAACTTCTCTTCTCCTGTCGGAAGTAAAACGAAGAAGCCAATCAAAACGGGACTTTGTGTTCATATTTTTCTCACTGAGATGATGTAAAGGAGGAACATTAAGAATGCTAAATGCAGTGTTGTTCTGCTATTAATCCCAACAAATACGTATTTTTTATTTTACTTTTTTTGACTGTGTGATTTGACAGGCAAACCCCTGCTGATATTCTAACGACCTTTGTATTTATTTTCCCCTTTCTCCTTCACCTTTATTCAGTTGGCCTGGGGTCTTTACACCTGCTTCTTTATGAAGGATACATTGTCTTTTTGCCCTCCGCTCACATTTCTAGAGAATATACTCTAAGATTTCTGTAGCGAGTTAAGTGTCATCCAATATGATGACTGATAGATAAAGGAGCCTTTAACTGAACCTCCCCCTTAACAATTCTGGAGCTCCTCCAATGAGAAGATCGGCAATAGCTCACTGATTGGCAGAAAGGATGCAAGCAGAACTAAATGAGAATTTTGGACTCGACCCTGGAGTTCAATGCTGCAGGCACATACATTAGTTGTTACAGTTGCACAACTTTCTTTTTGTCCTCTTGTTTTTTTTGTACCAAGGAGTGAGTGATTCTGCTCTTTTCTGTGCTTGGTAGAGGCAGGGAAGGCTTGAGTTACGTTTTTTGGCCTTCCTCAAGTCTTTCTGTGAAAGACTGCCATGGGCGATCATAGTTTTCCTTTTCTACGGTTTTCATGATAATGACAGGTTAAAAAAAAACAAGACAAACCCCAATTAGGACCCTCAATTGAACAAATAACACTTTTAAAGTGTATTTTATATATAAGTGTGTATACAGTATGTATGTGTAAAAATACATAGGGACAATTGCATACATTTTTATGTATATGTCTGAGGAAGTGTGTTGATCGACCTGTCTACTTGGTGACGCCCTGTTTTTTTTTATACATGCCTCATGAATGTTTTTACAAATGACTGAACCTGAGGATATTGTATGATATAAACATCTGAAAAAAAACAAGCTATTAAATCTTTAAAAAAGAGTAAATAATAAAAATAAAATGTATATTGATGTAACGTTCTTTTTCCCCCCCCTCATGTTTGACGTAATTTGTCCATTTCAGAGGTTTCCTCTTGAGTTTAAATGTGTCATTGCTGATTTAGACGCAGCCATCAGCAGTATCCAACTGTCAGTAAGCACAGAAAATGTAGAGTAGTCTGCTTTATCGTCACAAATTGTAGGAGTTACGACGCAGTGTTCATCTTCGATAAGTGGAACAAGGTAACAATATGTATTTATACATACAAGTCCAACCCCGGGTGTTGGGTGGTGGAGGTGGAGGTGAAGAAGTTGTGACCCGGGGAGGAGAGCGGAGCATCTACCGCGGCAGCGCGCGTCACGTGACCATCTTGTCTGCTGCTGGCCGACTGAAGCGTGTTAGCAGGTAACAAAAACATTAATTTTCTTGCGTTTTCCAAGTTCACTTTCTACACCGCGACGAGTTTAAACCGTACACCTAAGCGCGTTTTCGCCGAAATAGTTGGCCCTCGGCGCCGTCGCTTCGCCTACACGGGGCTGTGAGAGATGTCTTACGAATTTTTTTTTTTCTGTTGTCTTGTTCCCCGGCGAGCAATGTCGGGATGGGATTGTGCTCCGCTCCGAGGCCTTTTTCTTTACATTTCACACAGCTACGTTTTGTTCGCTGGCTGGCCTGTTGTCAACATGTCGAGGACGAGCCTGATGTAACTGCCACTATCGTTAGATAACTGCGGATCTATAAATACGCATAAGACTTGAGCGAGCCAGTTAGACGGTTGTTGGCTATCAACTTGGACCAGATTTAGATAGCATCGTTAGCTAGCTTCATCCCCGCTGCACCGTTTGTTCAGTATCGACACTGTAGTGTCAGCGTTAGCATGTCAGTAGCTAACGTTAACTAGCGAGGACAAAGGGACCCCAGCACCAGAGGCACCAAGTCGGTTAGTGTCGAGACGAAACTGACCCTAAAATAATCCGATTTGTTTTATCAAGGTAGACACGGAACGTGAACTGTTAGATAGTAACAGTCCCATATGCGGAGCGAAGGAATAAGTAACCTAATAGCTACAGGCTAACGTTAGCATTGCTTCAAAACAACGCCTGCTTTATAGCTAGTATACATTGTGACTATTTGTCAGATGTAACCAGCTAGATTGTGACACACATAAATAATAGATTAATCAAATCTATATGCCCGATTAAACGTGATGATCTCCGGGGTTAACATACTGAAATGTTTTGTTGTTGTTGT
The DNA here is from genome assembly GCF_904848185.1 of Acanthopagrus latus. NCBI lineage: Eukaryota > Metazoa > Chordata > Actinopteri > Spariformes > Sparidae > Acanthopagrus > Acanthopagrus latus. The sequence continues at coordinate 23,177,747 of NC_051044.1, read as the reverse complement.
GCGTAAGACCGTCGATACCCACACACGTAACGACACATGTATATTTGATGTAGTGCATACACGCGGCAGCTGCTGCAGTCTGTTTATTAGTTATGAATAAAGATCTTGACATTTTTCCCTGGAATTGCATTTAAAGCCAGTTCAGCCTTTTTGCATTAGCTTTGTTCAGTCCAGCAGCCAATGGCAGCAGTGCGCTTTGCCAACGTCACTCAGGCACTGTAAGCTGGACCGCTATTGTTCTCTGACATAAAACAAATGGGTCAGTGGGGATATCTATAGTTATTATTCCGGCAAAGGACACCTTAGTTTTACTATTTTAAGTAGCGTTACGATGTACTGTTAATTACATAGAGCGATCGCGTTTTCTGTGCTTTTGCAGGTGGAGAAAGCACCTTGTGTGCATACAGAAGTGGTTGTTTTTAAGTGTTGATGTGTATGTAATATTTTGACTGTGAATCATTACTGTTTGGTGATGTGGTATCATGCCAAATTTGCAGCAAGGTTCATAGTGTACACGGCTGGGTTGTCAGATACACTCATGGAACATAAATCAGCTTTTCTGCTGCAGTAGATGAATGCTGAGCGTGAGTGCATGTGTGCATGGAGACGGAGGGGATGTGGGGACAGGGGTATGCAGTGTTTGTTCTGCTTCACACACTCTGTGGTCTGTGCTGTTTGTAAGAGGACACTGGGTCGCTCTCCCTCCTTGACCTAGATTTTCAGTAAAGCTGGTCTGTCACCAGGCCAACTGTGTACAACCTCCATGAGGGCAGTATTCATGATTGTGCAATAAGGCTTCGCTATGCTTACTGCACACATTTCTGGTATTAAACGCTTATTTACTTCGATGCACTTGCTCAAGGGAAAGTGTTGAGTCTCTCCTGTAACAACACAGTAAATGAGATGAGTGTGTGTGGTTTTGGACAGTTTAAGAACCGTTAGTTAATCTGTCTTTGTGTCTGCTTGTTTCCTTTGCAGTTTTTTCTATTTTGTACATACAGAGTTTTGTATATACTGTATATGATGAGCTCGCTGGGCAGCGAAAAGGCCCGGGGCCCTCGGGAAAAAGCGCTGCCTGCTGCCACTCACACCTCACAACCACAGAAACAAATACAGGTGAGAAACCTCAACCACCTGATCAAGAAAAAAAGTTTCTGAATAACTTAGTTGTTATAGACATTTATAACCAGCCAACCAAACGATGTCATTCATCCTTTTAGGTCCACCTATCCAGTTTAATGAAATCCAGTATAGCAAGTCTTCCTCATATTCTTCCTTTACAAAGCTTATAATGTTTGTCTTTTGTCAAAGGGCTGTTGATTCAACTTTATGTTTATTACTGAGGTTTTAGTAGTGGTGGTAATGACAGGTTCTAGGCTGCACTGTCTGAAATATGTATGTAAAAGGCAAAGGGCAAAATGTGGGAAAAACTGAAGTCTGGTTTAACAGCTCATCCCCAATAACAGACATTTCATTAAATTAATACCTCACATTATTATTATTATTATTATTACATTATTGTCTCTGTGAAGGTGAAATGTATAGAAGAAGTGAAGGTGTCTTTGCAGGTGCTTGTTCCTCAGTCTTTTGTCCTGTTCACCAAATCTTGACCCATTGGTCTCTATGTTGCAGGCTACTGCTGAACAGATCCGACTTGCCCAGATGATCTATGACAAGAATGATGCTGACTTTGAGGACAAAGTTAACCAGGTGAGCAGTTAGAGCAGATCTGGCCGACAGTACAAGGCTCATGGTCGAGCCACTTGGCTGAGCTGGGTTGAGCTGTCACGTTCGTCCATGACTCCTTTTCTCTGTGTAGAGTGTAGCATGAAAAATGCATGTTTGATGCTGCAAGTGTTCCCAGCCTTTTGTGCATTTTGACTTTGTTACATCTTATTTATGACTACAAGACTATCCTAATCTGATGTGTGTTTGTTTCTTTTCTCAGCTGATGGAGGTGACTGGGAAGAACCAGGATGAGTGCATGGTAGCGCTCCACGACTGCAATGAGGATGTTAGCAGAGCCATCAACTTTCTCCTGGAGAGTACTTCCGACATGGTACTTTTAATTTAATCTAATCTAATTTAATTTAATTTACTAGTCTCTTGTCATTTTCAACTATATGGATTTGCTCTGTCAGATCAGTTGAATATATTTCTTCTGCTTGCAATGTGTGACATCAAATTTGGAAACTTTATTAGCACTGGGTAAAAACAGTAGCATCAACTGTGAGAACAAGTGAGAAAAATCATTCATACTCTGAATGAAATTAAAAAAGAAAAACTTTTTCACAGCAGAGATATGGACATTTCACGTTAAAAGCACTGGTGTCATAATATGTAATTATATTAATCAGTGCTTTATGATTTTGCAGTTTGCTGTGATTGAGGTTTTTATGACCTTTTCACTTCTAAATGTCATGTGAGCTAATTATTTATCGTTCATCAAATCATTCAGAAGGGACCCAAACCCTGAGGAGTTTTTGGAGAGTTGGCAGTATTTATCTACAGTGTTACTATGCAGATTTAAAAACAAAAAAAACAAAAAAAACAAAACACTGTAGGATTAGTACTATGTACAGGATTTACAGTTAAAGTAGCCCTAGCCTGTCCTCTGTCAATTTGCACACAGTAGGTGTTCAGGTAGAGCACTGCTGTGCTTCAGCAGCGCTCACAGCCCAAATCACTGTAATTTCACTTTTAAACTGCATGTGAAGCGAAATGCAAGCCAGTTCACGGCCTGTGAAGACAACTGTATTGATTAAAATAGAATCCGATCTGTACTGTGTGTGTGTGTGTGCGCGCGCGTGTGTGTGTGTGTGAGTGTGACTGATGAGTGATAAACGCAGCTGAAATTTGCCCCGTGTAGACAGCCTGTCAGGCTGCAGGACCACATTTAACACAGCTAGTTTTTATACCTCTTTGTGCCTTCATCTCAAAAGAAAAACAACAGTTGGCCCTTTAGTAAAAGTTAGTAAAAGTCTATCTCTGTGGTGTCCTTTGCCACAGTGACTCGTACGCAGTCTGCTTCCAACATTTGCCTCCATTTTATCAGGAAGGCACAGTATTGTACACAAAAGTCAATCAGGCTACCAAATGTCTGGCAAACACTTGGATCTTGCTCTGCCTGTGTGTTGCAAATCAGAGTGAATGTCCCAACATTTCTGAAGAGTACCAGTCTGCGCAGATGGCAAGAGAGGCTGTAGGGCAGGGCAGTCAGCCAGACAGCTACCCATGGTGTTGTTTTTGTTTCGTGGAAATCCCAAAATAGCAAATAGCTGGTTTTTGCCTTTACGTGGAAGTCTCCACTCTGATGATATATGCTGCAACCCTCTGATTACATCTGCTACTACTGTACACCTCAAGAGCTTATCTTTTACTAACTAAAGGCATGGAGTAAGAGGTGGTGTACCATAACGGTGTTATTATTGTTATTACCTCTGTCATGGAGATTATCATTTTGCCTATGTCTGTTTGTTGGTTGGTTGGTTTGTCAGCAGGATTACACAAAGCACGCTGAACTAAAAATAAACTGAAATAATTAAACGTATTTTGGTGGCTGTTCTCTATGAGTGAGTACAATTTGATGTGACGCCAATAAAAATCTGTATCTAGTGGTTTAAATATGTTTGTTTGATTATGGATCAGGCTTGATTGAATTAACTGGGACTGTTGGGCCTTGGCTGAGGTATGGTTATTAATGTTATTAATTTTAATCTGAGATATAAAGAAACGTAATATCTATCATATTACAAGCCCTCATCTGATACTTGTTTTTCTTACGTAACGCTGCTGCATCGTGCACACTTCAGTGCATAAGTTGGTGAAAAAATAGCCGCCATCACAGCTTTTCCTAAACTGCTAACAGAACAATGCTTCCCTGTAGTGTTTGGTATAGTGTCTCTTTCATCCTCTTGAACAGAATACACAAGTTCAAATGTGGGTTTCAACCAACAGCAGAACGCCTGAGGCTACTTTGACATAGTACAACTTTGAAATGTCACTGAAATGGAGGCAAAAACTGTTCTGTTATAGTTCAGCTGCACTGCCTGCTTTGAAGCACATCGTTGACGTTTATATCTTATTTTACTGCTGGCTAGAGTTTAAAGTGTTCTTTTTAAATGGTAGAATACAAAAAACACAACATGTTTTTTTTTTTTTTAACATTGCTAATCTTAAACCTTGTTTAATTTTGCCGTTACATGTTTTGATTTAGTCTTATTTCTTTGCTGTCTCCTCTCATGTTTAGACCTCATGGGAGACTGTAGGGAAGAAGAAGCCTCTGGTGAAGGACGGTCCATCGGAAAGCAAGGAGAACAAGGAGAACAGGGAGAAGAAAGGAGAGCGAGAGGCTAGCAAGGGCCGTGCAGTGGCTAACCGCAAGGCCAAGGGAGCCAGTCGCAGCCGACCGGGTACACTCCAACTTCGCATTAATTTAAATCTTGTTCTGAGTCCCCTGTCTCTCATGTAGCTTCTTTGTATTGTTTGATTACATCATAATATTACTAATGTGTTTTGTTTTTTTTTTCTTTCTATCTTTTTTTCCTGTTTGCATACATCCAGCACGTCCAGAGGAGAATGGCGTGGAGGTGACATCACTGGACAGAGGTTCAGATCGAGGTCGGAGGCTCAGAGGTGGCCGAGGTGAGCAAATGAGCAAATGCACAATACAACGCTGTCGGTACGCCTAAGACTGAAGTTGATGTTTGACATTTGTGTGAATGTTAAGCAGGATCTGGAGGTCGAGGCAGAGGCAGAGCACCACCAGGGAGTCGGTTCTCAGCCCAGGGCATGGGGTATGGCAGACAAACTTGCACATATTTCATGTTTTTCTATTTTTTTTTAAACATACTTCAGTTAATTTTTCATTTTAAGCTTTTTTTGATTGAAAGTTTTTTTAAATTTAATTTATTTGGATAAGCAATAAGTCATCGCTCTTGTAATGTGAGCTTTGCCTAATAAATAGTATACATAATAAACTGTAATCCCTACACACACTGTTTAATACAATTGATAAAACAATTATTTAAATATGATTTTACCCTCTGTCAACAACTCTCTGGCCTTTTTATTGTGTTTTCTGTGTAACTAAATACACATCTTCTTAACTCTTCCTCAGGACCTTCAATCCAGCGGATTATACCTCAGAGTCTGGGACAGGGACCACACAAACTGAGATGTGGGACACAGTGGCCAACAACAGCACAGATGGGACAGGTAGGCCCTCTCAGGCGAGATATACTCTTGACCTAAGAACGCAGTTCCGTGCAGACAGGACCGTGCAGCTCTGTGTCATTTCTGTTAATGTCCATGAGCTTCAGGCATCCTGCATCTCAGTAACCTACTTATTTCACCTGCATTTGAACTTTGTGACTAATCGTTGGTTGTCCTGTAGTTGCCTGGAGGAGTACCTTGGAAGACTGGGCAGCCGAGGACTGGAGTGAGGATGTTAGTGTGAGTTGACATGGAAGGTAGCACATTACACGATCAGTCACAGTTTTTTGACATCTAATTAAAACACCTCTGTCTGTTGTGTTCTTACAGCTCTCAGAGACCAAAGTGTTCACCTCATCATGTGCACCTGCTGCTGAGAATCACATCACACCTGGGCAAAGGTAATTAACTGTCTCAGTTATAATTTAATGCATTGGCATGAATCTCTTAGGCTTAATTTCTGCCAAATTAGCAATGCAAAGACTTGTCAGCAGCAATAAAATAACTTTAATTTTGGGTTGCGTCTTTCACATACTGTAAATACGTACTATGTTTTGTATGTACAATACATAACACGCAGCTTTTGACTCAAATTAGATCCGATGTAGGTTGGATCTGATCTTCAAAAATCGCATTACATCTGTTTTTTGTTGTTTTTTTTCTGTTGTCCAGACTTCCCAAAATCAATCTGGATATGCCAAAAAATGAATCGGAGCTGGCAGGCTGGACATAGCTGCGTTTTCTAACTGACCTAACCAACTGTTTTCTTTGCTAGTTTGGACCTCGCCTCTCTGCTGCAGAAGCCTGTGGGTGGAGGAAGAGAACCACCTTCCTCCTCTTCCCCTCAGAGTCTGGTCTTCACAAACTCCCATCACCACCAGCCACCGCAGCAGCAACAGCAGCCGCCCCCCAGCCGCAGTGCCACCAGCAGCACAAGCTACGCTCATGCTGCTCTGGTAAAAAAAAAACAAAAAACCCAAAACAAATCAAAAAAAATATTCTGCCCTCCCTTTTTTTTCATTTTACACATTCCTTCATATAAGCTGATGAATACACTCTGTCCTCCTGTCTGTGCCAGTCGTCAGTCCTGGGAGCTGGTTTTGGGGACTTGGGCCAAGCCAAAAGGACTCAGCCCAGTGCTGGAGCGCAGATACTGGAACAGCTGAAGGGTCCTGGCTTGGGTCCGCTCCCCTCTTCCCAGGCTGCGCCTCCTGTCAGCACCCAAGGAAGCAATGCCTCCATCTGCCGACTGCCAGGCCTGGGAGCACCAGTACCTCCACCCTCCTCATCAAGCTGGGACATAAAGGCTTCGGAATCCAGTGCAACCTCGCTGTCCTCACAGTTCAGCCGTGAGTGGGATGCTCGTAGTGCAGCCACGCAGCCACGTGTGTCTGTTCTTGTCACATTTATTAACGAAGGCATGTGTGTATTCCTATGTAAAGTCCGTGTCCTGTGCCTGTACCTTGTGTGTGCTCAGGTGAGTTTGGCCTGCAGCCAGAGCCTTCTCTTGTGCTGAGCCAGCTGGTTCAGAGGCACACCGGCCCCTCCCTGCCTCTGGCACGTCAACCCAGTCCTCCATCACAACAACAAGCGGCCTCTGCTTCAGCCTCGCCTGCTCCTCAGCACACCAGCACGCCAGCACAGGCAGGCCCAGTGATGGCTGCTGCTGGTGCTAAACCTCCTGCCCCTAGCGCAGGGCTGGACCCTCAGGGTGGCAGTACACCGCAGCAGCAACGGGCACAGCTCAAGGGCCAGAAACGAAGGATACCTCCCACATCAAAGGTACAGGCTGGGTGTTGACGGACTGAAGGTTGCAATTACTTCAAAATGAGCTTAAAAATACATTAATGCAAACACAGCTATCGACCAAATACAAGTAGTTGCATAGATATAATACCATGGTCCTGAAACACGACTGCGTCCCCCCCGGCAGATCCCCTCCACAGCAGTAGAGATGCCAGGCTCGGCTGACGTCCCCGGTCTGAACCTCCAATTTGGAGCTCTAGACTTTGGCTCGGAGTCGGCAATGCCAGAGTTTGGAGTTGTGGACAATTGTGTGAATGCGGCATCCAGGGAGTCCACACCGGCCCCTGCCCCTGCACCACCTGCACCAGGACCGGGGTCACAGAGCCAGACGAGCCTGTACTCCAAACCGCTCAGGTACTGCCACTGATGCCTGCTTCGTTTCAGCTCTTGGGTGTATATTGTTACAGAAATTGATCAGTTCGAGAGTTTTACTCTCCTCACATCAAACATATCAAAAGAGTCAATACAGGTATTTGTAAATGCATAAAATATAGTGTGTATAGTAGACCAAACAGCATCCTTTTTTCATAATGTACCACGTGTTTCTCTTTAATTGCTCATCTGGGCTGATTTCTCCAATAACTTGTTCTTTATTCCCTGCTGTTGTCTTGCAGTGAGTCGCTGGGCAGCTCTCTCTCCGTCTCTCTGCCTCTGCCCCTCTCCTCATCAGAGCCAGTATATCACTCCTCCACGGCGTTGCCCAGCCTCGCTCCTTCCTCATTAGGGACCGCCAACTCTGTCAATCCTCCCTCATCTTCGGCAGCCTCAACCAGCTCCTCCTCCATACCCTCGTCCTCCCACTTCTCCACAGTGGGGGGAAGTTACGATGGAACCATGTCCCCTCACTCGCGGCTGGCCTTTTCCCAGAGCAAAGAGGCCACGGGGCCAGTTATGGTGAGTAGAAATAGAAATGCTCACGCTTCCTTTTTTTAGAGCTTTTGACCTGTTGTAGTTGACTGAGATGATAAATCATCCAAATTCACCGCACTTCTGCATCTTGTATACACGGCATGGCATTGAGGTAGACACGGCAGGACTTTTTATGTGCAGAGACTGTGGTCCTCTCATTCCTATGGTGTATGTTTGTCTCATAGATATGGCTATAATATTGTTTTATTATTGGTATATGCAAACAGTTGGGTTTTCTTTTTCACCAGAATGGGCTGAATGGTGTAAGGACCTCTGCTGCTCTAGACAGTAAGTTTTTGTACAGTTAATACTTTCTTCTGAATTCGTCTATGAACAGCCATTTCTCTGTTTTGAGTCCTTTCCAAATAAAAACTTTTTCTGTCCTCCTCCTCTCAGCTTCATCATCGTCCTCCACACCGAAGCCAGAATCGCCGTCTCTGAACATCAACGCCAACGGTCCCTCAGCACCCTCCTCCCACTTACCTTCCAACCTGCCTGCACACAGCTCCACTACGCTCTCCAACCTGGCACAGGACCTGCCCTCAGTCAGCCAGCTTAACTCGCTCAACAGGTGACCGGCATACACATGGCATCACCAGTCTTGGCAAAGAGGGACCTTAAATCTTATTGCAGTCGTGTTACGACCTTTTTGACCCGTTATTGGCCAGCCTGAAGTGTCAAGAGAGTGCCCACTATTGGGTGCATGCTGCTGCTACTCTACAATTTCATATATAATGCAAATGTTTTTATGAATACAAAATTATGTTTTCTTAATGTCAAAACCATTGCCAGTCATTGTCATTGCCATTGCCACAACAGTGCACTGGTCATCACTCATTCCTCTCTGCTTTCACTCTACAGCCATGTTAGCAGTCATTCCTCCGTTTCAGCTCTGGGCTCCAGCTCTCTCACTGTAAGTACCTGTCTCATCCTTCTCAATCCTATGATCATATGCATGATGATATGCATCTGCAGTCAGAAATAATAGACTTTTTCAAATCTAACCTGAACCCCCATTCCTTGCCATCCTCAGTACACCAGTGTTGACAACAGCAGCGTAAACTCCCTGGCCCCCTCCTCTGGCTCCTACGTGTCATCGCAGCCCTCAGCCTCAGCACTCCACTCGACCCACAACAGCAGCAACAGTAGCAGCAGCATCAGCCACCTGGTCAACATGCCCAACATGGGCCACAACATGAGCAGTACAGTCGGTGGCATCGGCGGACTTCACTCTGTTGCCACCGCCGTCACTGCGGCGCTGGGACTTGGCTCCAATGGAGCTACTGCCACGTCCAACCTCTCTGCACCGAGGACCACCCCCCTGCTCTCTTCCACTGGTACACACACCTCATGCACTGGGAATGTTTGTGTGTGATGAGTCTTTCTTACTCCTTTGTGTGTCCCTATGATAATACAAGTCAATAAGTGACATTTCGTTGCATTGACAGGTAAAGCTCCCCCTAATCTGTCCCAAGGAGTGCCACCTCTACTGCCCAACCAGTATATCATGGGCCCAGGGGGGCTGCTGCCAGCATACCCAGTAAGAAACCTGTCAGGATCTAGAGTCATTGCAGTTTACTGGTTTTCCTTTTAAATCATGGAACCAAAATGGGAAATGTCTCCATCACATGTTAAGCTCCCTCATATCTGATGAAAATACAGTCATTTTTTTCTTAAAAATATGTTTTCTTCAATATTTCTAGCTGACCGCATGTGTCCTTTGTATGTTACAGCAGATCTATGGCTACGAGGACCTCCATATGCTCCAGTCCAGACTGCCAATGGTGAGCCTCATCACCACACACTTGAAACAGCTCTTGTCTTCTCTTGTCCTAACGCAAAAGTGTTTCAGCTTGTTTGGTTGTTGTGCGGCTCCTCTCCTGATCCGCTTCTGTCCCTTCAGCCCTCTTTGCAGGATTACTATGGAATCACATTCCCTGGCCCCACGGCTCTGTCTGGCAGAGACGGGAGCCTTGCCAACAACCCCTACTCAGGTAAGGCACCATCACCCTTTGTTGACCTTGCCTGATTCTGATTCTGAAATTCTAGCACTAGTCCTCATCTGACAGCTCTGCTATGTGTGTGTGTGTGTGTGTGTCTTTTAGGTGAAGTCACAAAGTTCGGCAGGAATGACTCCACCTCCCCGGCACCCCCCACCAGCTTGGCGGCACCGCAGCCTCCCCAGGGCCAGGGCCAAGGACAGAGCCAGGCTCAGCCTCAGCCTCCACAGGCCCAGCCTCAGCCCCAGGGCCAGCCTCAGCACCACAACAGTCAGCAGGCTTTTCTGCCTCCAGGCTACAGCTACACAGGCCTGCCTTACTACCCCGGGGTGCCCGGCGCTGTACCCAGTGCTGCTGCCTTCCAGTATGGCCCCACCATGTTTGTTCCTCCTGGGGGCCCGGGACCAGCCTCGGCCAAGCAGCACAGTATGGGCCTTGGTCTGGGAAACCCCTCGGCAAGCCCCTTCCAGCAGCAGACACAACAGCAGCCAAGTGGTTACGGCCAGCACGCCTTCAGCTCAGGTTAGGGGAACACACTGCAAACATTACTTAAAACCTTAATCAAACAGTTTGATAAATTATTTTGATTCTGTGTTATTTAATCCCAAAATAGTCTTCTTCTTCTTCTTCTTCTTCTTCTTCTTCTTCTTCTTCTTCTTCTTCTTCTTCTTCTTCTTCTTCTTCTTCTTCTTCTTCTTCTTCTTCTTCTTCTTCTTCTTCTTCTTCTTCTTCTTCTTCTTCTTCATGATGATGATGATGATGATGAATATTCATTAGTCTCTTGGTGTCCATCATAACATAAAATCAAAGCTTATAAATAATTGCATTAATTAGATGAGATGATTAAGGGCTCAAGAGTATGGAAATAATTGGTTTTGGTATCTTGAAAGTGCTTGAATCTTAATCTTGTGTTAAGTTTGAACTCTTGAGATTGATGTTTTGCTCTCCAGGGTATGAGGAGCTGACAGCAGGGCCAGCAGGAGTGGACTACAGCAAAGGATACAACTCCTCCTCACAGGCACAAGCCAAATCTGCTACTGCTGGACCTGGGAAAGGTGAGAAGAACACACACGCACCAATGTCTTAATGTGGATTTTTAAAGGAATTGTAACATGAAAATGTGGCTTACTTTCTGCTAGGTGTCTCAGTGACGTCCAGTAACTCGGGTGTGCCAGACATCAGTGGAAGTGTTTACAATAAGACCCAGGTGAGCATCAAACACTCAACTCATCCTGTTGTCTTGCTTTTAATGCCAATAAATAATCATGTGTTGAGTTTTTAATGTGTCCGTTATTGTCCACCTGCAGTCTTTTGATAAGCAGGGTTTCCATGCGGGGACCCCTCCTCCCTTCAGCCTGCCATCAGCACTGGGGGGTCCAGGGCCTCTGAACCCTGGAGCAGCTCCTGGAGGCTATGCACCGGCCCCATTCCTCCACATCCTGCCTCACCAGCAACCACACTCACAGCTGCTGCACCATCATTTAGCTCAGGACGGACAGGTAACACTCACTAAAAAAAAAAAAGTGTGTATATGGATAGATAGATAGATAGATAGATAGATAGATAGATAGATAGATAGATAGATAGATAGATAGATAGATGCTCTCTGATGATTTACATTATTTGCCTTTCTATTTTCAGGGTGGTCCTAGCCAGCGTGGCCAGTCCAGCAGCCTGCAGCAGAAGAGCCAAGTCAACAAGTCGAGCTACGGCAGCTCCCCGTACTGGGCCAACTGAGATGGCTACATCTATGATGCGTTTGTGTGTGTGTGTGTGTGTGTGTGTGTGTGTGTGCACGGACAGACACCAACACACGGCACCACACCTGTGTATCTGACTGACAAGATCGTAGAGGGACAAACCATTTTACAACACAAGCTAAAACACACACTACCACCCCCCCCCCCCTCCCCTTTGCTCTGTATATCCCCTTTTCAAATTTATGGCTGTTGTATGTAAAATATATTTATGTATGTATTTATACAGTATATATGTATTGGTAGGACATAAAATGTGGTTTTCTGCATTTTGTTTTTATTTTGAAGGACATTTTATTTCAAAAAAAAAATGTGGAAAGATGAGAATGCTAAATCATGGAGATGAAGTTGGTGAATATACTTGAACACAAGCATCTTGTGACGTGGATTTTTTTGTATGCATACATGAATTGAGAATGATGTACATAGACTCTACACATCATTTTCACGGCAAAGGCCTTTTTTTATTTTAGAGGAAAAACGTTTTTTGTAACTTTGGTCTCCCACATCTGTGAATCCTTATATTGAGGGTGACTTGAGTTGATAGCTTGACTTTTCTTTATCGCCCCGTTTCCCTCCATCTGTCTCTCATTCCTCAACTCTTTACTAGTTGGCTGGTTTCATCAGCCAGGCCTTGGATTTGATGTCATTTTAACATTGGTTTAATCCTTGTTGTCCAAATTAAAAGTTATGAACAGTTCATATGGGTCTGGCATCAGTATTTACCATCCGCATTGCTTTTCTGGATTCAGACCCACAACTTTCAGGCACACGCAGCATTATACTGATCCATATGAACCAGTTTTCCACTATGAAACGTTTTTCCCAGTTTCACTGTGTCAGTTGTGGCAACAAACAATGACTTTTAAATATTCATATATTAAATGACCAAAGGCTGTCACTATACAAAACATGGACGCAGGCAGATGTAGGTACAGTTGGGCCTTTGCCAAATTACACAAAGTAGCAACTTTCAAGGTCTATCTGATGCCTCAGGATAGAATTGCACATATTGGACCATATTTAGTTTTTGGTGAAAACACAATTTTATACTGAGTAAATCAAAATAACACTCCATAATATAGTCCAATATGCAGCAGACAAACAGTCTAAAGCCTCTCAAGGCTTATTGTGTCCAAGTAGTCCAATGCATAATACCTAAGTGGAGTATATGATGCTTTTTATTTTATTATACAGAGCTCAGGCAACTTCCAAACAGCCTTTAAAAGTGCAACCGTCTATCATGCGAGCAGAGGTCATTTTGAGGATGGGGCTCATGGTGTTGAGCTAAAATTAAACTTTTACTGTCAGCGTAATATTTGACCATTTTCTCGTCATTGGAATACACCTCGTCATGATTATAAAGATCCAAATCCATAATATTTTTTAACAGCTTACTGCTGAGTTATGTACCCATACGCATCAAGAAGAGCAAAAACATGCAATGACAATGTCACATGGCCAAACCCCGCCACCACAACAAAGAACAGAGAAACCTGGATCACAGCACACATCCAGACAGTGTGGCTTTCTTTGGTCCGGCTGTCATCATTCCACTATATATATAGCCACATGGCAGCTACATCACTGACCCATAAATAATAATGTTTGACTTGGCTATAGTTACATGAATTTCAACACTGGACTTTGGAAGAGCTGTTCTCACACAAGTGTTGACTTGGCCAACAGGTCTAAGTAATAAAAGGACTGCCCTGCGTGCTAACATCAGCACCCCCTATGATTCTGTCAGAGGTTTGGCCTGCCAGATCTGTCTAGCAATAAATATGTAAATAACACCCTCGTTATTAGCTGTCACAATCTGAGCATTGCAAGCCAAGTTACACTTTGTGCAAGAGGTGTGTCAGTTTTGGGTTCTTGAACCATTTTGCATCTTACCAAGGATTAACCAACCTACAGGTTATTTGGCCTTCCAAAGGAAAAGGTTTGGCCTACTCCTGCTAACATAAACATATGCCACATTCCACTTGGATGTGCAAGGCCCAGGATGCAGGTACATAACATGATTCAATAAAGCAAATCACTATTTGTATTTAAAGTGGCAAGTTATGCGCTCACAGTATCCTAAGTGAGTCAACAAGTTGGAACCTCAGACTCAGAACGTATAGCACTTCTTAGTTTAAGTGAGCACGCAAAAAAAAGTGGGTTTAAAGGCCACCTGATCTTTTCACCAACCCAGTTATCATCCTCTTGTCCACACAAAGCATAATGTACATCTCTCCTGACAGCCTGGCCAACCATTGCAGGTCTTCAATATAGTGAGATTTTTTTTTCATGTGCATGATATATGTAGAGTGAAGCAGTGTCCAGATAATAGCTTGAAGTGTTGATGCACCAGTCAATGTGAACTCAAACATGACAAAAAGACAATAGATTTGTACAGTCCCACGAGCCTACAACCTCAGTTTGCAGTCAAACCTTTCACCTGTAAAAACATGACAGACCAGATGCTTTTACCTCAAAAAGGTGTAAATTACAATTTATTTACAGAATGTAACGACAGAAGTTCAGCGTCTTCAAGGCACAGTTATATACATTTCTTTGCAGTCTAACCTGCTTTGAGGTTAACAAAACAAAAAAACAAGACCGTACAACATTAAGCTGCTAACATGAACTTGCTGCAGGTTAAAAGAGTAAAATAAAAATATACTGTACACAAAAAAAATAAAGATTCAGTCTTTGGCCATATTCTCTAGTCTCCAGCCTCCTTTTTCTTCTTTTTCTTTTTCTTCTCAGATACAGGTGCTTCTGGGACCTCTTCTGCTGGCTCTTCATCCACAGCCTCAGCCTTTCGCTTCTTTTTCTTCTTTCCTGGGGTTTCCTCTGCTCCGTTCTCTGCAGCAGGGGCCTCCTCTGCTTCGACCTCCATCTCCTCGGCCGCTTGTTTCTTCTTTTTCTTCTTCACTACAGGGGTGTCTGCGTCTCCATTCTCCACCTGCAACCACATTAAAGAAAAAAAAAAGTTCAGTGAGAGGTAAGAGACAATATGGACGACTGGACTCCAAGCTAGCCTTTAAGTATAATTTATCCTTTGTGTGCTTCTATGCAATGTCTGACTCACTTCAGTGATCAAGTCCACTGTTTAGGACCAGCCAATGGTTCGGAGTCAGGCTGATATAGCATGTCGTACACTGAGACAGGACCACGTTGGGGTCAAATCTCAAATCAAAACATGCAGCCAGACGGTAAAAATCAAGGCTCACCTCTGCGTCACCGTTGGTTTCACCATTTGCTTCCAGCTCTGCCAACTTCTTTTCCTTCTTCTTGCGCTTCTTTTCCTTCTTCTCCATCTTCCGCTTGATCTCAGATGCAACATCAGTAGCCTGGGGGGGGACAGACAGACTTGTTAATTACAGTCAGGGGGAAACCAGCAGGTTTATCTGAGGAATGATGCTGCGTCAGGCTCATTAAATCAGTGTTTACCCTCAGGGAAGTCAGGGAAAGGCTTGTCATCATTCACAGCATTAGATTTTGAATGTATAATTGGAACATTCAAAAAACAAATTCTAGATAACCGATCCATGTCCTGCCGAGTATATAACAAGCTACACACACTATGTCTTAGACTTTACATTGAGCTTACCTCTTTAAGAGCCTCTTTCATGACATCCACATTCTTCCGTGGCACATCGCCAGTCTCATAGAAAGACAGTCGCTCTTCCACCTGTCCACGCAGCTTGTCTCCAAACACACTTGTGGGAACCTCTGTAAGACAGTGAACAATCAAAATCAACTTCAGTGCCATCAGGTTACAGAAGGCTTCAAAGCGTCTCAACATGTGGCTTTGCTCAGAAATTAGCTTATCAACATCAACCCGAGGGATGAATGCTGTTGACGAAAAATATGAGCATCACTGCAGTTATGCCACAATAATTGTAAGCTGTAACAGCATTAGTCCAAAGAGGGATCACTCACCAGAGAAACAGTCAATACGTGAGGCAATTGTGCACTTGTTTGCCAGATATCTGGAGATTCTTCCTTTGTTCTTGGCTGCAGCACGTCCGATGAAGGTCGAGTGGAAGATGAGACCATACTTTGGGGTGTTACCACGAGTCTTTAGGGCTCTGTGTGAAAATACAACTCATTTCACATTCAGGATGTACATTCAGGATGAAAAGTTGCAGAAACAACGAAACATTATCAAAAAGATACATGGTGAAATCTCAACATAAGTCAAAAGGTGCATCTGTGCTACCAACATGCCATGGAAGTGCCATGACCAGACACAAACCAAAGGACTAAAAAAAAAACAAAAAAAAAAAACAGTTATGGCAATGATGTTTTCTTATGGGTTTAAACAATGTTTTCTTATTTAAAAAGGGGGTTAAATAGGGTGTTGTGCCAGCACTTCACAATGACTGAATGGCTCCCCCTAGTGGAAAAACTACAACAAGGGAATAAGCACCAAAACTGGTTCAGAATTATTCCCTCAGAAATCCAGAGAACTGTGCAGGGTTTAACTAGCTTTTCAGATTTTCTACCTCAGTGCTGTGAGTGGCTGCTCAGACTGTGGGGTGCATTAGGGCGAGAGGGATCACTCCAGAGGAGACCTCAGAGTTGTGTCTCCTCCAGTCACCCTGCTCTGCTCCAGCCCAGCCCTGCCATCACTGCAACCACTTTCCCCAGCAGGGAGGGGGTGCCCCAGTACCTGAACAGGGCCTTCTCTGCTCCCAGGATCTGAACGGTGGATGCTGGGTACTTGGCCAGGTTGGTGAGACTGCCGGCATGTGAGATGAGACGAGCTCCCACCTAAAGAAATAGGAAAAAGGGGGGTTAGTCACACAGACAAATACTCACAGCAGTGGGGCTGAGAGATTCAATTTACATTGCTTGAGGACCATCAGCACCGGATAGGTTTGTCATCACATTGATTCAGTGGATTGACAGATTTTGGTATAACATCACTGGTCCAGTTTATGAGAACAGAAGAAATTGAACTTTTATTTACCACTTCTCCAATTAAAGCAGCCAGGTTTGGAGCCACCTGGCTCATCTTGGAGCGGAGGTACTCCTGAAGCTCCAGTCTATACTGAGCCAGAGACACAACACGATTGGAGAATCTCTCAATGTTGATCAGATCAATGGGAGAGATGTCCATACCTGGAAAATGAACAGGAAAGGTGTTGAGCAGAGGGAGACCACTCGCATATAACAAATTATAAAAATTTAAATGCAATTCATGTTTGTTTCTCCCGACAGGATCCGCAGTGAGGATTTGTGCCTTCACTACAGGTTTATGAGAGAGCTATTCTGCCCCCCTGTGTTATCACCATGGACAATTATTGGTCCAAGATGAGCAAAAAGGGGGCGATGTACATGTTGGTGGTAACAGTTGTCAGAGCTATATAATGGGTGTGATGATCAGTGTCCTCACTACTATTTTATGTCTGAATGAAAAGATTGGCTTTTGCTGACCCATGGAGGAGCGCGATGCGTCCAGGATGGCCTGAGCTTTGGCACTGTCCATCACCACCTCCTCCAGGCTTGCCAGACTCTCCTCCGACAGCTCCTTCCTGTTTCCAATGAGCTGAGCCAGGCGGCAGTACATCGAGTTGTCAGGCACGATCTTAACCAGCTCTGGGAAGTGGTAGCCATACCACTCACTGTGCAGACATATGGGAACGAGTATTAAAAAAAGTGAAGCCTCAAATCACAACACGAATCGGTGGCGTGCTTGAGTGGCTGAACATGTGAGTCGATGGCATTGATGTCTCACCAAACAACACCGCCCCACCAGACAACAGCTGGCCGAGCAGATGTGAGAGGAGAGGTCGCTGTCCCTCCCCTTTCTATACAGCCAGCACTCTATGGAGTACTGTCTGTGGTAAGCATTAGGAGGATACTCCAAAATGGCAGACACTTGACCAGCAGAACACACACCAAAGAAAAGCCAAACACAGACAGGTTACTGACTGTATTACAAAACAGTTAAGACAAATGTCTCATGGTTTAAGGGCCCAAAACACTGAAACATGAGAAGCCAATACAAATGGCAAGTGGCTGAGAACTGAGTGTCAGCGTTCTCACAGGAATTAAGACCACACCATTGCCATGCAACACAATGTGACCACCAAACTCAAACCACACACAAGCACTGAAAAACCCTTACCGGACACGCATGGAGAAAGTGTTGATGTCTTTGTCCAGCTGATCCAGCAGAGCAATTGACTGGATGATCATGTTGTCGGCTCTGTTGACATTAAACTTTACTTTGGCTCTGGAGTAACTGTGGCCGAGACCCAGCTGGGCCTTGGAGGCGGCAAGGCCTGATAGACCCTTCACCAGGGAGTGAAAGTGCAGACGCAAACCTGACAGGACAGACAACGGATAAAGGGGGTTTGTTGGAGTTAAGTGGACAGTAGCAGGACAGCATGTGACTGGTGGCTGTTCAGATTTTCAGTATGAACCTTCATGTGCTTCAGTATAACAAGATGACATCACAACAGGCCACATCATTTCTAAATTTTGGTGCTCCAGTGACAAACTTCTTGCTCCATCATTCTTAAACAGGAATGCCTTTCCTCACCTCTGCCTATCTCTGCCACCACCCCACCAGTCTGGATGGAAATGGTAAATTCTTCTTGTAAAGCTGCTCCGATCTTGGCATCTGAAACCCCTAACACAGCCTTCTTTTTCCCAGAGAGGGGAAGGTTTGTCTCGAGGAACAACTTCAGGTCAGCATGAACCACACCTGAGGGCAGAGGGAAAGATTCTTCATTGATCTGTATGCACTTTGTTGAATAAAGCTTGGATCATACAGCATAGCAGTCTTGGGAGGGGAAAAAAAACATGTCAAATGGTGCTAGTGATTTATACTTCCATTTCATCAGTCTAGCCATTGGTCTGGTATGGTCTGACTTTGGCCACTAGGGTGATTTATCCAATTACAGGTCAGACTAGAAGCATTTAAAAAACAATTAATTCTACTTAACTTTACACAATGTCATTCTGCATTTAACTACATTTGGATAATTTTCCCAATTCGTGTCAGCATATTCAACCCTCTTCTGCATTTCAAAAGGCTTTCCTCAGATGTTCAGGATTGATATTAGGCTGTCAGCACAGTAACTCAGTGGATTGACAGATTTAGGAAACATCATTACAACCGAGGAGACCAACACATGACCAAAAACGTAGGAAGCCCACTTGCCTTCTGAGATGGCGTTCATGTTCTCCAGAGCAGCCTGGGCCGACTTGAAGGGGAAGAATGCAGCCAGGCTCACCATGCTGTTAAACTTCCCAATGCTCAGCACGCTCTCCTCCACCTGAGAAACACACATACTGGTTATCTCTACCCCATCTAGATAACAGGTTAAAACTGCAAACAGGAGGGGAGACGGAAGACAGAGGACCCACCTGAGGCAGCAGCATGCCGATCTCCTCCACCTCTTTGACGGCGAACAGCGCGTAGCCTGCCGCATGCTCGAACAACACGTGCAGCAGCACCTGAGGGAGGTGAAAGCGTTGGATTAAGGAGCGAACCAGACATCTACTGACATAAGGTAATGTTAAAATCCTCACGATAACGTGTCTATACTTTAGCGTGTCTACCGGATAGCACGTGGTAACCACTGAGGCACGTCGACTCTGGTAGCATCGTAGCTAAGTTAACGCGACTTCAGTCAAAACTGCAATAAAGTATACTAACGTTGAGTATTAGTAAGTACTGATTCCTATCGGTGCTTATGGGCCAAATTTGCCGCCAGTTACGCTAATACGCAGCCACGTTGTCGTCAGACGAGCCCACGTGTTGACTTGGGCCCGACGGGGAAGTGCCAGGAAGCCAATTTAAGCTAGCAGCTCTGCTAACACTAGAAACTAACTCTTCACTAACTATGTTCGGCTGCTAAAAAAGTACAGCTCGCTGGGTTAACCTGCACGACAGAGTTACAAAGATACATACCTAAAAAAAATATTGCACTAGAAGTAGTTAAGTAAAATACGCATGTTAAAGCTAATGTTAGCCACATGGGAGGCTAACTCCCCCACTCATGTCGAGGCCTTCAACTGAACAGGGAATATTTGAAAAAAATAACATATTTTTTAAAGCCTAGGTAGTCTAAAGAGTGCCTTTAGCTGCATCTAAGTAGAAAAACCTTGCAATTACACCCAATCAGCACTTCTCTTACCATGACTAGTAAATGTCTGCAGCAGCACGCAATGCGTGTCTGCTCTCCTCCTTCACCTCGGGAAAAAGACGGCGTCAACACGTTTCAGCAGAATGCCACATGACCCAAATACCGCGATACCGGCCTGACACCGCGAGACATGGCTTAGGTCACGCCACCTGCTGGCTGTAGAACAGGATGACACTCTCTAAATGAGAATAATATTAGAGGATGAGGCTGAACAAATTCCAACCAACAGTGTGTCACTCACAGCATTTCTACATGCTGTTCTTTCCTCTCTTCTCTACCTGGTCTGTGGCACTCCACCTGGAGCCACCCATACTCATGTTACACAAGATCTGAAAACTCACACAGGTATTTTCACTCAATTGGCTCATTAAAGGTTGACAACAGTACTGTTCTCCTGAGCAGGTGCAACAGTCACACTTTAAACATATCGACCTCAGGTCTGATCAGTGACCATGTTCCAAAGCCTATTATAGTTACATGTATAGCCCATTGTGGGTTATAAATACATAATGTCATCTTTTATAAACATGAGGGAATTTTCTGGGCTCTGTAGATTTGAGTAAACTGGGATAAACATTAGTAAACAGTGTTCTGTTGGGAACCAGCCACTTCCAGTCACAGAATAATACACAGTAGAGTTCAAGTGGGGTTTTGGCATTGAGTTGAAGGATGCTTAAAGAATAAGTTCACCCCCCCCCCCCAAAAAAAAAAATCATTCATTATGTACCCACCCTTATGTGATGGTAAGTCAGGTAAAGTTTTGTAGTCTCTGGAAGCTCCGAGATCACAAATTGATATGACAATATTCACTGTAGCTGGTAACCTAATTGCGAGGCAAGGCAAATCCATATAAAGTGGGTGCACAAACTCAACTTTACATGTGAAAACAAGTCCCCAGTGACTTCAGGTGTTTAGGAGAACACCACTTTGCTGTGACACTCCAGAAATGTTTTTCTGGACTACAAAACTTCTATCGACATGGGGTAGGTAGATTCATTTTATTTTTGGGGTGAAGTTGTCCTTTAATGTGCTGATTGAATTAGGTTAAGTTTTCGTAGTCTATGAAACACCATTAAATGCCTCAAAAAATGTCCATTACAATACCTTTAGTCCAGTGTTACAGAAGTCTTTTATTGTCTCACCAACAGCCCAAAAACCCAAAGATATTCTATTCACTATCATTGCAGACAAATAAATTAAGTGCATATTTTCACGTTTTTAAGGTGGAACCAGTGAATAATTGGCATTTCATATTCTGTGATTGTGTACTGTAGAATCCTGGCACTATTTCTAATTGTCCCCCACTGCAGAGCACTCTGACCCAGCCTGCCAGAACATTTTACCTTAATGCAGGAAACCTGTTAAGTGTCAGATTTCACAAAAAGCATCATTAAAGTTCTTTGGAGTGAGGAGGTCTCCGAGGAACGGAAACATGTAGGGCTGTTTGTGCACAGAATAAATTACTGGCATGTCATAAATGTCACAGGGTGTTTGATATTAGTGTGGAGCAAAGAATTTATGACCGACCTCTTTAGACAGATCCCCTCCTGGCTGCCACACACACGCACACACACACACACACACACACACACACACACACACACACACACACACACACACACACACACACGCATGCACACACACACACACACACACACACACACATGCACACACACACATACAACAGAAGTCCAGTACAATTATCACATTATTCTTTTTTCAATTTTTAACCATTTTCCCTCTTCTTTGAATTATTCTTTTTGTGTTTGTTTGTTTGTCGTCATGTGTGATAATATAAGTATGAACTCCAATGGCACTCAGCAGAGTGCATACCTCCGCCATGGCTGAACAGTCCTCTTTAGATCGATCAAGCCTAATCCAATATCAAACTCAATAGTCCTGTATCACTCTAAAATTCAAACCACCCATAGCGGCTTGACCACGATTTAACCCCAACAGATCTAGTCTCTGCATGTGCACTGTTTTACTTTGTTTACATGTGGCGAACAGTGTTCTGGGGACCTTATTTTCCTCTGAGAACAACTTGTTTATTCAGTTATGGAGAAAACTTTAACATTGTAACTATTCAAAACTGACCAAAGACCTCCTGGATCAGTCCCTTTGCCTGGGTCCACACCAAAAGTAAATGGGGGTCTATTGTGGGTGGAGACCCATCTTTCATCCAGGTTTAGTGGAAATCTGTTAATGAGCTGTTGTGTAATCCTGCTCGTGAACCAACCAACAAATGGACAGGGGTGAAAACATGACCTCCTTGGCGGAGCAAGTAAAGGAGGCTGAATGCTGATTTCTTTGTGTTTTACGGGGGCTCATCTATAAACTACCAATAATCACACAAACCTATAGTGTGCATAAAACATCCTATAATAATGGTCAGACACTGCGAGGTTGCTCATCAAAGTGTCATTTCGTCAGTCCTGTCAAAGGCCCACATACGTGCAGCACGATGAGCTTACTGCCCCAATAAAAAGCCAGATTCCTGAGATATACGTGTGTCTCCAGGAGCATGGAGAAGAGTGACTGAAGGAGGCTGTTGAGGAGCGGATGTGAGGGAGGACAGTAAAAAAACTCAGGCATCGGGAGAGGGCTTGATATAAAGGCGGACTGTGGGGGATGAGCCGACACTCAGACCGGTGCAGCTCTGCTCATCTTAAAGCACACTTCCTTCAGCAACTGACCAAAGCTCACACGTGAGTAGGGCATGGCTTCTTCTGCTTCTTCTGGCTTTTCCTCCGTCACTCCTGTCTTCCCCCCTCTTTTTGTCGCCGCGTCTCCATTCTCCTGCGCTTGTGAACAGAGCTGTTTCGCTGCCTGTAAGTAAGTCCGGCCTCTTATCTCTCTTGTCAGTGGAGCGGTTGACTTCCATGCCTCTCCCTCGTCCTCCCACCTCTCTCTTTCCCTATCTGCTGTCTATTTGTCAACCTCACCCTTGCATAATGACACGGGATACCCCTCTGTGCTGCTCCCTCTGAGCTCACTTATTGTTTCTCGCACACACACACACACACACGCACACACACACAAACGTTCCACCTCATGTCAAACACTTTAAGTTGACCTATTTTGACTGTTGCCTCTCTTTCCCACTGCTGTAAGTTGCCTGGCCTTGGTGCCATTCAACCCGGTCTATGTGGAAACTTTGACTCCACTGTGCGTTTGTCTGAGCCTCCACTGTTCTGTCTGCATACCTATGTACAGTATGTGTTTATGCACGTGTGTATGTGTATGTGTATGTGTCCAGGACAGAGCAGGATGAGCATGCGCGGAGCAGTGACCGGTTGCGTGGTGCTGGCGTGCCTGGTGGCGCTGCTGGCCGAGAGGACGGAGGGACACATCACCTTCTTCAGCCCGAAGGAGATGATGCTGATGAAGGTAGGCAGCTCGCGTTTGATTGGACAGCGTGCGGCGGAAGTAGTGAGTGACCGTTCGGCCTATGTCTTGTGTCTATGTGCTCAGAAAACCTTTCAGTTTTGTCCTGTCACTGTACTGGGCGGGCGTCAGCTCTATTATGTAATGTGATCTCGCATAATAAGCTGTTTGCAAAGAAACCGATCTGAAATGATCAGCAAATATTTTGATCTTCAGGTAGTTATTTTTCAAACATAATTGACAAATTTTCCTTTGTTCCAGCCTCTCATGTGAACATGTGAGATTTTGCGTCTTGTCTTTGTTTTTACTTGTATTAAAATCAACATCTTTGGGATTTAGTGTGTTGGTTGTTTACAAGTTTATGACAATAGATAACATTTCGGAAAATTGTTGGACATTTTTCTGTATTAAAAAACAAAAAACAAAAAACATTTTATGGACCAAACAATTCATCTTTTAGTTGATAAAACAACTGCCTAATGATTCTATTATTAAAATTATCATTGGCTTTAGGCCGAGTGGCAAAAGGAACAAAAAAAGGAACAATATGTAGTCATTTTTAAAAACATTTTGTCCATTTATCCAACAAAGGAAAGATTATCCCATTAGTAATGCAGTGTGGTGTTCTAGTTTTGCAGTTTGCATGATAAACTTAAAGAGATCAAGTCGAGGTTGTCTGTTGTGCCAAATCCAAAGCTGATAAAGTGCACAGATAAGGGAGGTAGGATGGTATTGTGACTCTTTAGACCTCATTCAAAGAGAGAACATGTCTGGAGGTTGTAGAAATCCATTCTTTATTGCTTTGTGTGTCTTTACTGCAGGAGCGAGAAGGTAGAAAGGACATGGAGCCTAGATCGGAGGATGGTCAGTTTGAAGACGTCACAGTTCAACAGCTTCCTCAGATGGAACGTGGCGGAAATCCTGTGAGTGCACACACACACACACACACACACACACAACATGTCCTCACTTTGTAAACAGGTCCTCCTTTACTATGTAGTACAAGTACACACCCATGAAAACACCACCTTCACCTTGGTGTTGTTTTCACCAAAGAATGGTGTCATGAAAAACAAGCCGTTACCGCTTCTTTTGTGCGTTTCCCAGGATAAAACAGTGGAGATTGCCATACGCCTGGATCACGTGGCTCCGGTGCTTGAGGAGATCATCCATGAAATAGTGGAGGAACGTCAGAAAGGTACACGTGTTTGGGTGGTGGAAGATGCAGTGAGACACATTTGTTAGAGAGAGCCTCTTGGCAGACACACAACATGGCCTTGCATCTTCTTTTTATTATCCAAAGATGATTAGCAGACGCACACTTACAAGTGATAGTGCTGTGATCAAAAACACATTTGTTAACCAGACTGTTCTCTCGCTGTCTCTTGTCTCCGCAGCCAAATAGCGAGGCCTGAAGACGTGACGGAATGAACGCTGTACAAATTCTTCAAAAAGCACTGAATGCTCACACGTTTTGCTGTGTTTTAATGAATGGAGTCAATAAAGGGAAGTGATTGTGCCACTTATTGGAACCTGAGAACCAAATGACAATTACTCAGACAACACGACTGCCAGTGTGACTGCTTCTTCTCGGCGTTAAGTGCCACACCATTTGAGCCTGACCCACACCAATGCAGGGAAGAACGACAACGCTTTATCATTTTACAAGTATACAAGATTTGATTTAACCTGTGTGTCCCCTAAAAAAAAAAACAAACAAACAAAAAAAACAAACGCGTCTCCTCCACTTGACGATTTTAAAGACGCGGTGCAATACGTGGGTGGACTTTGACCCCTTTCTCTGTTATCATGCCTCCGTGCGCCTGATAGTCGTTTCACAGCTTTGATGTCAGTCTCTCGCACATCTCAAAGTCCTTGACTGCGAGGGCAGCGTCTCGAGCTAGAGGGGCGGGCAGGAGCAGGGAGCAGTCGCTGTCGATATACTTCCCAGTTATCCCCTCCATTTCTTCTGATACCGCACAGTAGATGGAGCTGACAGCGCCCTCCTCCGGTGACTGTGGGGGAGACAAAGGCAGTGAGGGGGAAAGGTGAGAGTACAGTTGCCAGATAACACAGGTGGATACCTCCACAAGACGTTTGTGTAATCTCTGCCCTGATGTGTGTATAGTTTTTCCACATGTTTAGCATAGTCTGCTCCGGCAGATACACATCACGTATGCTTGTCAAATGAGGTCAAGAGTTGGAATTCAGACGGTGGAAAAGAAAACAGTCCTGTGATAACGCTTGCGACATACTCCAGATCTGAATGTGTACGTACGTTGCATGGATGGATGTGAAAGTATGTATATGTGTTGTTGGTTACATGTGACACACTACGTGAGGCTGTGGGCAGTGGATGCTAGGAAACAAAAGTGTTTGCACAAACACATGTATTTGCACATAACAACAATGTGACGGGTAAAACACACTGCAGGCTGTTGTTGCAACCGCGCCAGCAGCAGTGGATGTGAAACTAAACAGTGGAGCCAAAGGATGGTTCTGGTTCAACACAACTTGGCCTGAGATCTGGGACATGGCAACATCATGTAGAGGAAAGTGTGAAGAGGTTTTTAAACAAACCCTGTTAGCTAGTTAGATACGATGTTACAAGACGGTTGCTCAAAGCACCACAAGACTACATTTGAGAAACTCAACAGCAAAGACTCTTTCTAGAAATCACGGCCCAGTGACTCAAGATAATCCA
This sequence comes from Acanthopagrus latus, assembly GCF_904848185.1. NCBI lineage: Eukaryota > Metazoa > Chordata > Actinopteri > Spariformes > Sparidae > Acanthopagrus > Acanthopagrus latus. The sequence continues at coordinate 23,151,814 of NC_051044.1, read as the reverse complement.
CAGATTAAAGTCATCCTGCGCAAAGAGGGATTTTGCTTGGAGGCAGTTTCACTTCTGAACAGTGCTCAGGACTCTGACCTCGTCTAACCTGGAAGTAATGTGGCTGTGTTCCCAGACTTCAGACACTACTACAAGTAAATTGTAATAAATCTGACTATCCGGCCACTTTAATTCATTTACATCAATATTACATAAACAGTGTACAAAATGAATGACTTTTTAAACATAGTCTCACCAACTGTCGGCGTCGCTGTCGCTGAATTGTGATTGAAAACAACTCTCAGCAACCCTCACAGTAGGAGCTGGACTAGCAGCAAGTTTTCCAGATTTCTCAAAATCTGCACTAACAAAAATGAATATCATTCCCATCATTACCTTGCTGATTAGCTGCTATAGTAGGCTACATCACTGTTTAGGGTTATGGTTACGTTGGGTTATGTCAGAAACAGACATCTTCAGGATTGACGCGTCCAGGTTACAGGACCTGGAACATCAGCCCTGGATGCTATCACTCAGAGTTTAGCGTAATGTTAGCAATGTTTGCTCTTTATTAGAGTTTACGGAGACATCTTTGACAAACTCGTCAGATAGCCCTTCATCTTTGTGGTAAGAGTATTGGGGGAAAAAAGCAATTTCATAAGCACATTTTCTTCAAAGGTTTAAATATCATAAAATCCTGGAGCACTGACATTATAACATGTTTATAATATTTAACACACATTATAGACAATTTTTAAACCTCCTCATTTTCATATAATTTAGCTTGACACATAAAAAAACTAAGCCAAGGACTGAGTTTTCAACCATTTCACAGTTAGCTACGGCTAATTTAATCTGCCAGTGACAGGCATAACTTTAGCAGGTAAAACTGACAGTTCCCCAGTGTCAGGCTTTTTTACAGGTTTATTTTGTGTTGTAGAGGCTTAAGCTTGTGTTAACCGCGGACCCTATTTCAGTCATTTAGTAGAAAACCCATTCAAAAAACCCCATTGACTTGGAGACGAGGGAAACGGAAGTTTAAAAATAAAAACCTGTCCCCGGGTTTTAAAACTTACTGCTTTGGTCTTTTCACAGTATTTGCTGTTAACAGTTAGAACAATACAGAACATCAACAGCCTTATTATCCTTTAGCCCATCAAAAGGCTCATGTCTTCTTAAACTGACGCTCTACAGATAAAAGGAGACAAAGTTCATCTGATGTCGACATAAAGACATTCAGATTTAAGCGGGGAGCCATCACTTCAGCCTCGTGTTTCACTGTGGACCCACTGTGCTGGAGAACAAGGCCAAAACCGAAAACAATTCCTGGTACTCTTTGTAATGAGATCCTGAACTAGAAGTCTGGGACAAAGGTTTTCCTGAACAACAATGGATGCTTACGCCAAGTTCTATATTTAGTTTATGTGTCCAGCCTTGTCGAACATTTGTCAATACTTTGGTTTTCTTTGGGTTTCCAGCCGGTGGTTTGGTTTGCACATTGAGCCTGTGTTCTGGCAGTGTAAGCTAATGATCCAAACATCATATCTTTACTGCAGACAATTAGACACAATGTGTCAGCCAGATGTTGCATCATGGCCAGCCGCATACACTCATACCAGACTTGAGTCTTGGCTCTCTTGTTTTTCTAGCTTTTGAAGAAACCTGACACCTGTCTCATTGTTCTAGCGCAGTGATAGGTGACTTAATCAAAATTCCCGATCGCTCAGTTTACACTCCGGTGCATTTGTGAGTTCTTGAGCAGCAGCCAATCGCATTCACACTAGACAGTACATAGTGGTAGGGGCATTGTGTGGACTGTGACTCTTCGGTAAAATCTTACAGTGTACTCACCTTGAAAAAGAAAAATCCAATGAGGTTGAAAAGAAAACGGATGATGAATGGATAGTATCTCATCACCTCGGTCATGACGACACCAGGGTGCACGGAGTTTGCGGTGACACCTATGTGTACAGAAACACAGATTCGTAGGTTCAGAGTGCGACGGAAACAGAAGAACTCAGAGCAAGGCCACTCTCAGCAACATGTCTTTCAAGGCTGACTTTCCCCTGCAAATGTTTTCTTCTTTCAGATGACTCAAAAGTGGAAAATTTGTTACAGCTGCGAGGCTGTGTTGAGAGCTTGAACACCCGACTGACATCATCCGAGTCCCTTATAGAGTCTGACTGCAGGTTCAGAGGACAAATCTCATTATCGTTCGAAAAATATATCTATTTTATACAACAGATGATACAGGCTGTCAAGCCTGATGCGTGATAAACTGAGACAGGAGCTGGCAAGCTCAGATATGCATAAACTAACTTGCTCTCGGGAGCTGAAGTTCATAAAATAGGTCACATATGGTGGTGCTAAAGAAGCAGAGCTATGAGCAGATTTCTTTCTTCTTCCTCTGGAGAGGACCTTTGGGGTCAGTATCCATCCATCATCATTGCTTTCTCCGTCCTCTGCAGCGCTTATTCAACAGGACAGACCATGCATTAGTTATATTACTGATAATGAGAATCTGTACCTGTCCCGTGCAGCCTGCGGGCCAGCTCATTGGTGCAGATGATATTGTGCAGCTTAGTGTTGTTGTAGACTTTATCCATGAAATAAGTGAGGTTCTCGCCGCGAAAGTGAGCAAAGTCCACTTCACCCTTCTTGTGGTTCATTGAGCTGACGGTGACAATACGTGCCGGAGCCGAACGCTTGATGAGGTCTGAAATGAAACAGTGAGTGGTGAGAAGGTTAGAGGGTAAGAGAGACAACATACTTTTCATGGAAATGGTCCCCTGGCAACCCCAAGAGTAAACCAGTAAGTACCAAGTACTCTTACCAAGTGAGAAACAACCATCGCAGCTAAATATTAGTTTAGTTTTCAGTCATTTTAAGTGTGTTATAGTTACATGGTTTAGTTTACTTTAGTATGTTAGAACCCCTGTTGGCAACCATATTGCTGCAGTTATTCTCCCTGGAGTCCATAATTGTGTTTAAACCAACCAGGTCATTGTGACATTTTCTATTAATCTGTATCTGCTTCATATGTGTCTGAAAATGTTAATGATAGACTAAACTGACTGCGGTAACTCAGTCCATAGGATTAGAGTTAAAGAGATATTAAATAAGAGTCTCACCCAGCAACAGGTTGGTGAGAAGAAATGGTCCCAGTACGTTTGTGGCAAAAGACATGTCCAGCCCATCTTTGGTTATATGCCTGGGTAAACCTGGTGGTGGGATTTATAAAATGTGAGATGAAGTTACATTTCATAAATTAGACTAGAACAGAATTCCGTTAAATCTCTTTGTATATTCAGGTCCCCAAAATACAAAACTGCCCAGTGCAGCTTTAAAACAAATGATTCAATTTCTGCTGCGCATGTGTCACCTGATACCGCGGCGTTGTTGACGAGGATGTGGAGAGCTTTCTCCTCCTCAAGAATCCCCTTGGCAAATTCCCTGACGGAATCCAGAGAGGACAGGTCCACCAGGCGCAAGTGGACATCAGGGTTTCCTGTTTCCTCCCTGATCTCTTTCAGCGCCACTGACCCCCTGGCCTCGCTCCGACAGGCCAGGATAACACGGGCCCCCCGACGTGCAAAGTCCAGGGCAATGAACTTCCCGATTCCTAGAGTGGGAGAAGGCATAAATCAGTTTGCTCTACTCGATATGGCACATAGCAACAAAGAACGAGGCGGCTTTGTGAAACGGAGGAAACACAAACGCACTGAAGCAAATACTGACATGCTGAATATTTGGATCTCATAGTAAATCACGACTTCTGAAACCGAAGCTCTGTTTTCAGTTGGAAGTTGGGGCATGTGGTCTGTGACACAAAAGCAAAAGCTTAAAGTTCCTGGAAACCATAACTAAGGCCTCAGCAGCAACACAACAGTAAATCTCACTCTTCTCTTTATAAATTCTGAGTGTTTGTTATGGTTCTGCTGAGCCATTTTTCTCTGGTGACTATATAGGATGTGTTGGAATAATTACATAACATGCTCTGTAATATCTGGTGCAGATGGCTTCGTAGAGAGGATCCCAATTTTTCTCGACCGTCAACTTTTTTGCAAAACAGAAAACAGCTGGCTGCCTGCACTCACCGATGATCATTCCTTACTTACTGCTAAACTGCTGTCAGAGTCATAACTTGGATATGTGCCAGACACAATTTAACGGTGAACTGTTAGGCTGAAATTGTATTTCCCTTACTTCAGTGTCTGCATGTCTATGGTGGTGGGTAACACTCCTGATCACTCTTCTCTCATTATCTGGTCAACAAAACACAATCTTTCTCTAATCAAGTGAGTTTTCATTTTTGTGCCAGGTGAAAATGAAAATAGTGTCTGTCATCATGTCTTCCCAAGAAGTGGTGTGATTGCTTGGCGAGGGGGTGCAGTGCTTTCATGTGATGAAGGAGATGTGGGGCAGCCGATTAGAAAAAGAACAGGACATGTTTTTGGGAAAGGGTACTGCAAACTTGCATGTTTATCTTAATAACTGTAAAGTGTTTTTCTTAGATGGGCTGATTGAGCTGTGAGGAAATGACTAACTCGCCACGGTGGGTTTTCATAGGCTCAGCAGTAAGTGGATTACCAGATGGGATCCGCCCACTCTGGCAACACTGCCTGTGTGTTTTACAAGGAATTTTAAATGGGGAAATGTATTTGAACTCTTTGGAATTTCTTGGCAATGAATATATCACTGTCGTTAATCACAGACTGAGTCAAGGTACTTTGTAATTCACTGAATTGATACATGAGAGACATGCTGTTTGGGATTTGTACATATTCTTCTGCAGCACACCATCAACGCAACAATCATCAGGGCAGACTACTTTACACTGCTGCGCGTGCACACTTTACTTGTGCACTGTCACATATAACTACACATCTCTTCTTATGAGAAGATAGGCTAATGCCACAACATGCATGACAGCCTTGTGCTAATGTCAATTATATTTTTATCCAGTCTCAATATGTGTAAAACACAAAGTTCTCTCTGTGGTATGACTGCTGTTGTGTTTAGATCAAGAGCAGAGAAACAGCTTCTGAGTGGCATGAACAACAGTGATCAGACCTGTCTGACCAACCTGTTAAACAACATTGGGATGCATAGTTGTACACCAGTTTTAAATCACCCCGCATGTTAAGCTATTGGTTTGACTTGATTGGTTGAAGGTGTGGCGTAAGCCAAGGATGAACCCATTAACACTCTGTTAACACTGTAGAATAGGGCAGTCGGCTTTACGCAAATGCCACGCAACATAAAAATCTCCTACATGTTAGTACAGTTTAACAGCGACAAGACAAATTTTAGAGATACAATAACTCCACATCTCAATCCCCATTATCGGGACATTAACCAGTCATCCTCTGTGGTAGCCTACACATGCGACTGCGTTTGAGGAGATTTAAAAATATCACGAGATATACTGTGTTGAGATTTATGAATTTTAATTTAAGTTGTCTGAGTATTTGCCTGACCGCTGTGACGAGTCATTATGCACTTATGACCACCTGACCCTAAATTGCTGTGCACTTATATTCACCTACCTGATTTATGCACCTGTTTGATTTATGCACCTGCCGGATCTGAGTCTAAGATGCTGTTGTTTAATTGCTATATACCAAAACATTGTCTATTAAAAGAGCTGTACATATCCTGTTGATAAATGAGACTGGTTGCAAGTGTTAATCTTTTTATGAGGGGTTAACACATTGGAAAGTAAAGCCAGGGTAAGAGAGAGAGCACAGCTGCATTCATGGTGGACAGGCCAAGGCTAAAGATAACCATTGTTTTGCTCAGCAGTATTGAGGTGAGACTTAGGGAGTCAGCTGAGAAACTTAAACAAGTGCAGGATGTGCAGGAAAACAAGAAAAAGGGAGTTGTTGTTTTTTTTTTTTCACAATAGAGCGCTGTCTCCATGGAGTGAAGGTCCCAGCCCCTTGGCATCATGATGAGAGGGCTAAGTCTAAACCACTGCTCCACCCCACCTGTTTAACCAATAAAAGTTATTTACCTTATCTATCTGCTTTAACCAATGAGAAATTATACATCTTCTGTAACTGAAAATACATGGCTGAGAGAAATTGTGCATCTTTCTCTGGGCGATTGGTTGCAGTCAACAGCTTTGCTGCCTGCGATTTTTCAAACAGAGAAAGTCATTGATCAAGCTTTGCTTAATGATGCAATTCTAAAAAAATGGTCAAAAGTGCGCCGTAGTTTATCTTCTGTCGAATAAATGAACACGCCTGACAGTATCACGGTAGAGCCTAAAAATATCACAATACGCATGGCCGACACATGTAGCTGGTCGAACTCCCTACAGTAGTACATATGCCAGCCTCTCTCTATTGTTCTCTGTGTGTGAGGAGCTCAAAACCAAACCTCATCCGGAAAGCAACACAGCTGTGCAGCTGCGTGTAATTGCTTATGTTTTTTTCTTTTTGTCTGGTCAATGACACATCCTGCCACCTCTCTAGGAATGTGATACAGAAGCAGAAAGCCAGTTAAAAAATGTGATTTATATTACACAAAAGCTTTGAAGTTAAATGTGCACTCCTTAATGCCACACAGCAACCTATTGACATTTTGATGTTTCCTTTAACTTTTATTGTTGAGGGTAGTGTCACTAAGAGCAATGCTCGCTTTCCAGGATCAGCCTGATCATGGTCTCACAGTTACAAGCCGGCCTGATCTGCCAGCTACTGAGCGGCTTCGCTGGAGTGATTGGGGTTAAGAGCCTCACTCAGTGGGCGCCTCGTCGGTGGTAATGAGGAAGCTCTGCTTTCACCCTACTTTCACCCTGAGCGACCCTACTGGAAAGGGGAACTGAAGTTACAACCCTCAAGTCGCAAGGCCACTCATCTGAGCTTTAGGGCACCACAGCACAGCAACTCCGATATGAGATAAAGATTTTTTAAAGATGTGAATTTAGACTTTTATGATGCCGTGCTAACAGAGTAATTCTGTTATCAACCCATGATTAATAATTTCTATTTTAGATGTGACTGTTTTTTTAAGGATGCTTTTTAAAATACATCATAACTACATGTATCAAACCATAGTTTTTTAATTAATACACATCAGTTCTTACTAACCATACCATTATTACCTTGTAATAACAACAACACGCTGCCACACTGTTGCATGTTCACTTTGGACAATATCATGTTAATATGCATATGCAGGTCTATTGTATTTCTTGGCTTTTTATTATATTGTTTGTTTGTTTTTTGTTTTTGTTTTGTTTTTTGTAATATTACTGTCCTCTGGCTGCTGTGGCAAAGAATTGTCCCCATTTGCGGAACAATAAAGGAATTCCGATTCTGATTTTGAATTATTTGTCATATATTTTAACTGCTCTTAATATGACACTGTGACTGTTTTATTCTGCACTGCAATAGCAAGCTCGTGGTCCCGACTAACCCTCAGGAAAAGTAAAAAGAAATTGTGAATTCATTCGATAATTATCATTTGTTCTACTCTACTTTCTATTTGGTTCAAACATTCTTAGCCATGACGGGAAATAATCCTAAGTGGAAATGTGCTATTAATAAGTCCTATGGAATGTCATCTAAGTCCCCAGTGTGCCTGCTGTTCGGGGACACACTGGGTTTTTATTATTACTCCCATATCAAAACTTACATGAACACACAGCCAGCTTTAATCCGGCCGACCCGCCGTGCTGGTGCCACAGTCAAAGCGAGGTGAGCGGTAACGCTTGTGATCGCTGCACTGAACTAATAAAAGAGCGACAGCGTCGCCCTGCACTCGGGTCAGGAGCAGGGTGAGTGTGACCGACCTGTGTTGGCTCCCGTCACTATCGCAGTCTTCCCGGCGAGCCGCGCGCTGCAGGCTCGCGGATCCCAGCGCGCTCTCCTCTGGAGGCGCACGACGATCGCCAGCAGCGCCGCGGAGACAGCCCACACCGGGTGACCGAGCACATCCAGCAGGAACATCTCAGCGTCCGATCAGCGTCTGACTGAAAGTAATAGGCGGGGAGCAGCATGAACTGGCTCAGAGTAGGTGTGCCCAAAAAAAAAAAAAAAAAAAAAAAAATACACTTCACTACAACAAACCTGCTGGGCGTTTATGGAGGCAGTGGCATGGTCCTTGGGATGTGTCAGAAAACTCTTTGACGTGCAGTAAACCAGCAGCGGAAACATCTGGTGGTGATCATGAGCTATAGCCTATATAAACTTTTGACGTCACTGAAATCGGAACACAGATCATTGCCATGTGGGTTCAATGATCTGGAGAAACTTTTATTCAAAAATATTGCCAAAGAAGTAACTATCCCCATGAAACTGTGCAGCGTGGTGAGTCCAGCCTGCTGGCAGGCTCACTCCTCCTCAAAGATGTAAGAGTGATCATTAAAATTAGTGGCAGTTACTAGTACTAACCACCCTCCTGATTACTCCCACTCAAAAGTGACTCAGCTAAGACACATTTGTTGCATTTGGAAACGTCTACTTTGAAAAGCTGGTTTGTGTCCATTTGCATCGCACTCACATCACATCTAAAATATCACATGCCTGCAGATCTGTTTACTAAAAACAGAGCTGCAAGACTAGACAACACAAAGTGCACACACGGCAGAGCCACAAGAGAACCCTGAAGATTACCACCAGATTACTGATTATTGGCTGCTGGTTGATCATTAGCCTCCAGGATTGAGTTTTGTCAAGATGTTGCTCCATGGTGAAGTCCTGGCACAAATTCTTGTCTTTCAAGTGGCAGAGAGTGCTAGTCAGATGATCTCACTCTATTCATCTCCCTCTGTTAGTACTAACATAGCATGTAAGTATGAGTCATCTTCAGTGGCAGTACTACGCTGTATCTAAAAAGTTGTGTTTGATGTAAAACTTCACTTGTGCTTGACATTTGAAGCAGCATTCATTGATTTGTCCTTTGTTTTCTGGTTAGGTGAGATGAGATGGGCTTTATTTCTCCCACAACGGGGAAATTCACTTGTCACAACAGCTCTAGATGCAACAAGTACAGGAAAAAGAATCAGACAGAAATGCAGATAAGATAAGATAATTACAAAAAAACAAAAAAAAAAAAACAATAAGATATTCACATAAAAACAAGTGAGTGGAAAGTGATTGTTCAGTCCGATGGCTGTGGAGATGAAAGATCTGCCATCACCCACCATCTCCAGGACAGAGCTGGCCCTCCTCACCGGTTTGTGTAGTCGCTTCCTGTCCATGTCCGTAATAGGTAATCGCAATAATAGAAGATTTAGAACGTTTTTAAATGAAATATTAATTTGTATCTCCCCAGCCTGCTTTTAATGGGAGCAAATCAGAATTGTTTTTATTCCAAGTAAGTTTTCACATACAAGGAGTTTGCTGCGGTCTGTCGGTGCAATACAACAGAGAATGCTAATAATGATTGAAAGATATGATAAAAATATTAGAGATGAAAAACAGAAAAAGTTTAGAAAAAACAGTGACACATGAATGGGCAATATGCATATGCCAAATACTTCACCATGCTAAATATGGCTGTCTGTGTCCTGGTGCCTGGCAGGTACACTATATTACCAAAAGTATTCGCTCACCCATTCAAATGATCAGAATCAGGTGTTCTAATCACTTGGCCTGGCCCCAGGTGTATAAATTCAAGCACTCAGGCATGCAGACTGTGAAACAAGACATTTGTGAAAGAATGGGCCGCTCTCAGGAGCTCAGTGAATTCCAGCGTGGAACTGTCATAGGATGCCACTTGTGCAACAAATCCAGTCGTGAAATTTCCTCGCTCCTAAATATTCCACAGTCAACTGTCAGCTCTATTATAACAAAATGGAAGCGTTTGGGAACAACAGCAACTCAGCCACGAAGTGGTAGGCCACGTAAAGTGACGGAGAGGGGTCAGCGGATGCTGAAGCGCATAGTGCAAAGAGGTCGCCGACTTTCTGCACAGTCAATTGCTAGAGAGCTACAAACTTCATGTGACCTTCAGATTAGCCCAAGTACAGTACGCAGAGAGCTTCATGGAATGGGTTTCCATGGCCGAGCAGCTGCAGCCAAGCCACACATCACCAAGTGCAATGCAAGGCGTCGGATGCAATGGTGTAAAGCACGCCGTCACTGGCCTCTAGAGCAGTGGAGACGCGTTCTCTGGAGTGATGAATCACGCTTTTCCATCTGGCAATCTGATGGACGAGTCTGGGTTTGGAGGTTGCCAGGAGAACGGTACATTTCAGATTGCATTGTGCCAACTGTGAAATTTGGTGGAGGAGGAATTATGGTATGGGGTTGTTTTTCAGGAGCTGGGCTTGGCCCCTTAGTTCCAGTGAAAGGAACATTGAATGCTTCAGGATACCAAAACATTTTGGACAATTCCATGCTCCCAACCTTGTGGGAACAGTTTGGAGCGGGCCCCTTCCTCTTCCAACATGACTGTGCACCAGTGCACAAAACAAGGTCCATAAAGACGTGGATGACAGAGTCTGGTGTGGATGAACTTGACTGGCCTGCACAGTCCTGACCTGAACCCGATAGAACACCTTTGGGATGAATTAGAGCGGAGACTGAGAGCCAGGCCTTCTCGACCAACATCAGTGTGTGACCTCACCAATGGGCTTTTGGAAGAATGGTCAAAAATTCATATAAACACTCTCCTCAACCTTGTGGACAGTCTTCCCAGAAGAGTTGAAGCTGTAATAGCTGCAAAAGGTGGACCGACATCATATTGAATTCTATGAGTTAGGAATGGGATGGCACTTCAGTTCATAGAATGAGTAAAGGCAGGTGAGCGAATACTTTTGGTAATATAGTGTAGCTCAGCAGCTGTGAGGCTGTAAAACTTGGTGGATGACTGAGGTGAGACTGAACCAAAACAGTGAAGCTACAGGCCACAAACCAAATCAAATGAGCTGAAAGACATTCGAAGTCTCCATATGGCTGAGGGGAGCTGATCAAAGTTAATTAATGTCGCTGTAAATGCACTTTCAACACATATACAGCCCTCGTTACAAGCCTCTACAAGGTTTTCATATCTTGCAACTGGTAGAAATAAGACTGACCCAATGTTACATGAATAAAAAGCTACACATTCATTGCACTGAAGCTGTGCAGCAACCGAGATAAGCCCCAAACATTCTTGTGAAATATCCAGCCAAAAAACATGAGAACAACATGAGGCTCCCTGCTCTACCAAGTCAGCTAAACATCGCCCCCAGGTTTTCAGGAGTCTTGCCTATACAGCCACTAGAAGGCGCACACCAACAAGTTGTCATGGTATTGAGTGGAAATGAGGAGTGAATGGGGCATATTATAAATCACCCATTGATTTATTATATAATTGTATGCTTAAGCTGCTGACTTCAAAAAATCATTCATTGAAAATCATTCATTCATTTACCCGATTTACTTGATTACATTATATTAAAAAATAAACAATCCTATTAATACAGTTTTAATTAGACCTGTGTAACATGTCTGACAAAGCAATCATATGCCACTACTATTACTGAGAGACAAAAAACAACCTACCCTCCTGAATCACATACTAAAAGTCTACCGCAGTAGATGGAGTGGAACATATTTATTTTCAAGAATAAAGGCCAAAGTTGTGCCCGACACTCTTAGTAAATTGAGTAGGATAGGATACAATTTTCAATGAATAGCTATCACTATGAAACTTCTCCAGCTGATTAGTGACATCATACCAAAGAGTGTTTTTTGAGATTTTATGTTTATATATGCAAATTGGGCATTTCTTGATAAAATCTACCATAAATTGCTATATTACAAAACACAAAGTCTGAAAATTGGATGAAGCCAGATTAAAAATGTATTGTTTCATTGTTGACACAAAAAGACAAAATTAAAGAAGGGACTATGTTTCTCTATCATCCCATACATTAGAAAATACTATTTACAGTCTTCAAAAAATCTATGTTCATCATGTTGTTGGTATAATATATAGAGAATATCAGGCTATTGAAAATATATAAACAGAGCTCCTCCCTGATCAAACGCAAAATATAGATAATGTAGGTGTTACTGAGGTGGAGATTTCTCCTCCACAGTGTACGAAAACCTAATTTTGAGAATACTCCCTTTAAAGATTATAGTGAAAAGGAATCAATTTTTCAGAGGAAAGCACTACTAACAGACAAGTCATTGATACTGAAATCTATAAATAGACAATACGTACCCAAAGCCACAACTCAAGAGACAGAGGTAGAGGAGAAAGCCCAGTACGCACTTTGATATACAAAATACAAAAAACTTACAGATTTGACTCTGTGGCAACAACAAAAACAGTTCAATCCATGTTCTCATCCAAGTTTGCAGACATATTTGCACACGCGCCTCTGCACTCTGTGCAAACTAGGGAGCAGTCGAGGCCTTGACGACCACAACTGCAACACATTGTGCTGCAACCAGACTTGCACAAATTTTCTCCTGTTCTACTCAGTTTACTAATATGTTCCACTCCATCTACTGTGGTAGACTTTATTATATGATTCAGGAGGGTATTAGGACCAATAAAAACTATGAGACATTTCTTTTGCAAATGTTTTGTTTTTTTGGGGCTAGACTGACTGGCCTAAAAACCAAAGAAGGGGAGACAGGGCTGAGTTCAGAAGTTCAAAACACCCCCCCCCCCCCTTTTTTTTTTTTGATATTTCATAATTATCACGATGGCGAGTAATTGAGTAGTGGAAATAAACGTCAGTTAAACATTAACTCAACACTTCTTCTCACAGAGAGGAAAAACCCTGCTGTGCTGACCTCTGTGGGTCGAAAGGTTGAAGTCTGTTGAACCCCTGACAACACCCACGAGCGCAAAGAACATATAATCGTCACCAGCTTGCAGTGCAAGCAAAATAGGGATGGAAATGGCATTAGATAGATGTACCACCATCTGTTTCTCCTCATCAAAAGCTGTAATGCAGAAAGGGGATCCTCTGTCTAAAAATATTTTGGCTTGCTTCACTGAAATAAAGCAATTAGACTTTCTATTCACTAACCAAAACATGAAAAAAAACAACCAAAAAACAAAGAATAAAAGAAAAGATCATGACCACTGTGACAACATCTGTGTTGCATTTGGAAAAGACACAGAGAATGAATATAACGTGAGCAAATTAAGAAACACATTCAGTATTTTGATGGCATAAAGTATGTGGGAGAGCCAGGCCAATATATGAGTCAGTCAGTATATTGGTTGTCTGGATATTATCAGGCAATATTGGCCTTTTACATACACATATTAGTACTTGTGTTTATATTGCCTAATATTTGCTGATATTTTACTTTTTTTGCTTTTTGCTTGTAGCTTATGATGCGTAATAAGATGTATGAGACAGCTGATAATCATTGAATACAATTTATTGTTAAACTGTAAAATGTCTTGCCTCCATAACACATAACCACATTTGAGGGAACATGGATATCGACAAATATATCATTATAAAACATTTTTACCCCCTAATATTGTTATTAGACCCAGAAATCCAGTATCGGTTGGGCTTCAGTATGTGGCATACAGAAATGCTGCAAATTGCACAAAAGACAACACAAACCGCTCACAGATCAAATATGTTCAGTCTTTTTACACCATTTACTACAGACGTGACATTTTCAAGTGATTCAGCAGATTCGTTCATAGAGCACAGGCCCGGAAAACTCAATTGTTGATGACTTCTTTGAATGTCTTACCAAATGAGATGATGAAGGAAATTTCCGTTCTTAGGTCTATTGTGACCGTAATCAATGACGCTGTCCTTCTAATCAATACTTCCTATTGCCCCACTGATCTGTATTCTCTTATTAGTTAAAGTCATTCGTTGTAACACAGTGACTGTGCAACATGATCAAAATGTTGCAAATCGTACATGAAACAATATAGAATTTCACGCTTTTCATGAAAAACCAGCAGCCCTGCTCACCCTGCTGCTGAGGAACCAGACTACAGAGCAGCACCTCAGACCCCTTGACTCATCCTCGCAACTCCAACACAGGTGTGTTTTTTTAACTTATTAATTCACCCATGCATTTATTTTTATTTGGTGAGCTGCATTAGGGGACTACTGATAGCGTTTCGTAATACAACCCTGTGTGATAAATGAATCACCTTCCTTGAACCTTGTACTTTGTGCCTTAAATAACCTTGATGCAGTAACATGTACAGTTACCAAACTGTGACACCTTTTACAGAAGAAACCAATTCCAATTTCACTGAGACAAAACAACCACGCGACTCAAAAGGCAGGAATGTGATCGTGAATTAGATGTATTATCTATATGTATTATCTATGTCTCTGAAGATGTGCAACCACAAGGAGAAACATTTGAAAACGCTGTCTTACCAATTTCAACTTAAGCTTAATCTTTTCTATTTTAAGTACCCCAGTTCACAGCTATCGTGGGAGGGGTCTGACTGTGTGTGTGCGAGCCTGTCAAATGGGAGGGGGTTGGGTCACGGCTATTAATGTGGACCTTTCTCAATGGGTGTGTGTGCGGACAGACACACACAAAGAGAAAGCGTGCAGGGTGGAGGAAAAGCAGAGAAGTCAGAAGAGGGGGAGGAAAGAGGAGGGGAAAAAAAAGCCCAAAGGAGACCTGTTTGTGGACTACTGTGTGACACGGGAGGCACCTCATAATCTCCTCGAAGAAATCTGGACTTGATCTTCATTTTTGCTGAACTTGAAAGTAAACTCGACCAAAAAAAAAAAAGACAAAAGAAGAAGAAGAGGAAGAAGAAGAAGAAGAAGAAGAAGAAAATGAGGGACTTGGTGCAGTCAATAGATCTAGGGGTTTCTCACCAGCGGGGAGGAGTAACTCGACCCAAAGCTTGGCTACAGAATGAAGTAGTTCGTGTGGGACTCGCTGAACTCCTGTGCACATATGTCATGATGGTAAGACAACACCATTACAAAAGATGTCTCCAGTGCTTTCATGCTCTCACAGCTTGTTGGGTGAAAATGTGCAAAATGAAACAGCCATGAGTGTGTCTTAAATCCATCACCCTGCTGACAATTTCACCTCATTTATAAGCTCTTAGCTCCGTTTTGAACATTATTAACCTCCACACGCCATTAATCATTAATGCTATGTACTTGACCCTGATAACCTGCTCCCTCTACCAAATACACACACAAGTTCATCTCACAGTCACATGGCTGGGGTCCTGAGTGGGGATTGGTGAGTTGAGGTGGGTGAACCCGGAAATCTAAGGTTACCAGAGGAATGGTCAGACAGTCACATGTTATCTGTCAGCTGTTACAATAGCACATGCTGAACATGGCACAAGCATGTGAGCACGCACGCGCGCACACACACACACACACACACACACACACACACTTTTAGTATTTTTTTTAACATGGACTTAAACCTGCTGTGCTTGCACTTGGGAAAGCGAGCTTACTCTCGACCTAAACTCATGACTTTTAAAGGAGGAACCACATGTTTCCTGTTTCCTGAATGAATGGCTGCTGTTATTTAGTGTCAGCTGTTTTTTGTAATAGTCTCCTCAGTGGAGTCAAGAGTAAAATGAAGGAGAGGAAGCTCATTAAAATGATCGAAACGAAACACTGTTCTTCCACGTCTTCCTGAAATTAGACTGCTCGTAAGTTTCCCCCTGTAATTTGTGCCTCTTTAATGATCGTCTGCCCTTCTCTGTGTCCAGGCGTTTGGCCTGGGATCCGTGGCCCAGGTGGTGACAGGACGGGGAGCGTTCGGAGAGTACATCAGCATCAACCTGGGTTTTGGACTGGGTGTTGCCTTGGGGGTCCATGTTGGAGGGCAGGTCTCAGGTATGTGAGCTGATGTTTAAAAAACACAATCCTACGAATTCATCACACATCACCATCATCTGACACAACACCTCTCCTTGCTTTAATCCTCTGTCAGGGGCTCACATGAATGCAGCCGTGTCATTCACAATGTGTGCCTATGGCCGCCTTGCGTGGAAGATGCTGCCTCTGTATATTTTTGCACAGCTGCTGGGATCATTTCTGGCAGCAGGGACGATTTATGCTGTATATTACGGTGAGGAGACAGTGCATGCTTGTCACTGAACACACTGAATCTTACATACATTTACTTCTCCATCTCCTAATGCCAGACATATATGAAAGAGCATCTGTCTTCTCAATGTTTTTTCCATATACAGAAGCCATATATGACTACTGTGGAGGAAACCTGACAGTTACTGGTGTGAAGGCCACAGCAGGTATCTTTGCCACATACCCTGCACCGTACCTCTCTTTGCTGGCTGGATTCATTGACCAGGTAGCCATGAAACTGGATTTAAGGATCCACACTAACCATTATCCTGTATCCTGTACTGTTTAACACAGTTATCTTAGCACGCATTTACAAGTGGTGTTTATGCTGTGTGTGTGCCAGGTGTTTGGCACAGCCATGCTGCTGCTGTGCCTCACTGCGCTGTCCGACCAGAGGAACAAACCGGCAGCAGCGGGCAGTGAGCCCGTCGCAGTGGGTCTCCTGGTGCTGCTCATTGGCATTTCCCTGGGCAGCAACAGCGGCTACGCCATCAACCCCACCAGAGACATCGCACCCAGGGTGTTCACTGCCATAGCAGGCTGGGGCACTGATGTGTTCAGGTAGGAAGGATGTTTTGGCTCGAATTGGAGGTCATGCCGAACATGACCTTAACCTTAAGTGTCAGTCAGGCACAAACATCTCTGTTAATCATTAACTAACCAAGGTTGTTTTTGCACACACTTTAAAGGGTCGACAGTATTTCACAATCTAGACTCTATTTTCCCATGTCTTTGTTTTTAACTGACTAATGGACACAACAGTTTTTGGGATTGGTTCCAGTATTGAGTAAGAGCTTTGTAGCCGTGCAATCTGCAATGTAATCCCTCCGGGCTATTGCCCCCCATTAATGTCCATCCACTAAAAATGCTTGTTTTTGCAGGCTTGGATTGTTATTCTAAGTGTCGGACAACATTATGGAAAGGATCCCAAAAAAGATAGACCTTTGTGTCAATAGAATAACACCATTTTGTTTATCCAGAAACAGATGCTATCACCCTCTCCAAAGCCACTAGACTAACAAAATGTTTTGTTTTCACTGTAAAGATATTTGATTAGAACTTGAGAGTCACTTTGACACAAAAACATGGGAAAATAGGGTGCTGGTTAAAAAGTACTTAAGTTACGGTTTAATAGGACATTACTAGTTGTTTCCAACAAAGCAAATGGTTTAATGCTTGATTTAAATATTTCTGTAAAATAATAGTTTTTGATTACAGTTATCTGTCTTTGTCTGTACAGGGCTGGAAACGGGTGGTGGTGGGTGCCTCTAGTTGCCCCCCCAATCGGTGGAGTACTGGGTGCAGGGATTTATAAGGTATTTGTGGAAGTGCACCACCGTCCCTTCTCTGAGCATGATGAGGCACCAGTGGAGGAGGAGACTGCCCCCCTGGGGAAGAAAGAAAACATCTGTGCAAACGAATGTGTCTGAGACACAAGTGTATCCCTCGTAAGGCCCCGTGAAACATTCCATGTTAATGAAGGGTTAAAAGGTAGACCAAAAACAAATGGCTCCAATGGGGACAGAAGGACTAAAGAGACATGGACTCAAATAAGGGTTTGTAATATCTTGGGCAATTCAAATTGATGAGTCTGTTACAGGAAGTTAATTTCATCATCAACCTCAGTTACTCATCTTGACTCAACAGGTTTACTTTGGAGGGACAGCACCACATATAAAATACACATTAATAGATATTCTATTTTTCATTCAATACTTTGGAGCAGCAACAAATATATTATTTTCATTATCAATTAATCTGACCCTAATTTAGTCAAAGTGACATCTTCAGATTGCTTTTTTTTGTCCAACAAACAGTCTAAAACCCAAAGACTTCTCATTTACTATGATAAATGACAAGGAAAAGCAGTAAATCCTTAAATTCAAGAAGCCGGAACTGGCAAGTGTTTCACATTTTTGCTTGAAAATCGACTGAAACGATTAATTTATTATCAAAATAGTTGGCAACTAATTTTCTTTCAACTGACTAATCAATTAAACAGCTTCTCATTGCAGCTCTACACATCTATGGCTTATTGTTCCCATCTATGCTGGTTAAAGCACACAGAAACCAAAATGTGCCATTTGTATGCACTGAACATGGGAGATGGGAAAAAAAGTCCACACAATCGCTGTCTTCTATTTCATGTTTTTATTGAGGTGATAGCAGCTGATATAAATGTCTAAGACACCATAAATGTCAATCAGTAAAATAATTAACAGGAGGTCGCTTCCATGAGACAAGAAACTAGTGTATATAAAGAAAAGTAAACAGCCCCCATACATTGCACTTAAATAAACATTTATTTAAAAAAAAAAAAAAAAAAAAATCAATAAAATAGGAACAGTAGAAGTGGCTCCTTGCAGCTTGAAAGGGCAGCAGCACAACCGAAGATAATTTACACATTCATCTTTCCAACTATCTGGTGCACAGCAGCCTAAAGCCAGAACGTGTAAATGTGTCTTGATTAACTATGTTGGAGCTTCAGAGTACTTGAACCAAAAACTTAATCCTAAATGTGTAGTAGGTCTGCACAGTAGGATACCTTTAGCATTAAGAGCTCTAAATGGATAACGCTAAGAAACGCTGGAATGTAGCCTCCTCACATCGCTTTGTTGATATGGAATATTCAGGGCGGATGTTTTTAAGCAGAAATCACCACTCATTTTTATGTATGTGAAGTTTACAGAGCATCAGCAAGGGATTGTGGTGATGTGATGGCCAGTGACCGACCCCTAGCTGGATGGTTTATTGCCAGTATTTGATAATGCAAAATGTGATTTGGTTGAGATTTGCATGCACCCTCTGCAGATTCAAGTGATCATCTCATTTCGAGTTTAAGACTGATACAAGTCTACAAGCACTTTCACAGTATTATGTTCATTCTTCCTGTTTCCTGCAATTTTACAGTAGCATAAACATGGAATCAAGTGTTATTTACTTAAATCTGCACTTGTATAAAATACCAAGTATTGTATGTATATTTCTTTTCTTGTATGATATATAAACCTTTGAATATGTGCAAGTGACAATAATTGCAAATATAAACTAATACAGTGTCTTTATAGAGTGTAAGTGAGTCCTTGTTTGTTAGTGGTATCATTTGTTTCTACATGTCAGTATTATTTGTGCTGTGTCATCAGCTCATCATCTTTTATGAACTGGCTATTTTTACCACTAGATGTCACTAGTGACCACTGTGTTAAATGATGCCTCCAATAAAGAATCTATTGGTGATGCAACTGCCTGGAAAGCTCGGTGCAACAGAAAGCCTTGTTTCTACATCACTAACTATCAGCAGTGAATGGTAAGCAAACATAAGATCCTCAAGATTATCACGTGTGTTTTATAATCACCTCTGACATATAATCAAGTCAGACACACATTTTCAGACCAGTGCAGCCTTGTGTTGAGCTGAAGAAAATGCTGATTATGCATCCATTTAGAAATGTGGCATTCCCAGCTTAGTTTTGGATGGGATGCTCTCATGGAGATTACAGCTGCTATCACACCAGTTACTGGCTGAATAGCAGACTGCTCTTCTAAGCCATGTTTGCTGTATGGACAATAGAGTTCTCTGAAATGTTTTCCTCAAATGGGGACGGTCTCACCGCTTTGCACCAGGGTGTTTTCCTGCGCTGCCTTGGCTCTTGGCAGCGCTCCCAGAGCTGCCCTGTGTCGACTGCTTCTTCTTGAGGACGGGTACCTTGGCTTTGCCTCTGAAGGCCTTTGTAGGATCCAGTTTATTGAGATAGGAATCTCCAGCAGGATCGGCAAAGCTATGCTCAGTGCTGAAAATCAGCGGCTGGTAGAGTGATGCCCACTGCTGTAGAGGGAAGAGGAGGCAAATAGTTTACAATATTGTTTATAGTTATGTGGTTCAAAAACACATTATAATGTCTATTTTTAAAGTATAACTGTTTTAACTACAGAGACATTGCAACATCTTTTTACATCTGAAATAGGAAATCTGTAAGGTAGTAGG
The DNA here is from genome assembly GCF_904848185.1 of Acanthopagrus latus. NCBI lineage: Eukaryota > Metazoa > Chordata > Actinopteri > Spariformes > Sparidae > Acanthopagrus > Acanthopagrus latus. The sequence goes on along the minus strand of NC_051044.1, from coordinate 23,131,820 downwards.
ATTTTGCAATTTCTTTGATGGAAAATAGAGTGTTAGAGTATTGTGTAATTTTCTTAATGCTGAATTAGACAACACTGTAGTATACTGTAAAGGGAACATTATTTCTAAACCAATATATTTACCTTTCAAGTGTACTGTTTTGTAATTACACAAAGCCTACAACACAATTCAATACAATTCTAATTAAGTTGGGACACTGAATAAAACTTTAATAAAAACAGAGTGTAATCAAGCAAACCAACCACGTTTACTGCCAACAGTTTAACAAGGGCCCCCGAGCCAATTTGGTTCTATATTTATAAATAATGTGTTTCACAAAGTGGTGAATCTTGTCCCATACTTGCGTATGAATGACTGAGCCTTTCAAGGATGGTCACTTTCATTCCCAGTTATGATACCATCACCTGTCAGCAATGAACCTGTTTAGGTGCTGAATGTTCCAAAGAGGTGTGTGTTGTTTCGTTGCTCCTGTCCCAACGTGTCTGAAACGTGTTGCTGGCATCAAATTGAGCATACACTCATCAAATCAATGATATATGCCAAAGCAAATGAACACATTGTGTTTTATTCATGTTTTACAAAGCGTCCCAACAATTTGGGAATTTGGAATTGTATATCATAAATTTGAGAACTAGCAATAGGATTTATTTTCGTTGTGTAGGTTAATCTTTGAGTGTTGTGTCATATTGTTAAAGTGTTAAATCAGCCAACATTGTAGTATATTGTAAAATAATTCATAAAATATTACATAAAGTCATAAAGAAATGACTTCAAGTGTAAAATTAAACAGCTACAGACTGTTTAATATTCAGGATTGCTGCCATACAGCATAATGTATATAACTTTTTAACCAATAGTTTGATAGAGCCTGAAAGAATGCAAAAAAAAAAGGGAATATGACAGACAATGCAGTTAAAGAGTCCTAGACTAACTTAAAGTTTTGCAGATGCCATTTAAAGCACAACACAGGGCCTCTGACAGAGTGACTGGACACTTTGCTACCTTGGCCTGAGGGCTGGGACCGTAAGGGGTGAATGCATACTGCCACTCAGGCAGACCGAGGTGGGTGATCATCAGTCTGTAGTAGGAGGTGAAGGTTGCTGTCAGAAAATGCCAGCACAGCGAGCGGTCAAGGAACCAAATTTCACTCTGCTGGGCTACGACACCTGGAAAATGTATGTATTTGAGTATGAATAACTTCTAGTTTAACGTTTTTGTGTGGAGATATCATTAATGATGCAATTTTGTGAATACAAATGGAACACCTGAGGTGCAGTTCTTGTAGACTAGGCACACTTTGCCATTCCCACCACAGGAATCCAGCTCGAAGATGCGGCTCCGGGAATCAAAATGTGGTGCAGCGGGAGCACGCCCTGTCCCTGGCAGATAGCATTAATGAATCCTGAATAAATATTTACTTTCCAATCAACATTTCATTCATTAGCCTGCTTTCTGCACAGCTGAGCACACAAACAGACTTAATCAAACTTGACATGCTGTAATTGTTGAGTTAAGCCCACATGAGGATCTGACAGGTGAGGCGCCTTACCACTTTCTGTGTTGCTCTCCTCCCAGTCCAGGTCGACCAGTGAGGGTGCATTGGGTAGAGAGAATATAGCTACTGGTTGGAGCAGCGGGCACAGCCTGGCCACACTGTTTATCATCATGCATCCTAAGGGAACGCACTCATCTGAAAGACACACAAAACCACACACTTATGATTGTATCACAGTGCTGAAAAAAACAAACAAACTGCGAGGGCAAATTGAATTTATCTGTATCATCTAACCTTCATAGTAGCCTTTAGTCTAAATAAATTAAGACTCCTATGGGAATGGTATTATTACAGGCGCAACATAAAACTAAATGAGGCCACCTACTGTCTAGTTTAACGCTCCAGGTTAGTGTAAATCCATCCGTTGTCAGATAGAAATCTCGCAGGTCCTCAGGCAGAATACAAGTGTTTCTCTGAGGAACAAACAGAGCAGGTTCATGTGTCAGAAACCAGACCAACTCTTTATGGTCTTCAAGGTCTAAAATGTTTCACCTGTTCCCATGACAGCAGGCTCCTCTTCTCTGCAGGCTCCCTCTCTGCAAAACGCACATCAGCCACACCCGGCATGTTCTCTGGCACAACAGGGACAAATGCATTACATTAATTACCAGCCATGTAGGACGTCAATCTGCCTGCTAGCTTGCTAGTTTCAGAGCAAAAACCATGCTACACACCGAGTATTCGAGTGATACCAAGCGTCAGTCTCTCAGCTACTCCTTTAAACACCAAGCTTTCTTTCAGCTCCTCCATTTGGGAGATAGCAATTACAAATGTGTACAAAACCCTGGGAGCATCCTCTGCAGCGCCTTGCCCTGTGTCGTTCACCTCTCTCCAAACAGCTCAGCTGGCAACACACACAGGAAGCGACAAGTGCAGCTTCGACGTACGATTGACGCATATAAGAGCCAATAGAAAGCTGCCTCTCCCCAGATTAGCCAATTGGGTGTTCAGTTGAAGGGGAAAGGCGGGGCTACAATTCCTTAGCAACGCTTGGCTCTGTGGGAGCGGTGGCGGTTGTTTCAACATGGCGGCAGCAGCAACAAGAAGTGAAAATTCTGGGATATTTTGGATGAATGGCGGTATGTTTACTTTTGACAAACCATATTCGCTTTGTTATCCATTACTTGTTCATATATGTCCTGTAGAAAGTTATAAAAGTTTTCGAAAGAATCTCACAAATGTTACTTTGCTGTCAATGCTAGAAAGTTGTTATTTCTGAGGAAGTGAGACAGCTAGCTTGAAGTTAGTCAGCTAACGTAACTAGTTAATTTGACTTTAACTTTGCTATCTTATTCACATTATGTTTTATAACGAAACTCGGTGCATATAGTAGCAGTGTTTGCTGTTCTTACTATTCAACCCTGTTAGGTTTCCAAACGCGGCTGAGCTCACCGCAATACAAAGGCCATCTGCAGTAACGTTATCTATATAGCGAGCTTTTGTTTAGCATCTGAGGGCAGCAGCTGTTTGCGAAGAACAGTAAACTAGCGAATTGTTGATTTGACATTTAGCTTTAGGAAGCAGATACTTTAATAAAATGTGTTATCTTTGATTTGTTCACACAGTATCAGATGAGGAACAGCCTTTGGCGTTTGTCTCGGGTGAGTGTCGGTGACACTGGACAATTTCTGAACACAGTATGAGATAATTGTGCGTCCTCATGTACATGTGGCATTCTCTTCCTTTGGCTCAGGTGTAGATGGAGAGGTGAAGTCTCAGACTTCTTTCAGCGTCGGACCAGGCAAAACCAGTACTTTCAGTAAAGGAGGTGTCAAGATGCGAAACAGGCGCAGCACTGACGGCAAGAGTAACGTCACACTAAAGAAAAGTGGCAAGAAACAATGCCACTTCCAAAGTGAGCAGTCTGGGGCTCACACCAAGGAGAAAATGTCTGTCCATCACAGTGCTGCTGGAGCTTCAGAGCTCTCTCTACCCACTGGTACTTTTCACCCCTCCACACAGGTAAACAATTGTTTTTGTTTGGGCTGTTTTTCCCTATCCTCTACGAATGTAAGATGAAATGTTTGAATGTGGAGGAAAACATATGGATAATGTGAATACGGACTGACTTTTTTTTTTTTTTTTTGACTATTTACTAGCTTCTGTTACATATTCCTATACTTTGTACAGGTAATGTCTGAGACAAGCAGAGCTAAGAGCCTGGTCTGTTTGAAGGACCTCTGTCCTGAAGATAAGCGCAGGATTGCAAACCTCATCGAAGAACTAGCCAGGTAACCGGTCTTATGCCACTGAACTCTAGGATAATGTTAAAGTTCATATGAGTTGAACAATTTATGGTGATACCTGATTGAAATACTTAATTTTGTTTTCCTGTTTTCCTCTCACACATTTCTGTCTTGTTCTCCAGAGTGAGTGAGGAGAAAGAAGAATCGGTGCAGCGTTTGAAAGATGAACAGGAAAACTTTGAGCGCAAGATCCAGCAGCTGGAGCAGCAGAATGTGATCATAGCACAGGAGAGAGAGAGTATCCTTTTAAAATATCTTAACTAACAGCAACACAGCGTTACAGTCTCTCACACAACACTTTTTGCAGTGGTGGGCAAGCTGTTTTGCTGTATTTTCATTATGTTTTATTAATGAAACAGTAGGGCATTTAGTGTGCTTTTTTCAAATAACAATACTGTTTCATAATAGAACAGTGAATCAATGCACTTGACCAATGGTGATTTAAATTCCTCTTTTTTGTGTCACCTTCAGAGAACATGGCTATGGTTAATGATGAGATGGTTGCTGTTGGAAACATTGTAGTGTGTGAACTGATACAGCTACAGTAAAATGCTGCTGTAGTCTTTTGGCTGTCTGTGGTACACAGTTGCTTATATCTGGAAGTTCAACAAATGTTTTATTTCAGGCTATATTTTGTTCTTTGTGCTATTCCATAAAAAAGTCTGTAGGGGGCAGTGTTGTCTTATGTAATGCCATGTACAGTGTTTGGCCAAGTACCTTCAATTTGATCCAAGAGACAAAGAAATAGAGCAGACTCATTTAAATTATTTGATGCCTGCTGCAGTTGTCTTTTCCAAGTGCTTGTAGCTTATCCACTGTTGTGCACAAAATCAATTTCATGGTTGGAGTCGTGGCCCAAACCATCTAAATCATTTTATCATCCAAAGATGAATTTTGATATTTACTGAGAAGACTATCACTGTATGCTTTCACCAGCAAGTGCTTTTATTACCCTCCCTAAATGTTGAACATTAACTGCAGAATATCACTCAGTTACTCCTTACAAAAGGTAAGATAAGGTGAGTCACCAGCTGTTTTACAGATTGACTAGCACGAGGTTAAAACTGAAATTTATATAGCAGTAGTATGCTATTTATTACACTACACAACCCTCCTACTGTCTTATAACAATTCCGCTCAGGTCAAATGAGAGCATGGCCAGCAGTCAATTTAGGTTAAAAACACTGCGAAATATGAAGAGTAATTGACCCGGCTGGTAAATTGCACGATTGGCAACGGCGGCGGGGAAAATTAGGAAAGCACAACTCAATTAAAGGCACTTTGGCTCGGAGACTTGGCATTTACACCAAACTTCTAAACTCCATTAAAAAGGTATTTGAGGGGAAAAAGTGTTTGGATCCAAGCACCTCAGGGGGGATAACGCAGTCTTTTAAAAGTGCGTGCAAGAGTCATGAAGGCTGTTCTCAGGCATAAGGTTCCGGCACTTCTCTGAAAGGTTAAGGAGACACCAAAGGCAAACGCACTGAATGAGAGACTTGTCAAGTTTAATTCCATTACGCCTTGGCTTATCTTATCTAACCAAGATTCAGTGTTGTCAGGGGTATAAAGAATATAGGGCTATACCTTGCCCCCAAGCCACCGAGGATGAGAGAGAAAAAGTAACCTTGATATTTGGGCTGTTCAGCTGACATTTGGAGATGACTGGCACACAGGACTGAATCCATCTTTCAGATAGGAGGGATGCCTTTTGTACTTCAAGGCATGTTGGCATGGGCAGGCGACAAGGTGGCGTTACTAACATGGTGCACCATGTCCAGAACAAGGCACAGCAGGTGCTACAGCTAATACCATTTATTGAGTTCAAACAATTGGAGGGAATCCTGAGGCCATGGAGAGAGGGGAATAACAGGCCTGTTAGGGTATGTCATTGAAAATGCTACATGTTGTGATAGAGGATTGCCAGTGCTAAATCCATTTTTACCCTCCCATGTATTGGATGGACGACATTTAGAATGTGGAAATCTGGTATTATCTAGTTGTTCTATATGTGAAAAGATGGTTAGCTCTTTGTCTTTTTACAGATTAAGCCCCTAGTATTCCTTAATGTCAGCTCTGTGGGTATTGTCATGATCTGGTGTGGGTGTTGTGTATCCTCCCTTTATCCTAGGAATGAATGATGTGGTTGAAACCAGGTGCTGTGTAACGCTTACTCTATTGATTTGTGTTAAAAAACAAGCTCAACTTATCTCTTTCTTTATTAAAGCTCTCCCGTCTGATACAGTCTTATCACAGCTAAGAAATATGGCAAATGCTGTTTTTGTTTGTATTTTTGTGAGTCCTCCATTCTACAAAGCTAAACATTTGGAAAGTTTATAACCATGAGTAGAGTACAATGAACCAATCACAGAATGAATGTGAAATTAATAATGCATAATGCCTTGAATCTAGAATCAAGGACGAGTTTCGTCATTTAATCAAGTTTTTGTTGGCACACCTTTACTAAGTACAGTATCTCGGATTTTTGGCGTCGTGAATTGTGGGTATGTGCATAGATGATGACATGCTGGAAAGGCAAGATCATTTCTAATGTTAAATGTGTTACTTTTAAGGTTCTGTCAATGAAATGGCAGTTGCATTTTAGTTGTCTGAGCAGTTAAGATGGCTGAGAATAGTTGTGCTGAGGGCACTTTTCTATATGTTTGGTCTCAATCTTAGATGCATTTTCAAAATAATTGTTCGCTGACTTGCAGAGCTATTTATTGGTTTATTGTGCGCCTTGCACCAACATCCCTTCTCCAGATTCAGTAGTATTGAAGCAGTTATGTAAACTGTCTTCTTCTATTAATTCCCCATCATTGCCTCCCTACACTCACATTCATACACATCAGTCTCCACCCCCGTCTCCCTCACATTCCTGCTCAGGCTCAATCTGTTTGGCACAGTGCACTAAAGCAGGCTTTAAAATATGCCCCCCTCCTGTGCAAATTTGTTCCACCTTGAAGTGGATTTCATTATTTCATTTGAGCCCCAGTCTGACAGGGAAGTGAATCATTTTGACAGGCCCCGTCTGAAGCCTCTTCAACCCAAGCCCTTGATTCTGAGTATTTTTGGAGCAGGGGGGAGGAGTAAGTCATTGTTGGCACTTTGCAGCTCTGATGTAAACTAGGGGCTTGCAGAGTACTTGGCCCCCATTGGCTGGCGTCCAAGGCTGTGGAGGAAGCGTGTTTAGCGTGGCGACGGGCAGAGAGGTGGAATCTTATCAGTGTCGCTCCACTCGGTTCAGATTACCTAGCACTTGCTGTCCAGTGACTGTGTCAGTTTGTCAACACATTAACACACATTACCTTCATTTATAACTACGATGCCGCAGTCATGTTGGAGCTATAGCACCGATAAAATGTAGATGTATTTTGGTTTGTTGGTCCCTGTCATACGTAGTTTATACTCCAGTGTACTGTATGCTTTATTTGTGTCTATTGGGAAACATTTGTTTTAGGCTTAAGAAGTCATAGGGAAATAGTGTTTTATGCGAATAATTTGAAATATGAGCAGTGTGCATTTTTTGTCTCAACACACAACTCTGTATCTTGCTGCATAAACATATTCAGTATCTCCCCCTCAATGCCTGTATTCATACTGCATAAATAGACCCACCAGCGCAGGTTTACATGATGTGATGTCCTTGTGATGTCCTTAAGCTTTCCATATAGAACTACTTCCATGGACATTATCAGTGCAGCAGTAGAGGAGCTGTAGTTGGATGGAAGGTTTCTTCACATTTTCCCCAATGTTTATGGAAGCTGCCGCATCGCATTTGTCTGGTGTCTGGCGCTCAATTCTGAGTCGTTCCCACTCTCTTCTCTTTCCCTCTGTTTCATTTCCTCAGCCTGATTGAAGTCTTCTAACAACCAAAGTGTTTTCTTATGGAGTGTTCTGCCAACTATTCCCTCAATAAGACTCTACTTTGAACTTTGATTTTCTCTTTAAATGGGGGGCTTTTTTAGCCCAAACGAATACTGAGAAACTCATCAGCTGGGGGAGTGGGTCCACCATCAATGAAAAGATATGACTTGGAGGAACACACTTTATGGTCAGCTTGGGTGGGTGAGAGTGTGTGTACTACTTGCTTTATTGTAGTGTTTGTGTGTGGGCTGTTTACAGTGCAGGTGGGGGAATTTGTGCTCCTGTGTCTTGCTGTGTTTGTGCGTGTGTGTACTAGAAAGAGTCAGAGTGAGGTCGATTATTGAATGTGTGTGAGTGTGTCTGTGTGTAGTCTTTCCATTCTCATGCTCATTATCTTTGTATGTGCTGGTGTGGTGTGCTGCTGCCACTGTCATTAGTGGGCTCCTGAGGCGCAGCAGTAGTTCCGCTCCAGATTAGTTTTCTTGTGTCTGCCAGCTCTCTGTCTGGCAGATAGCCTGGCGCGGCACTGCCCAGCTCAGCTCAACACAGCTTGGCCCGACCCAGATGGTGAAAGCTCTGTGCCACAACAACAACTTTGATTTTGCTGGCCTCTTCTCCCCCTCTGTTTTCAACTTTCCTGTTCTCTGTACTTTTCTGGTCCAGTATGTAATTGATTGCAGAAACAAGGGTTTAATTCAGATTGTCAATCTAAATCTAACATCCATCTTTTTTTCCATTGAAGCTGCAAAAGAGAACTTTTTCCTAAGCTGAATGGCTATTGTGCACAAAGTTACCTTCTCTGTAGAGCCACATAGTTATTTCGCTTGTAGAAGTCATACAGTTTGAACAAAGTCCAGACAGCTTTCTTTTTTACTTAAGCGATTTAAGCGATTTCCTTCAAAAGTCTTATTACCTGCATTTCTTAAAGCCACACATTTTTCATGGGACCGTCGTTCAACTTTATCTCAGTCTAATCCATTTAATGTTCTGTTGTGTTAAGTTTACTTGTTGTTTAACTTTGTTAGTTACTTAACCCTTGATCCTTCAGGCATGCAGCAGCAGTATAGAGAGTGTCAGGAGCTGCTTGGGCTCTACCAACAATATCTCTCTCAGCAACAGGCCAAACTTAACCAGTCCATCGCCCAGCTCAGCCAGGAACAAGCCCACAGCAAGGTAAGGAATGGAATAGAATGGCTATGTGGTAGGTTGTAGTGAGTGCATCCTGCAATGAAACATGATGTCCCCGCCCCCCAGTGAGATTAATTCAGAGAACAACCCTGTTTGTCATCCATTGGGCACGAAAATATCCAGTAGAAACATATGCAACAACACATTGTCCCATGGCCAAGTGCCATAATAAAAACAATAACAAATCACGACAGAAGACTACTTCAGTCACCAGTTCGATATGACTATAACATAGCAAAAACTCTCTCAAGGTGACACTTCAGAGGCGAAGACGCCTCTCTGGCTTCAGCCTCTGTAAGAATAAATGACTTGGCCAACCTCATTGTCCCGCGGTGGCTCTGAATAATGTGTGTTTGCCTGCTCTCTGACCCTCAGCAAATTAGTCACAATCTCTTCCCCAGTCAACTGTAAGATGGGCTTTCCTCCTTATGTTTATCTCATAATGTTCCTGGCCTTGGCTTACCTGCCAGTTATGCTCAGTTGACAGTTGTCCTCTAAATCTTGTGGCCCCTGTCCACTTCACCGTTTTGAAGGATGATTTGCATTTGTGCAGCTATAAACCCCAGCCCTTCTCTAACACCATGTCTACACAAGGTGTGTAGAAAAAAAGCAGAAAGCAGCTTGTTCCCTGTCATTGTCTCTACAGGATTTGTTCAGTTAAAGGTCTGGCCCAAAACTATTATCATGTTCTATTCAATTGCAATCATGATCCATGATCTAGATAACAATATTTTTTCAAAGCTTTGAAATGCCCTGTTGACTGTAGCCAATCTTGAAATAGCCTATGAACTTTTCCATTTTGCACATTAAATCAATACTGTGTTAAAGATGGTTCTGGTTCTAACCATTTTTGGCAGAAGCCCTCCATACACCGTGTTTCTAGCTATAATTCAGGTTGCATTACCCCTATGTCCAGGCACAGTTATTTTCTGTATACAGTCACTGTAGTAACCAGCTTAAAATGGAAGAAAGGATACTTGTAGACTTAAAAGATGCTCCAGGTTGCAGTAACCCATATAAAGTGCAAGTGATATATGAGCTTGTGTTGAAAAGCTCTTGCAAGCACATGGTGAGAGTGTTTACTGCACATTGCAACATGAGAAAATTAGGCTGGTTAGTGACTCCAGTGTTGGTAAATTTGAATTTTGTAGCTCAGCTCTACATCAAGGTTTTATGGAGCAGTCTACCATTTTTGGCTGAAATATGTTGGCTGAAATACTCCACCAGTTTTTCAGAGGCTGCCTAAATTGGCCAAAATGCATTCATTGTCCTCTTTGTTCTCTGTCCAGGTGCTCAGTTGTGAGGAAGCCCCAAGCAGAGTCTCTACTAGCAAAGCTAATGGCTCATTCTTTGATGGCTCATACCTCAGCCTTGCTGCTACTGGAGTGCGGCAGCCACAAGTGCAAAGGAGTGGTGGTAGTGTTCGAGGAAGAGCAGCAGTGCAAACCTTTAGCAACCCTGTGTCACCTCCCTGTGTTAGTGAGTTCAGTCTAGTGGATGGGGCAGTCAAACCACACAGAAGTCAGAGAAGGGAGTGCAGGGAGCCACACTCCAGTTGTGAGCACTGCCAGTGCAGTGGTCAAGACAGTGGCTATGGGACACAGCAGCGGAGAAGGGATAAGTGCCATCATGACACCTTTAACCCAAATGAGTTTGAAAGGTACAGTAGCACTCCATACAGCCATGATCTATCACCCCTCACGATTACATTACTTTCCTGTAGTTTAAATCAACTTGTGCATTTTATGGACACCAACAAGAAGAATGTTAGGATATGAAGCAAATGAATTAAATCAAACTTATTAAACTGACTCCACAGTGCAAATGCCATTCGCTCAGAGGTCAAGGAAGCCCTGACTAGGCCTCTGCTGGGGCATGAGGACTGGGAGGAGAAGAGGCACCAGCTGCTGCTGCAGAAGATGCAATTGGAAATGGAAAGAGAGAAGCTGCAGGCACGGCTGGCTGAGCAGGAGGAGAGGCTCAACAGACAGAACCAGCAGCTACAGCAGTCGCGTCTGGAATATAGCAGGTAGAATACAAAAGCCAATATGAAAAAATTAACAATATCTGGTAACATTTCCAGTTTACATTTTAGGGATTAAGTAGCTAGGTGTCAGATAGGTAGTTACTTCTATCCAAGGAGTTTAGTCCCAATTTTCCTTGTCCTTGTACCACTTCAGTCTGTCATTGTAGACTGGCAGAACCTTAGTCCATTCTCTTTTTCTTCTCCTTTATTCCTGGTAGGTTTCGACAAGCTACGCAATCTGATCTCAGCAGCTCAAACACAGGAAATGGAGAGCCACAGCCGGAGGGCCCTTCCCATCCAGATTTAACCTCCTGGTAAACCAAGACTAACTCAGAAATCTGAAACTACTCATTCACTCACCTCTTCTCAGTTTGTACATTCTTGACTCTTGTCCTTGTGTCGTCTCCTCCATGTGTAGTCCCTCCCACATGACATGTGGTTGGAGAAGGCAAAGGAAGAGACGATAGGAAAGACAATGTCGGGGAAACAGGGATTTGACAAAATGACACAGCCATGCTTCAGAGCCATATTTCAAAGCAACATCAATTAAATATGATTGTGTGGCACAGCTGCATCATCTATCCATTATTTTGTTATAGTCTACTGCTGTATTGTATGACCCCCGTCAGATGGGCATAACATCGTTCATGACAACTGATATATTTACTTTTAATTCACTTCACAACGTGGCATATTGCGGCATAAGTAACATCAAGGTCAGAGAGTTTGATGCGTTTTTGATCACCTTTAACAAATTATACAACTTATGAATACAACAGAACACACTCATTGACCCCTGCTCCCACCATGATTTGTATATTCTGGCCATCTCTCCAGCCTCTTTTATCTCACAGGTGCTAGAAAACACTTCTAGCACCTTCAGCGAGGGATAGACCTATGCATCCTTGCTCATAGCTCCTCCAGTGAGCCTCCTCTCTTCTGACTCCTCTGTCCTTGAGGAGCATTTTGGGTATCGATCCTTTAAAATGGTGCACGGAGATTGCTTTCCGGTTCACAGGCACAAAATAGAGACATAAGAAGAGCCTGCTCTCACTCTCAAAAACATACATACAGTATATGCACTGACATATTCTCCTGCTCAAGTCACACACAGAAAAGCCATCTTAATATATTTTGTCTGCGGTCTACAGTGTGAATGAAGATACAGAGGAACATCCTGCAGGACAGAACTTGCATGAAAAACACCCTGTACCTGCTCCTCTGGACAATGGCGATGGTAAGCTTGTATTTTCAATGTATCAGAATGATGTGCTCACTGTTCTACACACAGAGGAACATCTCAGCTCAAACATATCACACTAAAGGTTGTCCAGAGCTTAATATGCTTCAAACACTTTTTTAGTTTAGTACATTCTTTTGTGTGTAAAGCTTTGCTAAAGGTTTCTATATCATGATGGTAATTTCTGTTTTCGGTTTCTGTTTAATGTCTTCCCTGCATTGCCCAGAGCCTTCCTTACTTCTAATATATCACTTCTTTCTTGGATTTTTCAACAGGGGCCACAGAGTGGTCCAGAAAGGACATGGCCATGTCTCCTGCAAGGCTGAGTAAGCCCACTTCAGTGTCTGTGATTCAAAAGACGCCTGAGGCCAGGTAACACATTTTTACTGGACATTAGTGACACATATGTTAAAGATTATTCTGATAGCTTTTAGGCAAAAGAAGCATCACAGTGCAGTTTATTATGCTTGATAAACAGCAGCACTACAGGAAACATGATAGTGTTAGCTAACCCACAAGAAATAGTTTTCAGAAAAACAGCATGTGTGCAGAAATGTGACGGAGGCAGAGTTTCAGCCAAAAGGGTAGATTGCTCATTGATCAACAATGAATAACAGCAAAGTTAAGCACTTGAAGGATACTGTATCAGAAAGGCGCAGATCTTTTATCTGTGCTAGTTTGAAATTCTAAATAGAGCTTTCTTCAGGACTAACTGGGCTTCCTTACTACAGGAATGTCTGAGTGAGTTTCTCTGAAGGCAGGCTGCTCCTGTCTTGTGGGGGTGATTATTTGCAGGCTGTCAGGGCTGCAGTATTTTATTTGTTCTCTATGACCTCTTAAGGCAATTGAGGTTTTTTTCCCTCTAGAAATTTAAACATTATTGAAACACATAAATATAGCGTAAGTATAAAATTTGAATCTCAATGCTTATTCCTGTACTTTGCAGTTGCTGCCCCGTTAGAGACTAAATGATGTCTTCTCTTAGTCTAGCTAACTTTTCGAGCTGTAAGAAGCTAAATGAAGCTTTTTACCGGGCTAGCTAGCACTGCGGCCAGCCTGTCAGGAGACATGCTGCGTTCCATTAGTCGGCCTAGCAGGGACCCTGCAGCAGGTGTAATTGAACAGACTTCTGGATGCACACATTGCCCTCCCTTCTCTCTCTGCCACAGTAATGAGACAGATAAAGCAAGTGAGGGAGAGATGTTAAAAGTGTGTTTGAGGGTGAGTGAGGGGGTGAGAGCATTGGATAAAGTGAGAAATGGGAACCGAGGAAAGTTAGAGCAAGCTGAGATGGATAGAAATGGAAATGGTAAGAAAGACATAAGAAGGGAGAGGGTCTTTGCGGACAGGAATGAATCACTTACCTAAAAAGGAAAGAACATTCATTACATTTTTTCTTATATGCGCTTACACAAAATGGTAATTAACCTGACTGTGTGTCTTACTATATGTGTGTGTGTGTGTGTGTGTGTGTGTGTGTGTGTGTGTGTGTGTGTGTGTGTGTGTGTGTGTGTGTGTGTGTGTGGGTGTGGGTGGGTGGGTGGGGGGGTGTGCATTTCCCTTCATCTGTGTGAGGACTTCGAAGTTGCTGTGGGACTGCAAAAAATGTCAGATGCTGGGAAGCAATTTGTACCAGTGTTTCTGCACATCTTTTATTTTTCAAAATTATTCAGAAAATATTTTCTTGCATAATGTCAGATTTCTTTTTGTAAAAGTGGTGCTTGTTAGGACAGCATGCAGTAACAGCAACACCCCACCCCCACCACCACCCGCACCCCCACCCCCACCTTGCCCTTAAGAATATTTCTTCAAAACAGCTCAAACTTTACAACTTTCAATAAGTAACTCTCAAACAAAGCAGTGCACGGTCCAAGTTGAACTGTGAGCTCCAGCAGATGCCCATTAATTCCAACAGGGGACCTGGGCTATCAGATCTTATTACCATCCATTTACACCTCCAAAGCCTATTAAAATAGCTGGACTCTTTCCTACACACTGTGCATTTTTTTCTAATAATTAGGAAGTCTGCCTCTCAGATGTGCATCTCTTCAGACAGTTGTAATCCTCGGGTAATCCACTGATTTGGATTAGACGTATGTCTTTTTCTTTGATGCCGTCCCTTTGCATGAAAATAGTTTTGAAAAGATAAATAGAATAAATTGCAGTGAAATGAAAGGGACAACACAGTATGCTGTGGTTGGCTCATTTTACAACAGTTTGAAAATGAGTAACAACAGTGCCCTGTGTTATTGCCATACATGTTACTGTAGCCTGTAAACATGGACAATACACTGACTATTGATTTCTGAAGTTTGTTTCTTTATGCAAGCAAAAACATGTGGAAAATAAACTGCTGTGAATATGTTTTAAAATACACTATAAAAAAGTCTACCCCACTGTAAGATTTGGCACGTCACCTGCACCCTTCTGTTTTACTCGGCAACAACATGCCCCTCCTGACCATCTTAATCTTAACCAATTCAATCTTGATGTGCAAATTGCAAAACGAAGCTGGGGTTAACATTAAGTGACCTTCTTAATCCTTTCATGAATCCTGTGCTAGTTAGTAATGAGACAGTTCCAGCACACCCCACCCATCTCATCTCCATCCTTCCTGCCTTCGCCCGCCTGCTATTGATTGGTAGGGAAATTGACATGCGGGATATACGCAGTGGCCATTATAGGTTTTTTATCTTACTGTTTGGACTGCAAATGAAAAGGGGCGCCGGGGCGAGACGGCTATCTTTAATGAAAGAGAGGAGCCAAATAAGCAGTGAAAGTTACGAGTGGGGAGAAGGCAGTGGCGAGTGTAGGTAAGGGAGTTTTGTGGAAATTTTATTGTATTCAGTATAGGTGCACTGGGAGAGTGAAGAGCAATTTTTTTTATTACACTGAGAAAGGTGCAAATCTTATGTGTTCAAAGGACTCAAACAGTATTTCAAGGCACAATGCTTAACCACAAATTTCAGAGTCTTTATGAAAAGACATTTTTGATTTTTACACATATGCTCATAGAGAATTACATTTGTCATTGAATAGTCTTTCTGTGTAGTATCAATAAAATACTGTCACAATCATCTTTCAGCAGCAACTTAACCCCCAAGGCTTTGTTTTCGTTGTACTAATAGTATTTAACATTACTTTAATGTCTGAACTGTAGCATTGAAATGACCCAGTATCCCTAGCTGAGGTCCTTTTTTTTTTAACAATGAAAAACTTATGTTCCTGCTACTGTTGTCAATGCGTTTCATTTGTTTTCTCTACGCATGTAGCAGTAAAATAGATTTGCAAGGTCTCCCTTCGGGGATATTAATATCGAGCAGCAATTCACATCTTTACCTCGCACAAACTGGAGCCAAGAAATGAAGTTCTTTGTTGCACTGTACACCCCTCTGAAAATCTATTGGCATTCTCTCTAGCCCTCATGCAATCTCTGTGCCACCCCCCACCTCACCCCTACCCACTGCCACCACCTCCCCCTACATTCCTGCCCAAACTGTACCCCTACCCACCACACTTCCCTTGTTATAGATTGTGACCGCCGGTAAGTGATGCATTATTCATTACCAACATGTCGTTTGTTGATGGATGGCTGTTTGAGAGCCCTGTCCGTTAAATAAATCAACAAATAAAAATGCAAATTCTCACATTTCAAGAGAAGGAACCCAGCCAAAGTCCCTCCCCCACATTCCCTTTTCTGCCTTCCTCTCTCTATCCACAAAGCTGCACTCACTCCTAGTCTCTCTTACAAGCACACACATTCACTTTTGCTCACGGTCTCTCCCTCTCTCGTTCTCCTTTGCTGTTGACAGGCAGGAGCCCAAATGAGGAAGACAGATTTACTTACTTGAGCTTCATTCTCTTTTTTCATCAGTTATCATCCCTCAGCTGACTTAACCCTCGCTCACTTTCTCACCCTCACGCTCAAACGTGTGCATACATTAGTTCCTGCTGCCAAAACAAAATCTAACCTTTCTTGAAGCTTTTCAGCTACTGATACACATTGCCTCAAGTTAGTGTTAAAACATGACATATCAAGGTCTATAGTTACGTGTGGAGGAACACTGATTGGAAGCTCCACCAGCGTGTCTGTCTGCTGACCACCCACATGCATATCAACAAGTACACGGCAGAGATCGCCCTTACCTGGGAGAGAGAGCTGTGTGCGGAGCGGCACGATGCAAATCGATGCAGCTTTAAACGAGCAGAGAATTATGTTAGCAACATCAGTGGAGCGTGCTTTAAAGAATTCATGTTTTGTATCTGGAATGGCCGTCGTTCGACTGTGTATACACTGAATAATTTATCAAGCCAGCCAGACTGAGGGATTGAATCTCTATTAGCTTAATCTCCCCCGTTTTGGTTTATTTATTTCACTGCACATTCCCTCATTTCTATTCCAGGGGAGAAAGCACCGGGTTCTCTCCCTCTTTTTCTCTCGCACCTGCAAGAAACTGTGTTTTTCTGTTGGGACGCCCCAGTGGTTTTGACTTGTTAACGTTGCTTGTTAGGGTTCAGTAGACACTTCAGGAAGAAAGATTTTGTTAACACGTCGAAGAGAGATTTGCTTTCATATTGTCTGTGTTAACAAGTGAAAGGTGACTGACAAATATTTTAGCACAAGCTTTGGGCTCCACCTAGACTTTATCCTTGTGCATGTCTGATGTTGGTCCCTCGGCTTGCACCTTCTCTGCTTAATATTGACGGCACGCATGTAACCGCTGGTCTTTGTGTGCATTTCCCTCTTACAATGAAACGGCACAAGGCTACTCATTTACAACATTGTCTGTCAACAGGGCTCCACTGGGTTCTGTATTATAAATGTAGAAATACAACCTTTGAAACAAGCGGAGCTTACATGTGGGGGAAAAAAAAGTAATTAAATTCCATTAAACAACAACAAAATACCCAAAGTTTTACTCGTGTTTTTTCAGGTTGGACTTTTCTGTGGTTGAGTTATTGGATATCTTTAGTCCGATCTCAGCACCAGAACTAAGCAAGCTGTCCACTCGTAGACCTAAAACCTTGCAACGGAGGTCGACCCTCACAGCTCCTAAACCACTGGGCAGAACCCTGCTCACCCCTGCTGGGCCTTATCGCCAGCATACCAAGCAGGACCTGGAAGAAAGCCAAATACTGGAGGATATTTTCTTCATTTGCTGACAAAGAAGAAAATGGGAACCGAAAAAAACAATTCACTTGATATTCACCTGTTTGCTCTTGTTTTTTTTGTTTTTTTTAATGTCTTACATTTAATTTCCAATTGACATTCTAAACCAGAATGATCATGATGTTGTAGCTTGTACTTTTGTTATTCTGTGGTTTTAATACAAATAAACAGATATTTGGTTATTCTTCTGGTTTGTAATTGATGTCGTATGTTTCCACTGCAGAAAAACTGTCTGCCACTAAGCTATGTTGAATGTCTGAGAGGATCTTTGCAGCATTATACCATTATAACAGACAATTGAGAGTCTGTTAGTTTGATTATTATGACTAAAATGAGTCATGCTTAAAAGATAAAACTGGGATAATTTGATCATATCATAATCAGATCTTCCTACAAAATTTCCCAGAAATCTATTCATATGTTTTTGAGATGAGCTGTTGATGACAGGTGAATGGACCTTCTTGGAGGAACTAATGGGGACAAATTGTGTGGGTAATGTCATATTAACACTTTGTCAGCAATTATGACACAACACAGGACACTTTATTCTAGACTGTGCTTTATTATTGGGCTAAGCTGAGACGCATCATTCATTTTAAAATTACAAAAAAAGAGTTCAGGGGACCAGAGAATGGTGCAGTCTGGAGAGACGGGGGGCGGGAGCCTAAAGCGCACTGCCCAATCAGAAGCTGAGCTCATCAGGAACCTGGCAAAGCTTTAATATGCAACATTCATTTCCCCACCCTCCATATGTGCTGAAATTGGGAAATAGATTTCCAGAATACTTTGAAAACCATATGAAGTAAAATGAGATTCTAAGCAACACTACTGAGCTTTAGAAACAAAACCACTGATAAGAGCACTGAAATAAAATGATAGGAACTCAATATTTTTTGATGAGATAGTGCAGTTTTTCATTGAAATTTGCTCTTGGTAGAACACATCAGTTGAACAAGATCAGAGCTCTGTCAAACAATAAAAAGCAGGATGGTGATATGAAAGTTGGGGGGGGGAAGTAAAAAAGCAACAATACTAGCATTTTATTCAAGCAGTTAATGATTAGCAGTTCACCAGTCATTAGCTCCTTGCATATTAACGGAAGTTTAAAATGACCTCAAGGCGTATCTTCTGTTGTGATTACATATCGGATTGATGAGGGAGTGTTTTAACTATTTTGTTTAAAGGTTTCAAAATGGGAGCAAATAGTACTTGAAAATGAAAGAAATCCTCCAACAACTTTTCGGAACAGAGCAATATGAATTTGTAAGGCTTTAGTATTGTACTGCATCACATTGAATAGTTGGTCAGCAAACAGGAAAATGTAAAATCAATCTTTGTTGTTCCATTCAGAGATTGCCAATACTTAACATGATAAATTGCGATGTGAGCACCTACAAGCCAACAGATCAGTGGAAATAATAGAGCTCAGATCTTGGATCAAACAGCACGAATAAATAAATAAATAAATACATAAACACAAATAAATAAATTAATAAATAAACACATAAATAAATGATTCAAATCTGTCTTTGACATCACTTGGTCAATAGGAGCATTTTTCTCCATCATCAAAGAAGTGCTGAAGGCATGGTCCTGCAGACAGGAACAATGATCATCTGTGGACCACGACAGTGGCCCATGCATGTCATATAAAAACTATTTGGTCACGTACCAACTCATAGAAAAATAATGCCATGAAAGCATGCATATTATCTCAGACATGACTTATAAATAAATATCTAAACAAATCGATAAATGAATAGAACCCATCAAAGTATTTTTTTCTTTTTTATAAAATAGGTCAATGTATGTCTAAGCTCTAACTGAGGTCAATGCTCTCCCTGACTGTATTCTGGATAAATGCCTTGGTCAGGTCCTACAGTTTGTACCGTATCCTAGCGACTATTTTTTTTGTACCTGGTTTTATTGAGCATTATCATGTTTTCATTCATATATTTTTTTTTTAAGTATTTAAAGTACTTTATCCAGTCCTTGTAGATAGAAGTAAAAGTCCTATAAAATATGCAAACCTATGTACAGAGGAAAACAGAGCAAAAAAAGAAACAATTTACAGTATATTCATCGGTTTATGTATATATTTATATATATATATTTATATTCAAACTTCTGCTCTGTTTCTTGTTGTTTTTGAACCACTTTGTTTTACTTTTCTCATGTAAACTTGCAGCTTAAAGTTGGAGCAAATGAAGAAGAGGTGCTTGGCACTCTAGTTCCCGTCGTTTCCGCTTCCTCTCTCCGTATCTCGCATGACTTGAAAACATGGGCTAGGTGAAAGACATGAGTGATTGCTCAAACAAACCGTTAGAAAAGCACAGACCGTGTTGACACCTTTTTCAATTTTCTCAGAGCGGCAGGGGGCAGTCAAAGAGGGCACACAGTGTGGCGATCAGGGATACCAGACATGTGACATTTAGCTTCAGATGTTATTGTTAGCTCAAAGGCAGCTCAGGTGGATGTACAGAACGCTTTGTACAAACCGACCATGGACACTGCCAGAGCAGGATGGTCATCTGGTTTGCACTGTATGCCATGCTCAGGGCATTGTTATGTGGCACACACACAAACAGTAGCGTCCTGGGATGTGTAGCGGTGGCGTCTTTTAGCCTCGATGGATTTGGAAGGTAAATGTTAAATTATTCAATCTGCTAAAAAGGTTAGAGACAGACACTAGGGAAACAGCATAATGAGCAGTTTATAGGAAAAACTAGTAACAGCACCCAACAGGAAGCATTGTCTTCCAAAGTGTCATATAGCCTTATAAATATTCATATATATAAATATTCATCGAGTAATCTCCACCAGCTGCATATTTGTTGAATGCAGGATCCAATAAATCCCAGTCTGTTGACCTTTTGCAGGTATATTGTAGGTGTTCAGACCATTTTTGTAGACTATTATGAGAAACTGTATGCTAAAGCAATATGAAACCAGTCTCAGTGACACAGCAGTTGTAATGGGTAAATGGCTTTTCACACTTATTGCTTCACTGTACAGTTTCATTATGCTTTTTATGTTTATATTTAATTGTATGAGGACATATAACATAAGGCAATATAACATCTTCTAAAGGATATGCTTCATGTCAAGTATTATACCAGCAGAGAGCCACACATTAAGTGCTGGATGGGAAAGCACATAAAACCTCCCTTATTCTGTTCAGTGGGAAGCTGGCTCTCTAATGAGAACAGATTCATCAATGTTACATCACCTTCATAACCATTAAAAACCTAATGTCAGGTCCAATAAGCTCAATAGCTTTCTTTTTTTCAAGCCACATCATGTCAGTCGTAACCCTGAACTTTACCCTAGTTTGACTCCAACCGGTGGATCGTAGTCACAGGTGCCCTGCACGCAGCTTTGATAGTTAGTACCTGTGCTGACAGGTTACCTAATGCCCGCTTTTATCTGAAGTGTAGTCGCGTGAGTCTACAATAGTTCTAAATGCATTTTTTTTTTTTCCCCCAAAGACATCGATGGACCAAGACTGGTCGGACGGTTTGTTATACTGGACATGCACTGAAGCTCTCTACACGGCTGAGAAATGATATGGATCTGGCTGTAGTGTAGTTTGACATCATAATAGCGCGTTGGCTGCTTGCAGTAGTGTGTATTTAGTTCTTTTTTTTCTTCTTCTTCTTTGTTTTCTGAGAGCACAGTGCTTGATGGCAGATTCTGCAGGTGACAAGGCACACCTTGACATGGTGACAGCCCATACGCTACATGCACTTTACTGAATGCAAAAGAGAGCAAGGGTTGTGAGACGTATTCATTTTGGTTCAAGTTTCAAAGAGAAGTTTGTGTGTGTGTGTGTGTGTGTGTGTGTGTGTGTGTGTGTGTGTGTGTGTGTGTGTGTGTAAGCTCAAAAGATATGTTTGGAATAGAGTCGAAGATAATTGTCCTTTTCCTCTAAAATCATTTTTAGCCTGATTCTCTTAAAGCCTGCTACTGAGATGTGGCTTTTTGCATTTTTCAGATAATATTTACACCGTATGTGTGTCTTTTTCTCACACATGTATCTTTTAGCAATATATTGTGTGTCGGCATATAGGTAATCAGAGATAGGAATGCCTGCAGTTTTGGGAGCTGCCAGATTTGCGATTCTTCCCAAGCAGAGCAATGTTTCAAACTCCAGCTAAAATCTACAAAAAATTACAGCTCAACATAGTCAGTAGCCGTTCTATATACAGACACACATATATAAAATATGTGCATATAAATACATATATTTGTTTGTGATTAATATCTATTTATCCATATATACTGTATATATGAATACATTTGCTTGAATGCTTGTTATACATATATATGTACTGCAAATATAAACAAGTTCATATATTTCAAACGTTTCTGATGTTATTCTATCTATGAGGTTAGGATGTCAAGTTAAAAAAGATAAGGCTGTGATACGGAGCAGCCCCTCCCATGCACTCGCCATCCCTCCCAAGACAAAATGAGAAGAGAAAAAAATAAACATTTTGAGTAATTGTAAACTAGCGAAGTGAGAGACCCCATCTGGTCATCTGAAATAGTTTTGCCTGTATTCAAAAAGCATATCAGCAATATATATGTATATATATACATGTGTTGTATATATTTCGAAATGTACACTTCTTTTAAGTGCGACCCCTCAACCAGTTAACACTGACTGAAAGAGATGCAGTGGTCCGAGTATAATAGAGCTACAAGTCCTCAGCAATAAAAATGTTTGGTCTTTTGGTCCCTAAAACAACTAAGGAATGACAGGTAAGACTTCCTGGAGACCGTTGCTATGGCTCTCCTTGGCAACGGTATCCCCTGGAAACGGACAGGCACTCCGAGCTAAAGATGGCCGTCCCAAATCGAAGCCAATTTGTGTCCTGAAAATATCACATTCCCTACTTAAGTTCCCTCTTCGAGAATTTCTTGTCCCTTCTTGTTTTCAAGTCTTATAAATTGGTCTTCAAAAGTCAATTGCCCCAAACTCAAACCATCTTACAGAAAGATCTCCTACGGCAATCCTCTATTCAGTTTTTAAAAAGTTTTGTTCTTGTTGGACTTTTGACATCCATATTCCCTTTAAGAGTTCGGCGGGGTTGGTCATTGTAAGTAGTTTCTTTTACTTTGTTTTTCTCATTGTTCAAGTAAAAGTTTTTTTGTGGTCCAGAAAAGGTAGCTGTCATTCAAGCAGGGTTTTGTGGGGAAGGAGGTGTGTATATGTGTGCAGAAGAAAAAGGTCCTGGGGCTAACCAGGCTGGTACAAATTCTCTCTGAGTTCCAAAGTTTTAGTACATCCAAAAGGAGGTGTCCTTGACTCGGTCATCGCTCTCTCTCTCTCTCTCCTCTGTTTCTGAAGCAGCCTCAGTGGTCCAGATGTTGAGTTTGCACTCAGTGGCGGGTAGCAAGAAGTCAACATATGATTCAGCTCAACAAAACCTGGAAAGCACAGAAACAACAGGAAACATTTCAGTCACGTAATAAGTAGGAAAACTAAACAACAAGAAGGCTGGCAGTTGATGCACATGACAATATTGTAAAGGACATAATGTGAGGAGGCTGGTAAGCTAGCCACATGGATGGTTACATTGATCTGATCTGATTTTGTGCAGACATTCGTGGTCCCCTGAGGATGAATCCTACAAACTTTAAGGAAACC
Source organism: Acanthopagrus latus (assembly GCF_904848185.1). Lineage (NCBI taxonomy): Eukaryota > Metazoa > Chordata > Actinopteri > Spariformes > Sparidae > Acanthopagrus > Acanthopagrus latus. The sequence goes on along the minus strand of NC_051044.1, from coordinate 23,108,878 downwards.
GTGACATTTCCTCTAACGCCACTGTGGGGTTGGCATTTTTAGATTTTAATGAAATATCTCTCATTACTGTGAAATATTGTTCATGATCCCCAGAAGATGAGTCTTAATGATTTTGGTGATCTCCTGGACCAATTACATTGCTGCACTAACAAGTCAAACTTATTCAGTGAAATATCTCAGCATCTATAGGAAAGTTCTGTATGGATGTCAGTGTTTCAAGGTGGTGCATCTCATGACTTTGGTGATCCCAAGACATCTCCACTAGTGCCACAAGGAGGTTGACTTTTTATGGGGGTTCTGGCAGCTACTGAATGGACTGCCATAACATTTGGTACAGACATGTTATGCCAAACATTTTATCAAAGGCCTTCATCAGGTCAAATGTTTAATTATCCAACACTTTGGGATATGACCACCTTTCTGCAAAACATGACATTCCCATCAGTCTCAGCCCTACTTTGTGTTTTGTTTTAATTAGCAAATGCTAGCATGCTAACACTCTATACCTGGATCACTTCATCAGCATGTTAACATTAAGCTCAGCACCCCACAAAAAAGACTTTATCCATGAAATCCAACCTACACAGCTCCCTAAAGCCACGGATTAATGAGCAGTTTTCCTTTTAAGTCTGTCGTCATCTCATGGTTTCAAGAAGGCCAGCCTCTTATATTATTTTACTTATTGATGCGGTATTTTGAGGGAATTAATATTTGAACCAGGCAGTGTTTGTAAGACTTTATTTATTGATATAGTTTTATTTTGAGGCAGTTTTAGCCCACTGCCAGCACCGCCTTGATTCTCCTAGACATGCTGAAACTGAGCCTTGTTTCTTGCCTGGAGGTTTTTCAGTGAAGTGCACCTTTATAAGTTGCTGTCGACTTTGTGGTATTAAAGAGCACGAAGCAAACGTCTTGTGTACATCCTCCTTAAGGATAAAGATTTGTGCTGATACGTAGCCATCAAGGTTTTATTCTTAAATTGTAAACTGACAGTTACTTGACAGTGCATCTCAGGCGACATTGGGGAGAAACACAAAAGCAATGTAACAAGTAGTGTGGCGAATTACTTTCTATGTGGAGTAAATAAGTAAAGGTAAAGTAACAGGTAATATGTAATACATTACTTTTCTGTGTGTGAAACACCACTGTCTTTGCCAACTATAGCCCCACAGAGCTACTAGCATGGCTGTTGCTCTTATAGTTTTTGCTAAAATGACACTTAATCTTTGTAGTTGTGATTTTGAATGGCTGTGATGCAATTAGACAAACAATTATTTGCTCTGATTGTTTGTCTAGTTGTTGTTTTGTTGTTGTTGTTTATTTATTTGGATCTGTATTAGACAATTCAAAGAGACAGCTAGTCCTTCTGGGCTTAAACAAACATTTATTACATAAGAGATGACACACCTTATTACATTATTAAATACAAAGTTCATTGGGGGAATGTTTGTTTTTAATGATTATTTTTCTGGAAACTCTTTTATTATGTTAAAAGTTGTTATAACATCTTTCCTTATGTCATCCTTTATTGTATTTACAAAAGATGGAGCAGCAGAGCATATTCATAAGGCACCTGGCTCTCTGAAGCATCTTCACCGGCACTAAGACTCCGAGGTCTGGTGTGGATAAACAAAGATAATTTTGCTGAGACAACTTTGAAAAACAAATCAGTGCTCATCCTGCAGTGAATTAATTTAGCTCCCTGGCAGTGACGCCGTTGTAATCTCCTACGTGATAAACAATTAAGTTTTTTTGTGTGTGTGTGTGTGTGTGTGTTTTTTAAAAAAAAATATTTGAATCAAACTGTTTAATCTTGTTTTTGAAATCATGACGGGATTTTAATCAGGACACACCTTAACTCTCATGTGTCATTATAAATTAAACATTACTTGGGTTTGCTTTCTGAGTAATGAACTTATCAGTCTGATGAATCTGTGCAGTGAAAGTGAACGTTATTTTATTTGGATATATTAATGATAAAACTGAGGATGCAGTAGTGCAAAAGTGCAAAAAACCTTTGTGTGTGTTGAGAATTTCCATTGAAATGGTCAGTCTCGCTCAGAAAGAGGAGACAGTCTAAATGAGATGTTTTCTCTGGCGCTCTGTGGAAAATGTTTTTTGTATACTAAAACTAATGGTCCCACATAATTTTGTGACGCGTTCATATGAGCTCGCACTATTCCTCCCCACAGTGATTTGCCTCGGGACACCGTCTGCTCCGGTTCAGTTAGTTTGTGAGTGGGTGATAAGTTGCCCTTGAATGAAGTCATCAGTGGTGAATGAACGACACAGCCTAAACTCTCCATCACACAGATGAAGGGAGGAGACAAAGAGGAACAGCACAATTACCCGCCTGAGGGGTAATAAATGCCTCTCCCTTGGAAGCAATTCCTTCCCCTGTGCAACACACTGGACCATTTACCAATTATCTTTTACCTACAGGGTAACATACAGGGTCACTTACTGTAAAGCTGTTCTGCAAATAGAGGAGGCTACATGTAAGTAAATGCTGCTGCAGCTGCTGCTGCTGAACACTCAGTATAATATTTATATCAGCGGCATGGGACAGGGCTCAGATTTTCATACCAGCGTGATGGTAGTGAAATATTTAAAATGTTTGACTCTTAATAAACTGTCAGCCGTCAAATTCTAGACATTACTGAGAGTGAGTCACCATGAACGGTGGAATTAACATTTATAAATGTGCACTTAAACTATCAACAAAAGGGCTAAAACTTCATCACTGTTCTTTACTGGCAATTTGCAGATCATCAGCTCGTTATTAGGCGACTGCAAATGTTTTATGACATTTATAAAAGGTTACTGAAACGACATCGGCCACCGCCATGAATGGGCTTGCTGTTTGAGCATTCGTCAATATAACACGCAGTTCGGTTAATCACCTATCAAACTAAAGCCACGACCAACGCTGAGTTCTGACCTGTCTTTCCCTGTGTGCGACGGCTACCCCGGCCGCCAGGGTGGCGGTGGCTGGCTGGGGCGGGGGCTAGTAGGGGCGGTTGGCGTCCTTTGGCCTCTTGAGCTGCACCTTGAGTCTTTTCATGCCGATCTGGAAGCCATTCATTGATTGGATGGCAGCCTGAGCACTGCCTGGGTTGTCGAAGCTCACAAATCCTGGGGGACAGGCCGAAAGGGAGAGGGAGAGAAGGAGGGATGTGGTTAGATGAAGAGGCGAGGCCAGTTTTGGTTAACAGAAGAATGGATAATGAAGATGGGTTCAGTGAGACGAAGCAGTATGTTCAATAATGATACTTCACCATAATAATGAAGTCCTTTTCATCTGTACATACAACTAAACACAATTAACATCCACAAAAAAAACAAAGATTGCACTACAAGTTGTCAGCATCAATGTGAGTATTAATACAGCTAAGATACAGCATGAGATCACATTTCTATCAGCATGCAACAGAAGTATCACAACATGAGCTTGGTGATGGGATGTAAAACCAAAACATCAACATGGTTGTGCTGTTTTTTTTTTTTTATTTTTTTTTTATTTTTTTTTTTTTAGAGTTTTCGGTTTTTAACTTCCACTCAGAGGTGGAAAAAAAAAAAAAACGTCGAATCACAAATTAAAAACCTGCGTCTCAGGATTGCAACATGAATAATACAACATTAATGCTGTGTCGTATTAATGAGCAAGAGCTCCTTTGCAAATAGGTTGCACCTGACGGACTCTCCATTAAATATTCTCCACAATCCATTTATAATTTGCCACATAATTATACTTGCAGCTAAATTGTGCTGTCAGTGGCTTACAGTGAGACAGCAGTTCTCTATCTTCGCATGCCGGAGCAGCTGTTATATTCGAAGCATGCGTTTCAGTGAGTTGGAGACTGAAGGTAGAGACCGAGAGTCAGCATTTGTGTCATATCTCGTAAAGAGCACAAAGGCGACGTAACTGACTTTCAAACAGAGCTCTTTTCTCTCATGATCAGTTTGACTGTTGATGGAGGTGTGATAACAGTTCTCTCTATATATAAATATATATCACTGAAATATTTATCAAAAAAAGAATTAGTCAGAGCTTCAAAAGAAAAGCTTCAATGATTCATGGAAAAATCCAGACAAACTCATTCTCTATTCTTTCTTTTTTAGTAACAACCAGCTTTTGCACAACTGTGGAGAAAACTCTCCACTGTTTTTGTTTTCATTCTCTTAAAGGGGGGAGGGGTGTTGAGAGGTTAGGAAAAGGGAGTGTTGACTGCGGTAGAGAAGGGTGATTAGTAAAAAAGAATAATCAGAATAAATAACCAATAATCTTTTGGTTTGGTCATTTTTACCCACCAAAGCATTTACTTTGGTTTGTCGCCCGATCCACAAACACTTTGGAGGAGATGACATTACCGAAAGGCAGGAACATCTGCATCAGCTCTCCATCCCCAAACTCCTGAGGGAGGTGGTAGATGAACAGGTTGCAACCCTCTGGTCCTGCACACGGACACAGAGAGACGGAGAGAAAAAAAAGAAGAGAGAGAGAGAAAGGCCAAAGTTAAGAGAAACGTAAAAGGTTGACTGCCGCAGGAGGAGATTTTGTGAAGGAGGGAAGAAAAAGGAAAAGAAAAACAGGAAACATAATTAAGGTAGAGCGGCACATTTTAATCATGTTGGTTGTTGGCTATTAATTTAATCGCCAGTTATTTGGATAATCACTTATTCAGTTTGGTAATTAAGCAGAAAAAAGGACAAAATTCTCTGTTTAAACCTAATTTAATAAAAAAAAAAAATTAACAAGACATTTGATGATGTCATCGTCCTCTCTGGAAAACACTGATTGACATTTTTCACCATTTTCTGACATTTTACAACCCAAACAACTGATCAGTTAATTGAGAAAATAATGAAAATGAAGGTAAATGAAGGCAGAGAATGAAATAACAAAAAAGAAATATAAAGATGCATGGAATATAGTATTCCTTGTGAAGGTTTAATTAAAGTCCCCCTCTTACTGTGATTTCATCCTTAAGGCACAGTTTCCCACTAAACAGTTTTGGTTATTTCAAGAGATTTTCTTTATTTGACTTATTCTTCTCACTGATATTTATGTATACGTCATTGCGCCGATTAGGATTTCGCAACATTTAAACATTTGATCGAAACACATTACAGCTTCGACAAACTGATTAGTTGTTGGCAGAAAATTAATTAGCCACTGTTTGATAACTGATTAAAATACGTTTGTCAAGCGAAAATGCCTAGAAAATGTACTTGGCCACGGCTTCTTAATCCTTAGATTTACTCTTTTCTTTGCCTTCTGAGGTAGTAGATTAACTATCATTTGGTTATGGATTGTTGGTTGGTCAAAACAAGACATTTTACGATTGTCAAGAGAATGTGAAGGATGATTTGTACTTTTTCCCGACAACACAAGGTCATTTCCTCTCCTGTCCTGTCTCGTTGCCACCTGAGCATGAGCAGCCATTTTCATTTAATAAATAACATCTTAAATAAACAATACCTTTTTTAATATTAAAGAAATAAAAAGTGGGGAATAGAATCAAGTTTTTAGGGGCTTTAACTTTTATTTGGTGTTTTGATCATCTAGCCCGAAATATATTTCATTAATATTAATCAAGGGATGCAACAAATAAGCAATTTTGCTATTAAAAAGTCACAGATCTGTAACCGTAAAGGCTCAGCTACAGCAACTGTTTCTGTTCTCACAAACCTTTCAGTAGTTAGTTAAGAGTTGGACTTTCACTGTGATGTAGAACAAACCACAACAAAGCAGGGCTTTGTACTGTGCACAGATTAATTCTCACCCAAATGACACGTAATCATAGATGTGTTCGTAATTTGTTTATGTATGTATGTCTTTCATTTGCGCTAAAACTCCTCCTCCTCCTCCACCTTTAACTAACTTTTGTTCATTTTTGTTTATTCTGTTATTTTGTATTTTATTATTTCTGTTTCTGAATGCAGCCAGTGATTAAACATAAAAAAAGCAGGCAAGGCAGAAAACAATAAAAACCTCAAACTAACAATGCTAATGCAATCTCAGACCTCCATAACGGTTTAAAACAAATGAATGCATTATAATCGTGAAAACATCAAAACCGGGATTTTGTCTCAGACTATAATCGCACCTTAGAAATCCGAGTGAAATCATGTTTGGTAAAACAGATCAGTGCCGAGCAGTTTGACTCAGCATGCGGTTGTTGGCTGACAGGGATTTTCGGGGGCTCAGGTGCTGTTTTACAGTTTCAGCCGTAATGGAAAACTCCCAGGTTTCAGCACTCGCAGCTCTCAGCCGCCTCCAAATGAAACGACTACTAAATGCTTAAACGGCAACCTCTGGGATGCCACAGCTGTTAAGTGATTTGCATTGTTTGGTTTATTTTCCACAAGAGGGCAGTAAGGTCCTAAGCATGCGTCCCCAGTCTGGAGATCATTGAGTTCATGGGCAGGTTTACAGCTCAGTTTGAAACACTCAGTAATGGTAGTTAAGGAAGTTGCCCTACAGCCGTCAGAAAATCATAACCTGACTATGCTTTTTCATTCTTTTATAATCATTCAATTTTAAAATTCTCCTCCTCGGACGGTTCTGAAAGGATGAAGGATTACAGTTTAGGCCTGGTGAGTTCTCTCCTGTCAACTCAGATTGTGTACTAAACTCTGAATATTTTTGCTTTTTGACAGACTGGCAAAAGGTGAACTCGCGCCTGAGAACAAAGACAGGACTGTGAATGGCCTGGATATTTTTTAAATGTGGGTGTTTTTTTTTTTCTCTGGGACCATATTGGCAGGCAGATTAAACATGAACAGAGAAATAAATATGGATAAACGTTTGCAGCCTGCATGAATATTGAGTGAATGGTGTGTGTGTGTGTGTGTTTGTGTGTGTGTGCGTTACCTTCTCGTTGCTGCTGTGGAATGATGGGTGGAGGGTGGGGGAAGGCTTGGCTGATCTGGCCGTATGCAGCGGGGTAGGCTGCTGAGACACAGACACACGCACACACGGCGCGGATCAGATAACATGACCAGACAACACACACACACACACACGTGCGCACACACTGAGATACATACAAACAATGTGATATATGCAGGGACACAGCAGGCAATCGATCAGATAACAGACAATAGGGTCTATGTGTTATACACACGCACACACGCACATGCACGCACGTGCACTGAACACAACAGAGAGAATAAATTGATGTAGTGAGACTGAAACACTTGATGTTACATGATCAAAATTCAAATTCAAACAAAGGAATCTTTTCCTTCCGTAATCCCCCTTTCTCTCTCTCTCACACCCACACACACACACGCACACACACACACACACAGATCAGTGCTGCTGTGAGAGTGACAGACAGACCTGCATACTGCTGGACTCCTGTGTAAGCCTGTTGGAGAGGATCAGCTGCAGTGGGACTTTGAGCTGCTCCACCAGAGACACAGAGGAGAGGAAGAAGAAGAAGAAGGAGAGGGAGGAGGAGGAGGTGGTGGTGGAGGGGAGCATGGATGGATGGAGGTGTGTGTGTGTGTGTGTGTGTAGGGGCAGAGAGATGAGGCAGAGTGAGAGAGACGGAGGGGGAATGTAGATGGAGGAGAGGGCACGGAGGAAGGCGAGAGTAATATATAACAAGGGTGAGAGGGAGGAGGGATGGAGGGAGAGGCGATGGAGAGAAGAACAGACAGGAGAAGAAAAGCAGAAAGGTTAGAGAGGCGAACAGCGAGGTGTCAACTCGCTTCGCTTTCAGCGTGTGAGGAACTGAATTCTGAATCCCTCTCTCTTTTGCTGGACTTTATGTTACTCCTAAAGCATTTCAAAACTAGCTCTTTTTTTTGTTCCCTCCTGGAGAAGCAGGAAAGTAAAACTTTGAGGGACCAAAGTTAAAACAAAACAAAGAAAACAACAGAACATAACAACACGTTGCTCCACTGTCACCACAGGAATGGGAAATGAAAAAGTGTCGTAAACTTGTGAAGAAGAAATATATTTGGTTTCCTGACAAACTCCTGTGGTCACACATGTGGAACGAGACAATTACGACACGACACTGGATGCACCTGTTGCTATCACCTCACATGTAGGAGAAACAGTTGATTATTGTGGTTCCCTCAGCCTACACACACTTTAACTACCACAGATGCCACACTGGATAGCTACCCATCTGTTTACATTGTACATGCACATTAAATACACCACTGAGAAAACACACACACTTATGCACACACTGACGCACACACACACCGATAACCCCACTATCACGAAAAACCATAAAAAAAATACTGAACACAACCGGGGACTAACAGCAACACTGAAAAACGGTTCAAACAGCCAGGAGAAAAGGAGGAGAGAGGTATGGGCTCAAATGCGAGTTGGTACGTTTTTGAGTAAGCAAGTTATTCCAGAAGCCTGTGGTTGTGGATCACCCTTTGGAAAACTGAGTTTGTGAGTGTGTGGAAATGATCTGCAGTTGTAGAAAACATGTGAATGTCTTAAAAAAGCCTGTGGGGGTCAGGATGCATTAACAAATACATCTGAAAGCGTAAAGGAGCGAGGACAGATTCAAATGAGAAAACTATGAAAATTAATGCTCAGAGTTCCCACACATGTGTGACACTTGAACTACACACGGACACACGTGAATTTAAAGGTGCACTATGTAGTTTTTGGTGAAGAAATTTTAATCAGAAGAGAAAGATCTTCTTTTATGCCTAAACAAAGGACAACACAATTTTTACCTTGTTTATATTTGGCGGACCCTGCCACCTTCTAGTTTCAAAAAGTGTTGTGGGAACCTTATTGTCCTCTGAGAACAGCTTGTTCATTCAGTTAAAGAAAAAAATAAATATTTCTGAGTTTGTATTATTACCTCATTAATATTGTTATTTTTATAATCATCCAAAACTACATAGTGCCCCTTAAAATTAAAAGTTAACTTTCAACTTAACTTTCAGTTATGGGACACTGAACTTTGAGTGTGGGGCATGTTTTTTTTCCTGCTTTTAATCTTATTATTATTTTTCCACAACTAACATTCTTTCACATGAAAAACCTTGAGATTCTCACGCAGTTTTTCACAGGTTTACAAAGGGTTATATAAAACCACAGGCTTTGAAATGATTTCTGAACATTATTTCACAAGCTCGAATAAAAATCTTACCGACCCTCGTTTGAGCCTATAACGGGGGATAAAGGGGGCAAAAGGACGGGGGAGGGAAGAGGACGGGGAGCGCTACCTTCAGAGAGAGAAGAGAGGAAGCAGCCACCCTGAACCCCAAAACAACTCCGCGGAGCCACGCCCAAGCCGTTTTTCTCCGAGTCCTCCCTAAAAACCACCTCCTGCAACACTGGAGAGACAAAAGTGTGTAAAAAACAAAACAAAAACAAATAAATAACCAAAGCAAAAAAAAAAAAAAAAAAAAAAAAAGACAGAATTTTTTTTCCTCCACCTCTTCACAGGAAAAAACCAGTGAGCTACTAGCCACGGCTCATGACACAAGCGCATACTTCGGCTCCAGCAGCCCATAAGCACCTTTGCCAAACACTCATCTCCCCGACATGCTGACTGTCTGTGGGCTACGTTCGCCTGGCCTCGGCCTCCTGAACATGCGTCAAGGCTATTCACGCCTGTAAGCCAGCAGCATGCACACTTTCCCATTGCGCGTGTGTCTACAAGGATTTAAACTAAGTCATGGTTTTTACATAACAAACACTGTATTATGCATTATATTTTGCTGTATCCCTGCGAGTTATTTTGTGGGTCTGCATTCGTGCCCCCAGAACCCATCAGACTTACCAGGGTAATGGTGTATCCCGTTGGTGAAGACGGCCTCTGCAGGAGGCTGCCCGTTTGCCTGCGGGGGCGGCATACCAGTAAAACCATTTACACTAATGGGGGAGGGGATGCTGGTCACTGTGGGGGCGCTGATGCCTGGAGGAGTGCTGCCACCTGCGGCCACAGGGCAGACATGCAAAGACAGAGAGAAACACTCAGCTGTGGGTTTTTTTTTTCCCTTCCCCCAAGACATTATGGAGAAGTTTTGCTTCGACTGGCCACCTAGTATCTCTTGGAAATGTCAGAGGGGCCGGTCCAGTGGGCCAGTGAAGACACTAAATGTCAGGGCTGATTTCTTGTCCCAGTGTGGCCCTCGCTGTGACACAACAGCCATTAGGTCTGAATCTGAAGACATATTGTACAAGAGCACTGAAAACCGTGTTCGGAGTGTATTATGGGTAGCAATTACATATTTGCCTCAGATGATTGCATGTAATGCCACAATGCTTAATGTTCATTTTCACCACTTCAAGGCATCTAGACAGTATAGATTTTATGTGAAAGTACTTCAATCCTTTGTTCCTTACTAATTTTCTTTTAACTGCAGTGATGTCTATCAAGGAAAATACAGTTTTTTTTTCTCTTTTCATATTTAACTGCTGCAACCACTACTTTTCTAAATCATCTCACACTTTTTTTTTTAAGATCAGTTTTTCACCATTTAATTTTCATGCCTGCAATTTAGAAGTCATGGATATTTTAATCGAGTGATTGACTAAGTAAAAAAGAGATTTGGACACGGACACACATTACATATGTGGTTTAGGATTAGGCGTTGTTGGCTGCGTGCCAATTGACCGATCCTAAAGCTCACCCTCTGAGCTCCGATAACAGTGGAGCAAGCTTGGTACCTGGATGAACCTGGGTAAAGTTACGAAGATGGTTAAAAGATGTCGCTGGGGGACTTGAAAAAGCAACACTCGAAACCTGCTGTGTGTTGGAGGCACTGTATTTATTCTGTTCTCAAACCTGAAGACACATTGTGTCTGGCTTTAAGAAAGAACTGGGCTGTGCGGTTGACCTCACCCTCAGCTCAACATCAACACCATCAAAGAAGACACCTATGTTTGTTCAAAGATAACAAAGATAACTGTATTTATTTCCTCCTTATTTCTGTGATTACGTGAGAAAGATTTATCGTTGGAAAGATCAAGGCCTCTCCAATGTTTGTCGAGGCCAGAATGACTTGGCCTCAATTTGTGTTGCTTGCCATGTTCATAAAACACAACATTGTTGTCAGTTGATTTGAACAAATTGCTCTTTACTTTGGCAGTAGGTGGTCAACAGTAATGTATGTTCTGCACATTTCCCCGGCAGATAAACCACCGGTCTTTCACTGATGTTACCTGACGTGGGGGTCAGCGGTGCTCCTGGGAGGCCATTGATGGTGGCCATGTGCTGCATCTGGGCAGCAGCAAAAGCCGCCATTGGACTGAGGTAACCTCCTTGGCCCACAGACGCCATCAACGCCGCCTGCTGCTGCACCTGCACAGTGGAGGAGAGGTGATTATGAGAAGGGTTGAGAACAATGGGGGTATAAAGAGGTATAAAGGAAATGAGGTACAGTGGAGAGGCCTAAAGCAGAGACTACTGGATGGAAACCAGATTTTGAATAGTGATGGGAATTACAGCTCTTTGAAGGGAGACAGATCTTATGGCTCCTGTCCTCTCTGAGAGCTGCTCATCTTTCTTTTGTCCTCTTGCAGGGGCGGGGGTTATGAGATTTATCTCTAAAATGATCACTTGGAACACTAGGTAAGGTTTGGATCAGACGTAAACTGAAGACATCCAAGCAATATAATTTTGTTTTGCATGTGTGGGCTCTTTTTAGCCACACTAAATCACTTGTTTTAAAAGACCTAACTTTATTATATTGCAGAGAATCTGTTGAAGTTAGCATGCTAACCTGCTAGCCCTCACCTATCCTTTCTCATATTACCCCATCAAACTCCAGTCCAGACCACTAGCTGCAAGGCTAACTGAGCTATCTAGCTAACAGCAGCTGCAGTTGGTGGCTGCTCTGGTGATATGATGCCCCTTATTTGTTTGAATGATGCATTTGAGAATTTGCCAGTTCTTTCATGTAGCACTTTTAATATTGTCAGTGTTTATGTAGGTCAAGCAGTGAAATCTGAGGAATGGCTCTCACTCGATTTACTCGATTTACCATTTAGTTCTCCTGGTTCTGAACCATTAAGATTTTTTTTAAATTTTTGTATCAATTGACATCACGTCTGTGGGAAACACAGTGTTCCTAATTGAAGGTACCTCATCATTTTTAGCTTTATCAGACTCATGAGAGCTGGACCTGAGCACTCCCATTTCGTCTCTGTGGTTCATTGAATAAATAACTGTGGATGTAAAAAAAAGGGAAAAAAAAAAAAATAATGTTCTGCGGGGCGTCTTGCCTGAGCGTAGGCTCCGTAGGCTCCAAACTGCAGGGCCATAGGGTTGAAGATGCCCATCTGACCAGCCATCTGCTGCATGCGGCGGATGGTGCGCTCCTTATCCGTGTCGGCGAACTTCACCACCAGACTGGATGAGGCACCCTGTGCGCACACCCATCCACCCACCCACACACACACGTGCCAAGCCGTACATGTTAGTGTGCACAGAGAGATGCATGACGTAAGCTTGTATCTGCACTACACACATCCTGTCCTGCCAAGGCAACCGCCTCAGAACTATAGCTGGCGCCCATTTGCCCTGAAATAGTTAGGATGGATCATATTTAAAGGATAAATCTCCTTACTGGGATTAATAAAGTATAACTTAACTTTAAGAAGGTAATTAAGTGCTACGTGACTCATCTCGCTATGTGACTCACCTCGCTCACATAAATCGACGCGCTAACTCACACACACACACAGTTATGGTGTACTCACAGGCATCGTCTGGCTGCCGTGTAGTGCACTGATGGCTGCCTGAGCTTCAGCGTGAGAGGAGTATTTTACAAATGCACAGCCTTAAGAAAGAGAGAGGAGAAAAAGGAAGCAGTGAGAACAAAGGAGGAAAAGTTTGCCAAAGAGTAGTATATCATTCTGTATCGCATTATCACGGGGGGATACGTTTCTTCCTGCAGCATTACAGCAACAAACATTTAGCCAGCGAAGCCCTCTCTGCTGAGGAGGTTTCGCATCAGTGTTGATCGACGCTCAATACGCGGGCTAAACATGCCACTCTGACACCATTAACAACTTCGGGATCCTCTGATGGGGCTTAAAATGCCACAGCATTCTGGTGTCGCTCGCTATTGACAAGCCCCGTTGATGAATTTGAATGATCAAGTTCCCAGTAATTATTGAGCTAAAGCCCACTTAGCCGAGTAAGCTGGCTGATGAGGCCTTGTTAATGGAGCTTCACGGAGGAATCAGAATGATCAAGCCCACTGTAATCATCGGGCTTAGTTATCATCGGGCCTCATTGATTGGCTGCTAAGCCCACTGATGAACTTCATGGGCTGAACTCGTGTAGGCACTCTAACAGCATTTCGGAGGGACAATTTTTTTTTTTACTGGCATGACACGCAGCCTGCTGGTTGATCAAGAAGGTGGACTGTTGGAGCTATAAGGTTAATGGGGTTCATCTGTGAAGAGGTTGGTGTATATCTCTCGTCCCCGCGGGCAAAGCTTTCAAAGGGCATTCACTGTCCGAATTTACAGAATCTACACTATTCTTATGTAACCGCTCCTCTGATGGTTGTGAAGCTGCCCGCTTTGACAGCACTCAACATGGAGCGTTTAAGGGGAAACTTTGCAAAGTCACCGACTTTGAAAGGCCACATCATTTCTGTGCAGTAGCCTGTGAAAAAAAGTCTGCCGGCTCAAAGTCATAAACGGCTATAAACTCACCTTTGCTGTTTCCGTCGGGACCTCTGAGGATGGTGCATTCCTCAATGCTGCCGAAGGACTCGAAGAGGCGCCGCACGTCATCTTCTGACTGTTGCTTGTTGAGCATGCCGACAAAGAGCTTTCTGTCTTCTAAAAGGAAAAGGAACAGGTCACGATAAGACGATCAGAGATGCCTTATGATAATAACGGCGCACTTTTTTTTACTGAAAGAGCAGCATCTTTCTCAGCCTTACCTGCACGCTAAAAAAGTTTTGTGATAGCGCAGATAGCACATTTTAGACTCTCTAGATCTCAGTTGGGTTTGACTGAAGTGATTGGATTGAATTTTTGAGTATTATTAAAGGGTAGGTCCACAAATTTTATGTATGAAAGTTTGTTTACAGGTATGGAGGTATGTACTACTGTATATGTAAATAAAGTAGTATAAAGCATTTTGCAGCTAGAGAGAAGGCGCCGTGTAATCTGATAAATTATCCCCAATGATGTCACAGAGGGGATTAAGTTGCATTGTGGGTAAGATTTTTTACAAAGCAGTCCAGCGGTCAAGCATAACGTTCCTTTAACACTTTTGGTCTCATTGTTTAAAGACAATTGATCAAACTATGTTTATTCCACACGTTATCTCCCATATTATTATTACTTCCTTTTTAAGACCTGGTGCCTACCTTACCCACAATGCATAGCCACATCTATCACATAGTGACATCATGAGATAATTTATCAGATTACATGCAGCTTCCTCTTACTACTTTTGCCACATATGCAGTAGTAATCCCCAATGCGTGTACACACATTGGTGGAGTTACCCTTTAACTAAGGGTACACAATCATATATAGGTGCCCTGCCTGGTTTGGAGAACATCAGCAATGCAGTAACAATTAAAAATGTACATGACAAGTCACAGAGTAATAGATGCAGATGATTTTTATTACATCAAGCATATAGAATTTGAAACTTAACTTGAAAGAGAAAGGCACTAATTAAACAGTCCTCACTCGTTCCACGTTCAGTGGAGCTCGCTTGACAGTGACTGTAGAACAATGTTTACCATAGATGCAGCAGCTGCAAATCAAAGCTTTCAAAGTAAAGCGTGTTTTTCCTGCCACACATTTTAATTATGATTAGTTGCCGAGCCGTTTTGAGCATCTGGTTTTCCGTTTATTAATAATATTTTACACCTGTGTTTCAGTACAATTTTATAGTGGAAGATGAACTCATGATCAAGTCAAGAAAACCTTTTCCTGCGAAGTGTCAGTCCTGTGGGAACATAGTTGGCACTCTGCCCTCAGCGTGAACCCTGTTCGCAGCTGCTCTCGGAACACCATCTCAACGTTTGTCTAATGCTACCAACACAATGCTCGCTCCCATTTAGCACTGCTCGCTTGCTGATCCGTGTCTGCGGAAAACGGCCTTCATAATCATGTACTTCATCGCTTTGTGACAAAGATATTTTACCTACAGGCAGTCCGAGCTCCAAACCTGTTTGTCTTACAGTTGCAGAGCAGCTCAGTATTTTAGATAAGAGGCTAACGTGATTCTTCACTCAGTGAATGCTGTGGTTATCAAATTATTCCATCTGTAGCATCGTTCTCCATACCCTCTGAACCGCTTGCCTGAAATAATGTCATGCCAGAAATGCATTTTGAAGCGATTCTCTTCTGTTTCAGGCACATATTAACTGTTGTTAGTCACAGATTTCATTTCGTCCAAAGCTAGAAAAAAAAAACAGAAAGTCTAATTTTGCTGCTCATTTATTTATGGGGGCCAGTAATTTACCACGAAACATAATAGTGTATGAGAATCTTTGTGTACATTGTGATATATTTAGCATTTACCCCATTTTCCCCCCTACCGATTCATTTCTGACTAATGTCACTGTCGGACGTTTTTTACCCATCAGCAACAAAACGTATTAGTGGACACTTAAGGGAGTTTATGCTATTTATATCCTTGCTGGTACCCCGAGCAGCTAGGGGGGGACTCGCCAGTGCAACAACAAGGACATGATGATTGGTGCTTCTTGTCCAACATACACAACTCAAGTTTTTTATCTGGATTTTAGAGTTTACAACATGCTGGAGTGGAGGTGTAGTGATACATGAGAGAAAAATGAAACGTTCTCTCTGGTTAACTTTGGACATTGTGTAAGCTAGACTAATCCCTTATTGGGGGACAAACAAGACTTCCATTCTTCCCCTTTTCGTCGTACTACATTTAATATTTCCCTAGTTGTGAATACATTATGTGAAAGGTAAGGTGAGGTATCACACAAGACAGTCACATTACTGAGTCTGCCCTCACTCAGGACATGATTAAAATGTAATGAAATCTAAGTGAAGTTCCACAGCGAGCCTGTCCAAACCCCCCCTCTGTTTACGCGTAACAACACATTTGGTCGTTATTATTATTCATCGGACAGGATGCTTGCGCCTGTTGCACAATAATGAGGCAGCGGGAATTAATTGTGAAACCAATAAATGAGATAAAAATAAAACAAATACAACAACAGAAATAACAAGTTATCTGCATAAGTCAAAGGTTATGTTGAATCCAGCAGACGACGGCATGAATGTAGGATTGGACGGAAGGGAAAAGCAATTATTACACTGTTTTCCCAGCGTGGCGCTTTCAAAATAAAATGCCCACTTAGGTACCCTTAGGTACATGTCAAAGAAAGAATTAGGAAAGTGACTTACCAAGTAACACAGCACCAATTTAAAACGCGTCGGTTTATTTCTCATTTTATGAACACATAGCGTAGCAACCAGTCTTTTGCACATAGTAACTGCTGTCCTTCTCTATCTCTCTTTCCTCTAAGATAAAAATTGGCATTTTAGAACATTTTGTGGAAAGTCTCTGTGGACCAAATACAGCACGCAAACCAAAATAGAATTAGTCTTTGCAAAGTTTGTCTAAAAGTAAACTTCTACGATGTGAAAAAAAAGACCCGCAGGATGTTATAATGAGACCCAAATTCTACATGTATGGGTTCTGATAAAATATAGCCAGACTGAGGTCCAGCATCACTTCATTATTCACCATGACAGAATGATTGAGTCTTTGAATGAGTGTTTTGAGGGGAATCGTGAGGCAGACGGTGAAAGTGTGTTAGTCAGTGCACAACAGTAGCAGATGTGTCGGTGTGCAAGGCTGTCTGTTTTTTTTTTTTGCGTCGCATGGAATCGGAGCTTCGTGGAAATGGATGTATATGTTGGGAAATTAATGAGCCTCAGTGCGATTGCCTCGGAATGCGCTCTGCAAATTAACGTGTGTGTGTAGGTGTGGTTGCCTCTGTGTGTGTTTGCGCAGGCTTGTGTGTGTGTGTGTGTGTGTGTGTGTGTGTTCATGCATGCACGCTTAGGGTCCGTTCCCCACTGCCTGTGCCTGACAGGGTGTCCTTGCCGAGTCAACAAGACTAATCTGCGCTCTGGCCTTGCACTGAGGGGGGTGGTGGCGGTGGGGTGTTTACAAGAGTGGAGCGCACATCAAGGGGGGAGGACACACACATATGCACACGCACGCACACACAGATCTTGAAATGTTTGCCCCCCCCTACCACCACCTTCACACACACACATTTGCACATTCACGGTACACACGTCATTGGTGGATAAAGCATACAGTTCCCAGGGGAAGGCACCAATAAACATTACATCTTTCTTCGGGAAAGAACTCTTAACACACACACACACACACACACACACACACACACACACACACACACACAAACACACAGACACTCATATTCAGCTAGAGAGCAAATCAATATACACCAGAGTGTCAACAAGGATGTAAAGCTCTCTCTCTCCTTTTGACTGACACACACACACACACACACAGCGAATGACAATTTGGTAGGCAGGGGTATGACAACGTTAAAAGTATTGTTATGCCATTTAATTATTCATTTTAATTGCATAATCAGTTGCACTTGTATCAGTAGTCCTCCTTCCTCCTCCCTAACGTTATCACTTAGGAGGTAACTGAATACTCAAGTAATGTAACTTACAGGGGTATAATGTATTTTCAGAGGAGAAATTCAGAATCAGAATTTTAATATTTACAATCCAAACAAGGTAATAAATAAACTCAGAAACATGTATTTTTTTCCATAAATAAAAAAACAAGCTGTTCTCAGAGAAAATTAAGGTCCCCAAAACACAGTTTGAAGCTAGAAACATGGCAGGGTCCGCCACATATAAACAAGTAAAACAGTGTGAAACAATGAAAGGGTCAGTTTGTTTATTCAGTTTATCCAGTCAAGAAACGTTTGCTTATTTAGTTTGTTTGGGCATAAAAAAAGTATTTTTTTCTCCTCTGAATACAATTTCTACCCCCAAATCTACATAATGCACCTTTAAGTATGATTTTGGATTACTTGAGTAATTACATTTTATGCAGCTTTTTACCACATATAATAGGAAGATATAGTTACTTTTTTAGATTTGACATTTAAAAACACATGTAAAACTACTAACAGTGACTGCTCTGCCAAAGGCAACCAACGGCCCTTTAACTGTTTTGGCTCGTGGAACCTTATTAAAACAACAGTCTGGCTGCCGCTTCTTATGTAACGGTCAGAGGCCCAAAGAGGTTAAATTATCCATTAGTTCAGAAAAGATTAAAGAAAAATCTCAAATAAAAATAATCTGTGTAGCCAAACATTGTTTCCGCTTCATTCCTACCCCATTAATCATCTCACAACCGAGCAGATTTATTTTGTGACCCACCGCAGGGGGCTTGGCCCTTAGTTTTGGAAGCTCTGGACAAAACTACCTAACTTTATATGACTTTTTTAAAGTCCTGCTACAACTATACTTGCCAACTCTCCTGATTTTCCCTGGGGACTCCTGTTTTTCATTGCCCTGTCCCGGTTTCCTCCCACGGCCACAACTCTCCCGTATTTCACCCAGTTTACAACACATTTTCACACCCTTTATTCCATTTCAGTCATCACAACCTGTTTCAGGCACTGTGCGGCTAGCATGTAGTCAACCGCACTGCTGCGCCTGGTCCACATCAGTGAGCGAGAAAGAAATACTTTCAGACATCTTCGAAAGAAGAATTCCCATTTCATACATAAAGTTTTAAAAGAAAGGGGCATGCATTTTGTAAAAATCTGTCACAGCGATTCTTTCTGTCCATCACGAGGCTTGCACTGACGTCAGTCACCATCCTGAGGCTGTCAAACAGAGGGCATGCACAGGCTCTCGCAGGGGCAAAAAATAAATGAAAACTGGAAAGCATTAGTTTATGCCAGAGTAGAGCAAATTATTTTGCAATCTTTCCTGAGGTTTAAAATGAAAATAAAAGGTATTAAGCATAAAATGTGATGCTGTTGCATTTTCATCCGTCAAAGATGCACTGTGAAGATTTTGGGAAGAAATTTTAAAATCTCCCTGGATCGATTTTCATGCTTCAACAAACTTTTTAATCAAACTGCCTTCATTCTGATGACCTTAAAGGACAGCACAGTTTTACTTTGTCTATATTTGCCAGACCGTGCTGCCTTTGTAGCTTCAGAAAGTGTTCTGGGGTAGTGCATTTCTTTTGCAGAAGGCTTATTTATTCAGTTATGGAAATAATAAATATTTGTATTATGACCTGTAAATATGACCCTTTTGAGTTGCCGAATTTCTTTTTCCAAAACTACATGGCGCCCCCTCAAAAAGTTCCAGGATTTAGGAAACAGAAAAGTCTCTGGAATTCAATGATTTCAGGGTAAAGCCCCCAGACCCCCTGCTTTGGTTTCAATTTCCACCCTTTTTTTTGACATCTCAAGGTTGGCAAGCTACACAACTAAAAATGCTACCTACACTGATGCACCATTCTAAACTATTAATGTAATATATGTCAATACATTAATGGTATATTTTCATTCTACTTTTCCCCTAAGTAAAGAAGCTCAGTGCTTTTTTTTTTTCCACCGCAGCCACTGAAAATGTAACACCCTGACAGCACAATGTACTTTGCATTCACCGTCTGAGAAAAAAAAAACATCCAAAAACATCCAATGGATGGTAAAGCAGACAGAAACAGACACCAGAAATAATCTTAAAAATAAATGTGTGGAGAATAGAGGACATCCATACAGAGAGAGATAGACCTGAATAACTGACAGAGGTATGGACGTCCTGCATTGCCCTCACTTTGCTTCCTCACACTGGGCGCTTGCCTCTGTTCCCTCCCGCTCCATCAATCATACTCAGAGCACCGGCAAACTAAATAGAAGAGGATGTCGCGCAATCTCTCTTCCCTTCCTTAAAGGTTTTTTTTTTTTTTTCTAACAGGCTAACACCTCTCTCTCAGTCCGTATGCTTCTCCCTCTGCTTATCAACCTTCAACTCCTTGCATGCTCTATTTCCTCTTTTTTCTCTTCCTCGCCCTCTTCCCTCCATCGCGTGGCTAAAGAATCGCTCTGGTGCCAATTATATTAACAACTGCAAAGTTTGAAAGACTCCAGCCAAAAACGGTCAAACTGCATCAATCTTCTCTCGTACAGTCCATTGATTGATGTCAGCAGTGGGGTCACTACATGTCTAGACAGAGAAAATGCACTTTAAGCCGCGTCCTAGCTGTCAATACGGCAGGACGCGCACATAATACCCCAAACTGGACAGCCACGTTCATTCGCTTGGATCTGTCGTCTGAGTCTGCAGCTCATCCAACTTGTGGCCTGAGTCGAATTTGGTTCTCTCCGGAGCGAACAGCTTGATTAAAAGTTGCCTGACAAAAAGAAGTGACCTGTTTGGCCTTCGAGCATGACAAGACACACATTCCCCCCGCCCCCCCCGTGCATGTGCCTGTATGTTCGTGCATCAGCACATATGACGAAACTCTAAGAAAGGAGCTGGAGGCTGCGCCAGTGCAGGCAGAGCACTGTTTACATAATGCGTTCTGAATACTGGAGGGTCCGGCCAGGCCGCGCTGTCAGCCCGCGTCGAGGTACAGGGCATCGTCTAATGGGACAGATAATGGTGAGGCTGATACGTGCAGGCAGCACGTTTGTAGGGCTGGAACAAAAGAAGGAAGGTAGCAAGGGGAAGGGGAGTTTGGGGCGGTGGGGCGGTGGGGGAGAGGGAGGAAGTGCATACAGTACCTCCTCGACTCTCACTGTCTGCTGGCTTCACCTGGATCGGTCTGTTCATCTGTGACAGAGAGAGAAAAGAGGAGCAAATAATAGAGAGAGAAGAGAATGAGAAGGGGGAAAAGAAAGAGACAAAGAAGCCAGTGAGCACATGTACTCATGTCACAGCACATGCCCCAGCCCCCTCCTCCCCCCAAACCTGCAAAAAAAATAAATAAAAATAAATATTTTCGGATCACTCAGCCAAATTGCTGGTAAAGTGTATTGAAAAATCTCCAAAGCTGTAGCACTTATAGCCATTGGGGGAATAGCTGGTTGGGAATATGGGTTGGAAATATTATTTGATCTGAGATGAAAGGAGAGAGAAGGGTTGGAAAGGGGGATAAGCAGAGGGATGAAGGGAGCGAGAGAAAGAGGGATGGAGGGGAGGTAACTCTGGGTCAGCGGAGCTGCTGTGACTGTGTCTCCTCTCAGCGGCTGCCTCAGGATTGCTCGTGCGCAGCCATCGTGTGATCCATGGACGCTGTGTATTCAGATATGTTGTGGTGGATGTATACACACAAGCGCACACACACACACACACACACACGTATGCAGCAAAATCAACCCGTACACACGGTATAAACAGTGTGTACAATTTTTTCAAACTCCTAAGCCCCTGCTTCAAAAATGTACAAACGCTTCTCTTGGCTTCACACACAAGCTCGTACATTCAAGTACACACACACACACACACACGCGCGCATGCACAATGTCTGTCCCCCAGTGAGACCTTTCCACAGTGTGTCCGCCGAGGCCCTCCTTTCATTTCACTCCTGCCTGTCAAACCTTCCCTCTCCGCCTCGCCACCCTGCTAAACGCTCGCCGCCAATCAATTTTTAATAATGCCAATCGCCACGCTGCCAGGAGGAAAGGAAGGAGAGGAGAGGAGAGGAGAGGAGAGGAGAGGAGAGGAGAGGAGAGGAGAGGAGAGGAGAGGAGAGAATGAGTGGGGAGGATGAGAGGGGAGGAGGGAAAGGTCAGGGATCTGTGCAGCATCAGTGTTTTGCTAAATGTCATTAAATCTTTTTCTTTTGAGTTTGCTGATACACTCATCATCTTAATGAATCTCGGGGCTCTCACACGATTCCACCAAAGACAAAACCTTCTGAGCGCGATGTCGACGACAGCAAACACAATTAAGGCTCGGACCTTCACCCCTCTTTTCTGCCGCTCTTTTTCCTGCCGCTAATATTAAAACACATCACTCTCCATAACACTTATTCAAAATGGAGTTACCCATTCCTTCCTCTCCCTCGTCTCCTCCCTCTCTTTGACAGCCAAGAGAACCCTACTAATGTTTTTAATGCGCTGTGATGCATTATTTATCAGACTGGCTGTTGATATGGAAAAAGGATGGGGGGGGGGGGATAAAGGAATTGGGGAATGGAAGAAACTGAGTTAAAGATGAGTAAAAAGAAAAAGTGAAAAGTGAGAGAGAGGAAGAGGGATGTAAAATAAAAAAGAAAGTGCATGGTGGGAGAGATGGGGATTTAACCAAACTGGGTGTGAGAGAGGAGAAACTAATTGAAAATAGTAAAAAAAAAAGCAGATTGTTTGAGAAAGGGAGAAATGTGGTGATAAAAAATGGAAGTGGTGGGAGGAGAGGGGGAGAGACGGGGGAGGGATGAGGAAAAGAGGACAGAGGGGGAGATGAGGACATAGATCAGAGTGTGGGACAAGGTCAGCCCAGTGCTCCCAAGGGGCCCATAAGCCTGCATACATATGAACGTTTTTACCGTGACCCATACAAATGGTCTGGCCTCAATCTGACCTAATTGTGCTCCACCTCCGTCAGTTTGATATGCAAGCGCCGCTCTCAACCTGCACGGTATACGATGGCACCAACCCTCTGAGGTTACGCTTAATTTTCCCGGTCTTAATTTCACCCTGCACTGAGATTTAAGGGGGCCTAAAATTAATTGGGTTCACTTTTGATTCACTTTTTTTTTTTTTCAAAGTAAGTTATTAATTTCTTCTTTGGACTCTTCTCTTAGGGCTGCTCAATTAATCAAATTATTATCGAAATCCCAATATGGCCAAGTGCAATATCCAAATTGCATTTTTTTTTTGGTTGATAAATTGTTCTCTATGTTTGTTTTGTACAGACTATGGACAGGCGGATTATCACTCTGGCTGATTATCAGGGCCAATATTCATCATTTTCTGATTATCTGCGTCTTTTTCTCTTTTTTTTGTTGTTGTCAGATTGTCGCTAAAAAAAACTGAGATATAAAATATGTTACTTGGCTCTGAAGTAGCATCCTGTCTCTGTCCGTAGTCCCCTCTGTGATCCCGCCCACAATGAATATCTGATTGGTTGCAATCAGGTTTAGGGAGTAATGAACATATTACAGGATTACGTAATTAGGACACAAAAAAGGAAACTCGTTATGTCTGTGAAGGTATTCAGGTAAATTTAGAGAAAAAAAAGATGTAAATAGATTACAGATACATTCACTAACATGACCACAATTTAATTTGTTTGGTATTAAGGTAATCCAAAAGTAATAGGAAGTATATCAATTTACATTAATTTCATACTGTGATACTTTACTGACTGCATTTTTGAAACAGGTAATTAGTAACTGTATCTGAAAACATTTCGTCAAAGTAGCCCTCGCTGCCCTGGTCACAGGACAGTAACAGCCAATCCAAATTGAATAATCTGAATCTGCAAACTAACTGGAAAAAGTAAATGTAGCGGAGTGATTTAAAATACTCACGTAAACTACATGACTACATGACTAAATTCAGCTTAGTTGCATGAGATTTTCTTTTTCACTTCAAATAACCCTGAAAAAAACAATGTGTGCAGAGCTCAGCGAATGCCACAGCATCGTGATTTTAAAAGTTTTTTTTTTGCGAAAATAAAAAATGGGATGCAAAAATGATCATTCCCACGGATCATAAATCACACTGTAATTGTAACATCTATCAAAACAAAGACAATATGATTTCTAACATATTGAGCAGCCCAAGTTCAACCGACCCCCTTACAAAAATGTAAAAAAAAATGTAGGGACACTGATTCTGTCCTCACACACTTCTATAATCCATGTTTTTGATGTCGCTATTGTTGACAGAACAAATCTTACAGGAAGCTGAAATGGAACTACTTCTAATATGTATCCTTAACATCTACGATCAGATGAGCTGCCTTCACAGATTCATCAGCGACTCTCTTAATGCATCTCCCCTGGTCGAGCAGCGACACGCACCGCTTGTAAATTTTTAAATACAGTTCAAAAAATAATGTTAAGTGGTCAAACCATCATTTTCTTTTGTCACTGAAAGCTGAGTGGAGTTTCATGGGCTCTCTATCAGTGGTTTCCATTATCCCGGGCCCATAAACTGCTTCAAGGTCAGCTTTATCATCCTACTCATGATGGGGTGAGTTAGCGCCAGCCCACCGGACAACCGATCCCAAAACAGTTGTTAAAACCAGACGCTGACTAGCGCTGATAGCTCCCATCGGATGTCTGCGGTGGCGCTGGCCAAAGCCAGATGGCATCATTGAGCAGCATAAAGCAATACAGTGCACAGATAACACAACAGGCTCGCTTTAGCTTAATGCCAGCATGAGGAGAAAATACCATCTACAATTACAGAAAAAGACATGCCCACACACACACACACACACACACACACACACACACACACACACACACACACACACACACACGACTAGACATGCTTACATGACTAGACATGCTTCCACACACAAAGCCTGGCTCACACACAGACATGTTAAATCACAAATAAGCCTATATGCATCCAAGCATGCATGAGAACATACGACAGGATACAAATACACACACACACACACACACACACACACACACACACACACACACACCCAAATGGATATGTAAATGCGTCCTTGTGAGTCAACACGTGCTGTAAATTGGCTCATCTCTCAGCATGCACGCCTAATACCTCACACATGTAACGTGCATTTCCAGCCTTGTACTGCAAATACGGCTGCCTACTTATCCATGCGTATGCCTTTAAAAAAAAAAAACACAAGGGAACATGCACGCGCGCTCTTGTTCACGCACTTGCACGCGCGCACAGGCTAAGCTCCATTGTTGTTGAAAGTCCACCTCAGCAGCCTTGTGTTAGAGTGGCCTTGGTGTACCACATGATCGACAGCTCAAAAAGAAACTGCGGCTACACAAATGCACGGGCACACCCACCCACACACACACGCACACAGTCTTGCTACACTCCTCTGTTGATTATGTAACTCAATGACAGCGCTCTGCCTCAGTGCTGCCATAGATTCCCTGCTAACTAGAAGCTGAGGGAATACATGGTCTGCATGCAGTCTGTGCTGTACCAAACTGGTGAGTCATTCTTCTGAATCAGTCTAGTATGGCCCGAACGTCTAGCAAGGCCCACAAGATTAGCTCAAAACAGTGTGGGACTTAAGTTTGCTATATTGGATTCTACCTTGAAATGGGACAAAATTGAAGTCCTTGATCCGAGTTCTCGCTGCTTACTGTATTGATTTCTGCCGCGTGCGAGCCGCGGCAACCGAGTTACAGAAACACTGTTACGATGACAACTCTATGGGATTGCCATCCACTGAATTTTCTGTATAGTACCTTGTTATGTCGAATGTGCTTCAAATGCAGTTTATTATAAGCCACTCGAGCCGCCGCAAGTGCCGGCATCCGAGAAAAAAAAAAAAAAACCCACAGAAGACATGCACGCGCACAAACTAATGCATGCACACACGACTCGCAGTCACTCACACTCCCATCATCGTCTGTGAAAAAGAATATTGAAAGTGTGCTTTACGAAACTCGGGAGAGGAGGTAGGATTTTCTCATTTTCACCCTCGTCTGGCAGATGTGTTTTTGCGAGAGAGAGAGACAGAGAGAGAGAGGCAGAGTGAGAGAGTGGAGCAGTGCAGGCCAGGTCATTTCATTATCACAGTGAGAAAGCACTCCATGAAACTCTCCCAGGGAAGCAGGGAAGGCTGCCTTCATAATATTCCTCTTCTACTATTGTCAAAACTCGCTCTATTTTACATTCTGCAGCTGAAGGCCATTTCTCCTCATTCTTGTCTCTGTCCCATTTGAATGTTTCAGGTCTTCGGGCGTCTTTGCCCCCCGTTCACACATATATTTACCGATTCTTAAAAGTGCACCGCGCGTGAAATCAAAGGGAGCGGGCCCAGATGTTGGGGCTCTCTGCGGGAGCCGTCGCACAGGGTCTGAGTGTAACCAAATGCTACAGCGAAAATGAACCACTGGCACTCGACCCGGACGCGCTCTCCAAAGCATCTCAGCATGCACGACACTCATCTTGGGATGGAAACGTGCCAGTGGAAACATTAGCTGAACAAATATGGTTATAATCCTGAGATGCTTTTGGGAAAACAGTTGGGGGGGGGGGGGGGGCCCCCCCCACCCTCAGTGGCAAGATCATTTGAAAAACTAGAAAACATTTAGCAGATTTGTACTAGATTTCACCAGTGGTCACAAGGAGGACAGCCTATTTTAAAAAGGTATTGATTCTGCATTAATTCACAGCAGCGTTACACTGCCATGGAACACCCTCCCGCGTTTCCATCAGCGCGCCGGCAGTACATGTAAAATCTTCATTTTATCGACTTTCGCAACCTCTCGAGCCGCAGAAGTATTTTACAACATCTGTAGCAAAAGGGCAGCCTTCCACCGCCATTACCAAAGTGCGCCGCAGAGAGGAGTGCCCTAATGTGACTAATGGAACTGGAATAAGCTTGTGTGAGCGGCAGAGTTATTTTTCCCGTGGCGCACGATGTGTTCATCAGGAGTGAAATTCAGGTCAGTCAGTCAAATAACATCGGCTCACCTCGTACCCGGTGATCCTCTCTCTGTGAGTGCAGGCCAATCTGGGTAACAAACATTTCCTCCAGCCGACACAGTCAGTCAGCAGACAGAGGCAGAGGAGCAGTCGCTGCTGTATACAATATTAAGGTGGTGAATTTACTAAATTTACCCGACGCTAACGTCATGCTAGCTCATGTCCTATGCACTGGGGCTGAATAGGACATGAGGGCGCAGTTCAAAATATGTTTTTGTAACTACAGTTCTTAATGTAAGCGTGATAAAAAAGTATTTTTTGCTCACTGAATATTTCAGTGACAACTAGGCTAAATGAAGGTAGTGCGGCAGGCTTTATCAGGTTTGAAATGTATTTTTATGTTGTGCTGTCGGCATCGGGAGTCACAAGAGCCTGGAGCGGCAATTACTTCAGCTGAAGTTGCTACCAGATTAGGTTAGTGAAGTAGGTTTGCCTTGGAGATGTAGAAGAGAAGAAGACACTGAAACGTTTAAGCTGTGAATGCAATTAATATTTGGTGGCTGTCAACTATGTATATATTGTCTTTACAATCCAGTTGACTTTCTAATTTAAGGTCATGAATTGATTCCGTTTTCATTTTAAACTTTTTTTTTTCCAGCACTGACGGCCGTGCCATTATAAGACTATTGCATCTGGAATTATGAAGCTCCACAGATGGATTTATGCCCTGACAGCTGTTATTACATTTTCCAAATTTTTCTTTTGAATGATAAGGGAATTTTATAACAACAGCTTGAGTTTGTAACTTTGCAGGTTGGCGTTAGACAAGCTCACAGAGCGGTGGCCAGGATTAAAGATTCCAGAGTTAGACAAAAAAAACAAAACAAAACAAAAAAGAACTTCTGAGAAAACAACTGAGACGGTAGGATCACAGCGTTAAGTGGATGTTTACTTCAACATACAAGTTTTCAACACATGACACTGCTATGAGAATCATGAGGTTTGGTTGCATTCAGCACCTACATTGGGTCTGATACATTTTTACAGACCTGGGATTTCCATTTACAGTAGTGGTGTTGCACAAAATGGCAGTTTCTACATAATGTTGCTTTAAAACTAATACATCAAGCTTTAATCATGCCTCACTAAAAGTGAACTCTCCTCGGTGTTGACTGCATTCGCTGCCATTTTCAGGGCATTTTGTCAAAAATAGCTCCTGTGCCTTTTACAACCATCTGCTGTCGCCCCTAAAATACCCCAGAATACAGTATGAAGCTCCAAGCCCCCCCGTTTTTTTTTAACAAGAACTTTCAGATTAGTCTATCGCAGTGTCGGGTTTGAAGGGCTTGAAAGTTGAGGAAAGGTTAAATCCCACTTGGAATCCCATCTGGTTTAATCTCCACTAATGTCTACACATCTCAGCCAGTATTTTCCCTCTTTTCATCCCCTGTAGTTCCTCATCCTGACATATGGCCAAACACTGAACCTCTCTTTTGATGTTAAAGTGAAACATATCTCGGAGAGATCAATGTCTGTGTGTGGGGGTAAAGAGGACTATAAAGCAAAACACCCCAATCTCTTTCCTTTTGTTGCATTGCCTCCTCCTTATCCCCCTTCATCTCTACAGACAAACGGCGATGGGCAATCTGTTCCACGTCAGATCAAGGATGAGAAGAGTATTTCCTGACAACAGGATGGCATGGCCCAGTTGTTTTGGGCAGGGATTGAGCGGCGTTCTGCAGACAGGCTGAGCGGACGAGAGCGAAGCAGAAGGAAAAAAATGCCAAAAAAAAAAAAAAAAGCATCCAGATGAATTATGAATTGGCACGGACTGTGCTTTATTTGGCTGTTACACGGTGGTGCCACACACCATGACGTGTCCGCAGTGTGCATTATGGCGAATGAGACATCGCCCCTCATTTATCAGTATTTCCTCATGTTCAAAATGTTTCAGGATGATGAAGCGCTGCAGCAAAAACTTGCTCCGGACAATAACATGCATTCATAAAATGTTTGGAGGGACTTGTTATGCCCTCATTTACAGCCAGAGTGAGTTTTTTTTTTTTTTTTCTTACGGGAGCGGTTTAGAGACACTCCACGACAGCGACCGATCTATTTGAATGGCAGAATTTGCGTGAAAATTACCTCACAAATACAATCCTAAAGCGCTTTCCCCCTCTCCTAACCCTGAAATCCCTCTCAAAAGCGACTGCGCGAGTGAAAATTGCAGTCACCATCTTCCCCCGGCCTGCCTTTATATGCTGCTGCTCGCTCTGTGGTGCTGCCGTCCCAGTAGTGTCTACCGAGATCACTACGTCTCCACGAAGGCAGATGAAAGGGAAACACACAGAGATCACAAAAGGAGGCAAGCCTCTACGTCCGACCCTCTGATCATCGCTGATTCCTTCATCAACATGGCTTTTTTACGCGCCGCTCAAGCATGCGCCGGGCATGGAAAAGAGAGAGGATGACAGACAGGCATACACACAGGACACACGCACGAGTATCCAAATCAGATTCCTCAAAGGGGCGAGGACGGTTTCACTGTTGACCTTGGGACAAAATAATCTCCACTCATCCTCCTCTGCGTCCCGATTACATTTCTTCTGCGCGCTAACTAGCTCTGAGAGCACTTTCACCAACTTTCAGGAGACCCGCTGTCGAAAGAAAGAAAGAAAGAAAGAAAGAAAGGAAGGAAAAAAAAAGCGAGTTACAAAACACAGACATTTTAAAAAGCTGCAAGTTATCGCACACCCCCACTCCTCCTCCACTCCTTTTTCTCTTTTTTTTTTGCCTGCAGTTGGTTGGGAACAGCGATGCTTTTTCTCACATCCATTGTTTGATCCGTTTCACACCAGCCCACCTCTTCTTTATCTCCTCCTGTTTTTCTCCTTCTCTCACTGGCAGGCAGCCTGAACGCTCGCAGTAGTGGGACGACTCGGGAGCCGCTTTTGAATGAGAGGTTAAAATGCAAATGTAGTGCTCTCTCTCTCTGTTTTCCTTTTTCTATTCTCGCTCCACGTCTTATTATTTTCCCTCGTTCCTCTGCATCCTCTTTTTCTTCCGTGAGAATTCCTCGTCGAATCGAGTAAATGAGTGTGAGTGTGAAAACTATTTTTTTCCTCGGCGAGTTAATGCATTAAACCGTGTCTGCCCCCCCCCCCCCCCCCCCATTTCCCTCCATCTTCTTAGTGCTCTACCTGGGTAAGAATCGATGTGGAATGAGAGCAGACAGGGTTTATGCTTCCCACCAACACTTTAATAGGAATCGACGGCTGAGAATTCTGTTGTCACACCGTGACTGGATAGAAAAAGCACATCATCTGCACCCCCAAATGATTTTACCCTGTCAAAACCTGTTATGGCTTCACACTCAGCTGTGACATGCGCATGCATATGCTACACCCTCACGCGCCCAACAATCACGGATGCATACGTGTCATCCTCCGTTTCGCATGTGCACCTGGGATGTTGAATATTGAGCGTGTAAAATAAAAAAAAACTTTGCTTTTGTTTCCTTTGACACAAGGCATCACATATGCCTCTGAAAGTCTTTTGCAAACCCGCCGAACACAGATCGATTATCGTACTGGGGCTTGATCCATCGCAGAAAGAGGTATTGCTAATAGAGGACAGAGCCGGGGTGAGAAACAAATAGGCTGCAGAGCACACGCACACACAACACAAACCCTTTGCGATGGTTACATAATTAGATGTACAGCACCTTGGCAATCAACAACTCTGATGTTGCCATGGGGACTATAGCTTTGACTATAAAAAGAAAGGATCTATATGTGGAGGCGGCTGAGGGCGGAGGTGCGGAGCGAGGCAGCGCGAGAAAGAAAAGAGGAGAAGAAGACACGGAGAATGAGAAAGTGTGAGAAAATTGGTGCGAGAGGAGCGAGGGTGTCGCTGAGGGGCTGAGCGGCAACCTGTTTGTGCGCGAGCGTGCCGCCCGCGTGCGTGGCGCACCTGCACGCGTGAGATTAGAGGCGTTCAAACCTTCACCGAGTGTGAGCATGTACCCACCGCCACCGCTGCTGCTGCCGAGTGTGTAAGCTTGCAGGAGGAGAGAGAGAGAGAGAAAAAAAAAAAAAATGACAAGGACAAAATGTGATAGAGTTGGTTAGTAAGTGAGAGGAAGGGAGAGAAGAAGGAAAGCTAACCAGAGAAAGGGACGATTTTCAGCCTCTCTCTCCCTCCCACTCTAAGCTGACTGCATCGCCTGGGCTTTGCAGCACACAGTGAAGATTAGGCCAGACGAGAAAGCCATAAATTCTACTTTTCTCTTTGCAGAGGTGAACATAAATCACGGCTGGTACTGGCGTGCCATCACTGGGTTTTTGCTTTTCACTTATCTAATGAATAATACGAAGAAAAAAAAAGAAAAAAAAAAACAAGTTCAAAAGCTGTCATATTCTGAAGCGGGGACGACTGCCTTCACTTCCATCCCCCCGCAACTTTTGTCCTCTTCTCCAGCCACCACTGAGGTACAGAGACGATGAGTGGGTTTTCACATAATTGGGAGTATTCATGAGCCGCATATCGCTGGACTGTGTGTATGTATGTGTGTGTGTGTGTGTGTGTGTGAATGTGTGGGTATGAGAGGAAGGAGAGTGAGAGCTGACTTGAAAGGCCTGTGCATATGAAAGATACCTTACAGCATATGCAAATGTAAATATAGACACAAATAGAAGCATGGGCAAACACGGCATGAATGCACTCGGCGAGGAAATGCAACCGCTCTTATGTTCGGATAGGCACAGGAATGGGCACGCACACACACACACAAACACATAAACACACTCTAGTTTCCGTCTCGTGAGGTTAGTGGGTGAGGAGACGGTGTTGTAATGAGCTGTCACTCACAATAGGCTGCCCTTGTATTGGAAAAAGGCAGCGAGAGATGCAGTCATGAGAAACAAAAATTAGAATGTATGAAGAAACAAGAGATAAAAAACACAAAAAACGGAGGCAGTGAGAAGCTACACAGGTAAGAAATGAAAGCGCGTCCGCACTTAGTCATCATCTTTTGTTCTCGCTGTTCTGGCCCTCCGTCCACCCTACACCCCAAATTCAACGCTGTTCAAAAACGTGGTCTCCAGAGACGACACATCTAAAAGCGGCTGGCTCACGTATTGGTGTGGGCAGGGAAGCTTTGGAAAACTAAGATTCTGTGCAGGTGAAGGTCTGAAGGTAGAATTTAGGAGCTACGTTCAAATCCCTCATTTTGGAAACGTGTAGAGAAATATTTGAATCCAAACGACTAAATTGTGATTACTTGTTGAAATGAGGTCACCGAGGGAAGGAGGAGATTTTAATGGAGCAGTTCAACATTGCGCAACAACTTGATGGTTAAACAGGGTTTCAAAATCATCGTTGTGAGTGGGGAGCGCCGGTCCTTTCTCCTGACAAACAAACAGTTCAGCGTGCGCCATTAGTCCCGCCTTACTGTGCTGTGATTGGCTGATCAAACTGACTTTTGACTTCACCTGGGACATTAAACCAGTTCTCCTTGGCACTTACACAGTGAACTACACGTGAAATGTAGCGCTCACAAATAAGCCCAAACGTCCCTTTCTGCACTGTGTTTTCACATCGCTAGTATAAGCCGGAACTGCAACAGAACAATATCGGCCGACAACGCTGTTCAGCAGATATACTGTAAGAGAATGAGGCACTCCCATTTGACTTGACAACAGGAGATTAACGAGAGAAATTACCATCGGGATCACAGAGGGCGAAAAGGTTTAAAACAGGGAGATGTCGTGCAAGTCGTGAGTGTTTGATTACTGCGTGGATTAAACAAATGACACAGAAAGTTTAGATCAGTAAGCTTTATAGGTGCTGGGAGGCGCTACCTTTGGACAGACAGGCGCAGTGTGTCGCCGAGGATGATTCCAGATTCAAGTTCCTGTGGTGTTTTTTGACGAGCGACAGGGCTGCACTTTTTCATGTGGCGAAGAATAGTGACATAGTGTGAGTGAGGAGAGAAGGATGAGAGGGCATAAAGAAGGAGCGAACATGACGCAATCTGCAACAAAAAAACCCCAAAAACTGAGGTGCCATGCGTTTTTTTTTGGTTTTTTTTTGCGCTCTCCAGCTAA
The DNA here is from genome assembly GCF_904848185.1 of Acanthopagrus latus. Classification (NCBI taxonomy): domain Eukaryota; kingdom Metazoa; phylum Chordata; class Actinopteri; order Spariformes; family Sparidae; genus Acanthopagrus; species Acanthopagrus latus. The sequence goes on along the minus strand of NC_051044.1, from coordinate 23,076,179 downwards.
ACCCCTGCAAGGCCTTTTTACGCAAACTCTGCTCTGTCCTGGGATGACTGGACGGCATGAGAGGATCCAGAGAGTTAGATGAGAGATCAGCGCTTCTCTCCTCAACACACACGCACACACTTCTTGCCTGCATATTTCCATCAAATAATCACTAATTCCAAACTCCCTGCCTGATTAAATATAGAAAAGACAGGAAGAAGAGAGGAAGAGGAGAGAGGATAGAGAGAGAGAGAGAGAGAGAGAGAGAGAGAGAGAGAGAGAGAGAGAGAGATGAGTGTCGGGAACAGAGGAACCGAGCAGATCAAGGGAGAAGAGAGGAGTAAGAGTGGAGGAGGAGGAGTAAGGAGGAAGTGATACAGTCGAATCTGCCTGTTAGGCTCCGCCAAAGAAACAACAGGGAGTTTTTTCCTTTCTCTCTCTCTCTCTCTCTCTCTCTCTCTCTCTCTCTCTCTCTCTCTTTTTTTTTTTCATTCCTTTCCCAGTACGACGGCTCTATTGGCTCCCAGCGAGAGCCCAGGTGGGCGATGTGAATGTTCTCTCACTCCCACACACTTAAGAGTCAAAAATATGCACATGCACGTGATTGAACGCCGTGCGTGCATACGCACATGGCACCGCTGACGGTTTGCGTGCACCGAGGCAGCCTGCCCACACTCGCATTCAGAGAGAAAACACGCACACACGACGTCAGCTCCAAAACACACACACACACACACACACACACACTCGGAGAGAGGCAGAGAGGACAAGTCTTATTGCGTTTGTCAGGCGTGAAGGACGCAGTGGCCAAAATGTCAATCTATTTCTCATCTTCGTCTTTTATCACTCTCATTCATTCCGATATTCACAATGATGGCTGCAGCTATTCAAGCTCACTTCCTCTGCAGTTCAGCACATGGGGAAAAAAAAACGGGGACACTGAAGAGGAAGAAAGATTGAGTCGGTGTCCGTGAAAGTGACTGTGGCAACGCAAAAATAAACTAAACTCTGCTCGCAATATAAAAAAGTCGTCTGCATTTTCTCTTTTAATTCGCCGCTCAAGTTTCTTTCCCTCTGTTTGCCCTCCACTGTCTTCTCTTTCTTCACTTACAGCTTCATTTACAGTTTTGTTCGTCGGCCCCCTCTGTTTTTTCTCTCCTCCTGCAAAGCTGAGAGTTTAGCTGAGGATAAGAAGAAGGAGAAGAAGACTTGAGAAGTGTGAGAGAGCGAGAGAGAGAGTTTTTAGGTAGCGGTGGCGGAGCAGCACCAGGTTCGTTCCTGGGGGGAAAGTGAGAAAGAGGGGAAGAGAGAGGAATACGATCTCATTATTAATTGAGGAAAAAGTTCCTTTAAATTGAACCTGTAAAGTATCTCCAGCTGCCTTTTCCTTTCGAGCAGAGGGAGATTGGGACAGGCAGTGGAGGGGAGGAGACCTGAGTGAGGAAGGGGGCAAAGAAAACGGCCAGATATCTTCATCAGAAGATTCTTTTGGTACTTTTTTATTGTCTTACTTTGAATTATTGCGAAACCAAGGCATCAAAGTGTTCTGTGAAGTCTGTGAAGGTAGCATCGGCAGAGACATTTGAAAAGAAAGCTTCAAAGCCAGACTATGCAACGTCAACGCAGAACTAATACATTTTTATTCGTACAAGTAAAAGTTGAATTCGTAAGTGATAAAATGCACAATTGCTCAGTAAAATACACTCAGGTTACGGCCTGACAAGGTCTGGCATGGCCGCTGGCTTATCGTGGCTAATGTGAGCTAACATAAAATGTAGGCAGACATGCTGTAGAGCTTATATCACAGAATTAGTTGGCTGACTATAAACTAATATCCCCCTCACACGCACACACACACACATACACACACACACACACACACTCCCCAGTCTCCCCTACTTTATGTTCCTCAAAGAGGCAGGGCAGCGGAGAGGAGCTGACCTTCATCGGCTGTGAACGGATCTGGCTAATCCATCTGCTATGAAAGTGTTTTTTCTGACAACAGACAATGATAGTTGTCAAGCAACCAAGACGCATCTCCCACCGCTGCGAACAATTTAACTGTGGTAAAATCTGCGCGCCCAACGTGAGAAATTGGTAAGAATGATCACATTCTCTTGGCCTTTTGAGTAATTCATTAAAAAAACAAAACATTTAAATATTACATTGCAGCTGGTACCTGAATTTTTCCGCCAACTGTCTGTATTTTCATTTGAATTCAACAATGTTAATGCACAGAAAGGTCAAAATGACCATCGCCGTCCTTCTCATGTGAAGGTGGCAGCAGAGGTAGTAAAAGAGCCGAACAGACGTCAGTGTGAAGGGCGAGCTGGTAGGACAGGACGGCGGTGCAACGTTTTGATGAAGTGTTAGGTGTGCGTCCCACCACCGCAGGATTTTTGAAGCAGCTAGCAGCAGTTGGCAGCTAGCGGCAGTTGGCAGCTAGCGGCAGTTAGCAGCTAGCAACTCAAAGGACAGCAAGAAGAAAAAGTTAGCAGCTAACCTACAGCAACCAAAAGCGTCTGTGTATTTGGTAGGCGACGAGGACTGGGAGCTACATGCACGTCTATGTACATCACACACTTACACGGCATTGTATCGGTGCTGTTTGGTCAACAGCTGCCTTACTGTTTTTACAGCAGTATTGCAGGATCTCTTTCATGAGGACATCGCACAGTGAGTACAGAACATTTCATATGTCATCAAACTGACTCAGTCGCGTTAGTACGACGGCATTATCTGTCGTAAGTTGGTTAGCATTAGCAACCATCACCTACCAGACCGAGGGAGGCTGTGGCAGCAATAACTCAGTGAGTAACGGGCTGTTTCAGTGCTTAAGAATTCGACGTTTGGTTTGTAACAGGAAGATTATGTTATATCTTAAAATAGTCTCACTTTAAAATGTTCGTGTTCCACATGGTTCCTCATCACTGAGTTGCTTTAATTATTCCCTCACTGCATGGCTTCAGAGTTTTTTTTTTCTGAGCAGGGGAGCTTCTGCTCACATGCCATGCTCCCTTGGTATTAATTTCAGTCCTGTGCTTTGATGTACTTTGCTGAAAAATGGTGCCAAAAACACAGCAGTTTTTCATATTTATCTCATCTTGTGAAACAGACCCCCTTTAAATCTGGCACTAAATGACTCAAATGAACTTGGAGTTTGTCCAGACTGAGCTTAACCACATAAAAGTGCACATGTAAATGCACCCAAGACACACTGGAGTAGCTGATCTGACCCCCTCAGGGACACATCTCGGCATTATTACGCAACAGTGAAAATCCAATGCAGCTTTAAATTCAAATGCAGCTACATACTGCATACAGAAATGTAACAAAGATGAGATTTTGTCTCCTGTTCTTCCTTGTGCTTCCCTTTGTATTTAAAAAGATCCAAACTGTCAGCAGCTGACACCGCTGATATGAACAGTAATTGCTTGTTATGTATAATTATATAAATGTATTTGAAAAGTTTGGCGCTCTCTGAGAAACAAAGCCCGTCAGCCTGGATAGGAATGCCGGCATTTTCTGAAGAGGAGCCATTTGACACAGAACACTGAAATGCACTTTAATGAAGGCAGAATGATAGTGGAGCCCATCCATCGGATGCTGCGGCTGTGAGTGATGAAAACAAGGGTTACATCTACAGCATGTTAGGCAACGGCTTCCAATTGTCAGACCTCCACCTTTAACATCCAGCCACTCTGAATACTCCCCTCGGGATGTCCCATATGTCAGGGGTAATGTTTTACGTTGTATGAGCTAAAGTCAAAGCGTTTATGCAACTCTGCGGTGGAGCAGCCTTTATTTTCATTACCTGTCAGGATAGGTATTATGTCATTCTTATGACAGCGCTGGCCAATATGTCAGCCTCTTTAGGCTGAGTGCATCCATCTGTGTTACTATATATCTGACTGTAATATCTTGCTGGCTGATGGCCAACTGAATCCTAGTCTGCCAGGATTGCTACTGTATCTCACCGTATCTCTGCAGCGCTCTCCTCTACCCTCACCGCCCCCACGGACCTAAAAATATTGGACATAGTGATAGGAAAGTAGATGCCCCAGCCAACTTTTTACATCCTTTAAAATCCATGAAGAGAACTGACCATTTGTACCCTTCCAAGAATTTCTGTGAGGAGCAGAATCGAAATCTATAACTGAAATGCACAAGTTTGTACTTCCAGTGGTTGCAAAGACATTTAGCAACAAGAAATCTATAGATATCCAAGTGAATACTCTTATGGCGGAGTGGCTGAATGCCGAGGCAGAGTGACTGATTCCAGGCGATAGTTTCTCCCCTGCAGAGTTAAGAGGGCCCACTGGCCCCTGGGAGCAGCCTGTCACAACTAGAGAAACTCCTGCTGGAGCCACTCTGTTGAGGTTTTCAGCCGGCTCCCAGGGGGTCCCCACCACCACTTACCCGTTGAAACAAAAATCAATGGCTTAATGATCCAAAACAGGAAATAGAATGAGAAAAAAGAAAGTCCCTAAAACAACAAAATGTCTTTTGGCAAGGGACATTCTGTCCTGGGCCTTCATTTGTTTGTTTGTGTGTGTGCGTGTGTGCTAAAAGAAATTTGCCGGGATGGTAAGTGAGTTTATGTGTGTGTGTGTGTGTGTGCAGCTTTGAGAGAGTGAGCTTACCCTAGCTTAGTGGCGCAAAACATATTGATTTATTGATTGCCTGTTTCACCCTCTCGCCATCTCTCTCTCTCTCTCTCTCTCTCTCTCTCTGTCTCTCTCCCTCCCTCTCTCCCTCGCCCTGCCTGTTACAGAGGCTCCGGGGACTCGAGACTGCAGCGGGGACTGAAAGAGTCACGTGAGGCTGGGAAAGATGGAAGAGGGGAGAGAGTCGGAGAGGGAGAGAAAGAGACAGAAAGCTAAGGGAGGGGTGTCCCATCTGAGAGTTGATCCAGCAGCCTTTTAACCAAGGCCCCTACATCATTCAGATTTATGAACTGAGGTCACGACCAAATCAAAACCTTGACCCATCTGTGAAGATGCCGATTTATAAGCACCTTGTAGTGGGGAGTGGTGGGGACTTGGCAGGAGCTAGTATTCTTCTCCTTGGCCCTGGCTTCCCTGTGGAGCGAGCTGGATCAGGGCTGGAGGGGAGGCTGGCTGTAATTTGTGATTAGCAGACAGGTTGTGCTCCATGATATACTACCCCCGGCTGGTGCAACTCCCACTTCAAAAGAATGTCACTGTCCTACGCCATATACAGTAAAGCTTGCTGTCTCACTAAAGCGGAGCAGGGTGGAGGAGGTCAAGCTCCACACCCTGAGTAGTGGGGCTTTTTTTCTGCTAAGTCACATTGGCTGTAGCTGTGAGCGTGCTAGCAGGAAAACCCTAACAAGCCCAGCGACATCGTCACATAGTGTCACTTACACATAATGACGCTTAATGGGAGCTTATCTGCGAAAGCTTAAGACGGGAAAATGTCATCAAGTGTGCCGTGTAGCAAACAGAAACATGTGTCACCATCGATTTGTCCCCCCTCCAGTTGCTTATGACTCATAGGGGATGCTTATGACAAGCATCCCCCATGTTAGCGCAATGTCCTTTCCTAAACCTAGTCTCTCCATAAATTATGGACAGGATGAAATACGAGTCCCCATTCGACAGCCCTTCATTTCCTGGCTCCCAGGGACACCCGGCACAAAGAAACATTTGCTGCTTTTTATTTATTTATTTTTTTAATTTTTGGGTCCCTCTCAGAACAAGAACAAGGGAAGCAAAGAAATGAACCAAAGTGAATTTGCCTCACAGACGTTAAGAAACAGTGAATAACAAAGAAGAAATCCGCCAGGAAAAGAAAGTGCAAAGTCACAGGGAGATGGAGAAAGGAAGACTACAGTTGGTCCTTCCATTCTCCCCCTCACCAGTTGCCTCCTGGTTGTCATGGCGACTTCTTATCCCGGGGCTGCTGCTGGTCCGCTCCCCCTGGAGGCAGCTGGGAAATCAGGTAGGGGAGGGCCACAGGGACCGAGGCCGTTCTATTCTTAAATACACAGCATCAGGCAAATGCAATTACGAACCCGAGGAGGGCCAGAGTCTAATCTAATGAAGTGGACGCGGTCCGCGCGGTGAAAGCCTGCCACTCGCCTGAGATGGCACGCCCAGGCATGGAGCGCCGCGGCCCCGCTGTGGCACTGACTGACCCCCCGCCATGTGAAGTGCTGGAAGAGACTAGATGTATGACTGTTATAGAGCGCACAGCGAGAGTAGTCATTTTATCTTTAGTTCAAACCCACTGACTGAAATAGTTGATTGACTGAAACTTTACAAAGCTGTCTATATACTGTAGATGAACTTCTATCACCTCAGTGTAATCTTTTAATTGCAGAAAATGTATTTCTGTCACTTTTTTTTTGCTTTCAAAACCTTTTGAGTGTGCTGATATGGTATGTAGGTCACCAAGTTTTGGGAGGTTTTAGGCGAAACCTGTAGCTCCAGTATCCCTAAATAATGTTGACTGCATGCATACACACCATAATGGTGCTTTGTTGGAATCTGTTTGACATAATTCCGGCGGCATCGTGTTTGCCTAAGACGGTGAGTCGCACAAAATCTGTCCGCTCAGAGGGGTTAAAGAGTCCAATTGAGTCTTGGACGTCAGCTCGTCAGCCGCGGCCAACTCACTCAGATTACAAATGAGAGGATCTGATGGTGTCGAGCGCGGCCAAATTCCTCTAATTAAAATCACAATGGCTGAAAACACTGCAACACCGGTTTGTCTTTACTGAGGGACGCCCACTTTGCCCTTATTAAAGGAAACCTGGAGAGGAAAGGTTAATAGCACAGAGCTCCGTAATGCAAGTGCTTGTGTAATCCTATTACTGGCATGTACAACACGATCGCTGGGCAGTGGTTTATACATATATGTGGCGACGTGCTGCTTTGTATTACTTTTACTGTTTTTGTTACACCTCAAAAACCGCAGATTACATTTTCTCTGCTTTGAGTAAGCGTGCAGCAGATTTATGTCCTTCCCAACGCTCGATAAAATCAAAGAGCCGGGAATACTCCCCTCCTGGAGAAAGACAACTTTTTCCCTGCAATTTCTCTTCCAAGCTACAGTAGTTCAGTGCACCTTCACTTCAACTGACAGGAAGACTATTAATTATGACGAGGATAAATCATTGGTTGGGGGCAGGGGTATAATTTAGCTGCGGTTTAACAGAGAGGTGATAATCATTATATCGAAATTATAACTGAGAGCTTCCTATATGAACGCAATAACAACATTCCAGGGTAATATAAAACACCCATAACAAACACAAGCTAATGATCATATTGAACTACGGACGAGCACAAGGGACTGGGAAAAACTACCTATAAGCTCACTTTCTCTTCTCTCCCGCCACATTAATGCAGCGTTATCTGGCGTGCCTGCACAGGATCTCAGCATCGATGTGAAACAATTATTTCTGGCTGCCGCAGACAGCCAAAGTTTAACTATCAGTCAACTTTGTGCTGAGTTAGAAGGGTAAATGCCAATCAGAAATCACCAGTCTGCGCTGACTGTTGACTGATAAACAGACACACAGGGGCCAGATTTGCTTCAGCTCCGGTGCCTTGTTTCAAATGCATCCGGTGCCTGGGAGACATGCATGTTATTTATCAAACAAGCTCAGTGGCCTGGAAGAGCAGTTTGCTTGTCATCTGAAGCCCACCTTGCATGTAATCAGCAAAATGTACCTCTTGTGCTTTATGCATATGCGTTTAGGACACGGGCACAGAAATAATGAGAAAAGATAGAGGGTAAGTTGTGGACGCGGGTGCATAAACAAGGGCATAACTTGGAGGCTCATGGGGCAGCGATGAGCGTGAATCTGTTGGCTATAACAGCACCAACCTGAGAGAACTACACTCAGCAACAAAGCAGATCTGTGCATTTAGATTGTGGCACTGCTCTTCAAGAGTCATGCAGCCACTTGCCTCAAGGCTGCCAGTTTCTGGCAGGTCCTGACCTGACATGTTGGTTAGATTTTTGATTTCTCGTGACATGTTAAATAACTCTCCTTAATCAATAATACATTTGCAGCTAGTTGAACTTTTCCTTAATAGTTATCACACTGTTAACAAACAGTGAAATGCTTTATAAGCCATTTATTAAGCAACTGTTCACTGTAAAGTTGCAACTGATTTTTATGAATCTTTGTAAATGGTAATTAGATATTGTTCGAAAATGTTTTTCAAGCATTTCACCTTTTGTTAACAGTGAAATAATTGACTGAACTTACCATCAAGTAATGATGGTTATATGATGATTTTAGGGCTAACTTTAAAGGAAGCCCCTTTCTCAAGAGTATCATGCACTTTGATTCTTTTTCAGCTCTATCTGCATCATGGCTGCAGCTAACATTTTTATATTACTGATTATTTTCACTGATAAGATTAATAATAAAATTAATAATAAAAATAATAAAATTAATAATAAAAATAAAAATAAATAAAAGAAAATGGCCACTCTGATGTCCTCAGCTCACCTCTTTTGACCAACACAGTCCACTTCACAATATATATGACAAGGAACAGCAGGAAATTCTTACATTTAGGAACATGAAAAATGTTTGAAGTTTTTGCTTGACAAAAGACTGATATGATGATCATTTTATCAAAATAGTTTGCAAATAATATTATTTAGATCATCTAATTGATTAATCAACTAATTGTTGCACCACTAACCTGCATGCAACAAAACTGAGTCATCGGCATATAAGTACATCACCGGTGTGATGCTAGTGATGCTAACCTGCTAATCACTGCTGATGCGTTGGGATCCTAAAACGTCAGTATCTGACAAGTCAGGTGTACTTCTTTACCAAATTTAGCAAACCTATAATGGATCTGTTAAGCTTTGGAGCCTTGTTGATAGCTTTTGGAAATAGAGGATTGTTACTATAGTTCATGATTTCATGCCATTTCAAATGTCTCTGGATATTCACGGCTATATCACACATGGATTAACCTGCTATGAGGCTCCACTGGGGAAATAAATGTTGTTGGTTCCCTTATGCCACTGCAATACATACTGTCCCTCCAGCCTGCTATGAGTTCTGAGAGTTAAGTACTGTGCACACAGCAAACGGCAGTATACATGGTCGCTTAATTATTTGCCCAGAGACTCGGGGAAAACAAGTACTCATATGCTAGAATAATACAATCTGACTCCAGCTTCTCTGTGTCAATTAGATAGAGGTTTTCGAAATGTGCACCATGTGAGCACAATATAAACTAAAATAACAAAAGTCTTAAAAGTATCACAGCGCTGGGTCCCTGTACAACACAAGGCCAAGAAGATTCCTGTAACAGTTTTCTATATATAAAATAAGGTGCCACTAATTGACACACACCTGGGGCTTTCAGGGCCCAGAGAGGCCTGTGGCCCTGTGGCAGTTGCCTGTTTGGTACTGTTGGAAATTTAGCGTTGGTTACACTCAATCCTAATTAGGGGTTTTTTTGCACCTCAGATGGTCTGCAGCAGTCTGAATTTGAAAAGTCTACCGAAATATCAGATTGTAGTTGTGGACGTAAAGGTTTCAGTTTTGTTCTTATTGTGTGTTGGTATCTGATGTTATATGAACACAGTCTCTGAACATTTTACCAAGTACAAAAAATGGTTGACATGCAGTGAGCTGGTATTATAAGAGGAGACGCTCAGGATGCGGTGACCTTGGTGTGTTTTCTATTTGGAAGTCTTGAGTATGCAGACACACAAAGCACTTTATTATTTAAGCAATTTATTTTCTCTCGAAAATTCTCATCTCTATTTAAAAAAAAAAAAAAAATAAATATTCAAGCATTTTCTACCCCAAACATGTAAAATATTTAAGGTTTTCTAAGAACTTTTGTTGCTAGTTTTAAATGCAGGACAATGTGGCCTGAATTAGTGAGGAGCCAAAATGTATTCACTGCAGGATCTGAGAGAAAACAAAGTTGATTTCCAGACATAAGATTTCTTTGAAAGCAAACCCCCATAGCTCAAAACAAGCCACAGAGGTCAACCAAAGTGTAGCTTTTTTAGATTTAAAAAATGTTGTGAGAACGAAATAAACTCTGTTTCCTCTATGGAGGATCGGGAGCTTACAAGAGCTGCATGTTATTTTACTTTGCCATTATTATGAGACTCATTTAAAATAGGGAAATGTAATAAAGACTATGAAAACTCCATAGGAGAGAGCTGGGAGACAGGAAGGGGAACAAGAGGAAAGCACTCAGGGGAGAGAGCAAAAAGCAGAGAGAGAAGGTGCAAAGGGAACCGAGGCTGACATGCGATGATACATGCATGGTAATAAATGAGAAATAAAGGGAGAAAAGGAAGCAGAGAAGAATAGAGGAACCGTGTTCTTCTCCCCCAGATAAAAGAGGCGAGTTACAAGACTCAGCTGAGTTATGCTCGGCGTACTTTGAACACATTTTGACATACGATATTATAAATTTGACATTTCTTTTTCCGTCTGTCTGGTCCCTCAATGACAAGTGAAAATGAATCAAAGGAGCGCACAAACTCAAAAGAACTGACGGAGGGGAATTTTTTAAGGTCTCCTATCTGAAGATGTGTTTAAACAGCACGCCTCTAAAATAGAATTCTCCTGCACTTGGAGAATTCGCTAAAAAGGAAAAAAGGGGGGGGGGGGGGGGGAAGTAACGCCGTAATCCGAGCCAATCTGCACACAGGAGGCCAAACAGCCAAAGAGCTCCCAACATGTGGGCCAGATGAACCTGCTCTCTTGGATCCTTGCCTGGACAAACAAGAGAGTAAGCTTGTAAGGTCTGTGCATCAGCACACCTGACACCAGCCAGGACTCTGCTCTGTAACACATGTAGGCTTTGGCAAGGCACGTGAAAATTTAGCATAATATAATATGGAAGCTCCCATAAGTACTTCTCAGTGCTATTCTCACGCAAGCAGTAATGCACAACACATACGCACTCAAACAGCAGCTCTGACGTGAGCGGTGCTGTTCACATACTTGTGTATATCCATGATGGGGCAGATCAGCGCAGATAACGCATTTTTGTTTTCCTGAGTCAAAAAATATTTTTTAGTCTTATGTTCCAGAGGCATGAAAACCTCACTCAAAGCCCCGCTTACATTAGTAATGGTGCAAATGAATAAAAATCCAACCTCTGAACATAACATATCTCAACAGTGTGCTGGGTGGCTCAAAACATGGCCAGGCTCGATTTTTCCTGGAAAAAAACAAAGAACAAATTACGGCACAAGGGAATCCCGTACGCCACTGCACATCCACAACAGGAAGAGGCATCGTTTTCCCCGGTCGCTATCCCCAGGTGATGGTGGAACAACCGGAATATCTGAGGGAACTCTACACTGCAAAATAAAAGGAATCCCGCTGATGGAGAGGGTAAAGACGGCAAAGAGGGAGAGTAATTGAAAAAAACAAGGGGACAGGCAGGCATTCTCTCAGTGGAGAGCGTCAGTGTTGTTTCAGGTTCAAGTTTGTTCCCTTGTTGATATGTGCTCCCCCTTGACACATGGACATGAGAGGCTTCAAAACCGGCATTCTTTGTACTTGATTAGTAAGCAACAAAATCTATTTAATTATTAATACAACCTCAGTGTTTTACTGCCTTTTGATAGAACTGACAGCAGGTTTTTTTTAAGGCCAAATTGGGATTTTTGCCTTTGCTTTTTGTTTTGGACAGTAGCCAGGCTGCTAGTAGTAGCCATTTTGCTAACGGTGACTTTGCAACAACGGCAGCAACAGTTATAACACAGGGAGACACTGTGGGGTTGAAACCTTTTCTGTTTCTGCTTTAATGATTCTGTTGATAGCTTCTTTTAGTGAAAGTAATTTTCCATAAGCCCTAGACCATTGCTGGCTAAATGTCAAAAGCAAAAGCAAAAAAAAAAAAATATAATAATGAAATAAATAAATAGAAAGTGTTGAGTTCAGACATGTAGTGGATCAGGCAGCGTAGAGTTTTTTAAACAGTAAAAACTGTTGTTGAGTTTTTGAAAAAAGCGATATGGATAGCATGGATATGGAAGAACCCAAGTTAGAAGGAAGGCTTTCATGCCGGTAAATTTCAATGGGAGCTTTTTTTAGCGCTCACTAAACAAATCATCGGGGTTGATTTAATCGACTTCTAAAACAGCACGCGAAAGCCTTGTCTGAACACAAGTACATGTCAGCGAAATCTTTAATTGTTTTCGAAAGAGCGTGAAATGGACACACAGCGTGGCCCCCGTAAGGACGTGTGACATGCGGGGAACTCGTCATGCACACAAATACCAGCTCACCTGATCTCAGAAGGAGCATTTATCAGTGGCTCTCGCCGAGACTACCCACACAGCCCGAAAAGACAATCGTCGGTGTTCCCCCTACCTTCTCACCTGTCCTCCCCTGCTCCTTTGTTCCTCTCCTCTTGTCCTCTTTTACTCCCCTGTTGGCTCCCCCCTCTCCCCCCTACCTCTTGCCTTTGCTAATGAGCAGGGTAATCACGGTTGGCCAAGGCCAAAGGGAGAGGGGGAGGTTGAGGAGGAGAAGACAAAATAGGAGGAGAGAAGGAGGAGACCCTGCCTAGTCTAGCCTGGTGCTCCAGATAGTATTAGTTCTCTCCTTTTCTCTCCCTCTCTCTCCCTGACACATAGCCCTACGCTTAATTAAACATGCCTCGGAGGGACGCAGAGAGAGAGAGAGAGAGAGAGAGAGAGAGAGAGAGAGGGAGAGAGAGACCTACACAGAGTTGAGAGTGTGGAGAGAGAGAGGGGGAGAGATAGAGGAGAAAGTGAGTGCATGTTGGCAAAGAGTTAGAGGAAGGGAGCGGGAAAAGTGAGGGTGATGCAAATGCAGAGAGAGAGGCAGATAAGAAACTGGTGATGGAGTGTGAGAGAGGGGGAGATGGGGAGGGTGAGGGGAAAGGTAGGGAGATATGGCGGGGCGGGTGGAAGGGTGGGTGGCTAGTGAGCCAGAGAGCGAGAGAGAGAGAGAGAGAGAGAGAGAGATGGAGATAGAGGGTGGAGCTGGAGGGGGTTCGGAGCGAGGTAAGAGAGCTGGGGATGAGGACATCTTCAGGAGGAAAAAAAAACCGAGCAAGGTCTGACGGAGACAAAAAGGAATTAAAGGCTGGAGAAGAGCGAGGGAGAATGGGATTACTATAATATATGAAAATAATAGCAAAGAGGCTCCCATGAGACTGTGGAGTACCCGCGCCAGAGAAACCAAAGTACTGAACATGGCGCCTCGGAATAATATATCTGCATGCTCATTTCAGACCAGCAAGTGAGATGAAAGCGAGACGAAAATCCAAAGTGGTGAAAGCGCTGAAACTTATTGATGACTTGACGACATTAAAGAGGACCTATTAGGCTTTTTTTTGTTGTTCCCTTTTGTTTTCTTTATGTTCTTGTGCATTATAAAAGATCTTCAAAGTCAAAAAGGTCAAGTCCGCACAAGCAGGAGCCCCTCTCTCCCACAGAAAACACTGCTCCTCAAACACCTCGTCGGTAGTCCTGCCTTTAACTCTGTGACTTCACGACATCACACTACGTCACCATGTCACGTGTTTGCATTATTTATTCGCAGCAGTTAGTTCGGCACGTAAGACTTCATTTAGTGAAGCTGCTCTGTTGTTGTCGGGGGTGCTGGGTCAGGTGTGTGTGAGCTGACCAGTTGGAGCAGACTGGGTATGTGTCAGTTCAAGCCTGTAGCACACTGAACACATCCAACAAGTCCTCCACATGAAACCTCTTTTCCCCTCTTATCTGTAGTGCAATTATTCATATTCAAACTGTTGTGGTGAGTTTAAGAGATATCAGTCGCCTTCTGTTGAATATAACTGAACTGGATGTGACTCAACTTGTGGTGCACAAAGTGCCATAACATAACATTTAAAAAACTCAAGAAATCATGGTTTGAGGTCAAGTTGAGCATGATAAATGTGGCATCATGTAGTAAAAGTGTCTGTGACGCTGTGATCCTCCCCTCTCAGTGAAGTCACTCAGTGCAGAAACAAGTGATGTGGGGCGGAGTGGCTGAGGCAGAGACACCATTCACCCTGTTACAAGACTCTGTACCATCAACATGATTTTGAAGCTGACATTTTAATACAATTTATTTGTTTTAACTGACAGTTTGACACTGGAAATGAACTCTCTTCATTAACACCACCTCGCTCTCCTGTCGTAACGACGGCCGCGGGGCTTTGTCACTCTAACGTGAACAGAAGTTGTTTTGGGGCACTTGCTTAAGTGACTGCTATTATTGTTCTTCTTCAATGAGCGTCTCTACATATTAAACAGACTGAGTGAGTTAGTCAGGGTATGAGTACCAGAGTATGGTAATATTTTTCTGGAGAGTACAACCAGCGATGACAGGCGTCAAGATGCCACTCATATGTGGGCTTACACAGAAAACAAAAGGTGCAGGTGTCCCAGAAGTGGGACTAAACGAGATGTCATGTTTTATAATGAGGATGGTGGTGGAGGAAAGGTCATGGGTTCATTAAAATCAACAGGGTTTGCCCTTTGTCAGCATGAATGTGCTCGGCAGATTGTTTGGAACGCTGCCCATTAAATGATAAAATATCTTGTAAAGTTAACTTGAGTATCCTCAACAAAGTTCACGGCAATCTTTTTTGGGATAGCAGTCGGGGTCAAGTGAAGACTGAGATTTTTAGGGTTCACCCTCTGGGGGGCATGAACATCCACAGAAAAAAAATGTAAAGAATCCCTGCTGTTACTTGTCAAGATACCTTTGTCATGGCCTGGAATGGTTAAAGCAACAGATCATCCATCTGACCAGTGGCAGACTCTGGATATCTGAGGGGCAAGGGCGAAGAAAATACAAAGGGCACCTGCTGTATGAGTCCACCAACACATCTGACTAAACACCACCGTGACCGTAAGGCAAAAACTGTGGTAGAGTTCTGCCTGTCATGTTCATGATTAACATAATTTTCTTCTTGACAGCAAACAGCTCGGCCACAGCCAATTCTTCACAGAGAAAAAAAAAACGACAAAAAAATGAATACATAAGGAGAAAACATACCTTTAATGAAGAGAATGAGCGACGACATGCTGCGGACCCATGCCAATTAGTGGGCTTTGCTGTTGTGAATAATAAACTAGGCTAATAACAGCACAATTATGAATGTGTAATCACATTAAGGGGACATGGAGACATGGCTTCAACCTGGTAATGATGACACGCAATTAGAGCGCAACTGTTATCTCCAGGATCATATCAATAATTCATCACTACACGGATTCTGTGTTTCCCAAAGATGACATCCAGCGATTAATAACGAGATACATGTGTGTCTATCTGTTCTCCAAATGCTGACAGTTGATGCTACGTAATTGGACAGAACTTTTTTCTGCAGTTTTGGGAAGGACTGAAAGAGTCGGAGGAGAAATGAAATAAAAAAAAAAACAAAACAAAACATAAAGGCCAAAGAGTTTCTGGATTTAATTAGGTGAATATCAGTTGCCAGACAGTTGCTAATGCTTACTAAGGCGTACCTATCCCTCTGACAGTAACCAAGTACCAAAAAAAGCAGAGTCAGGAAAAGGATACTTTGTCTTCATAAAATCAAGTAAGTATATAGCTCCTCATTACATCAGAAAGCAGGCGGCATCATGAAGTTCTCAGTGTATTTGACCTAAATGTGTACGTTCAGGCAATGGTGGGAAACCGGTTGTGACCGCACACAGCCGGATACTCTGTCAGCCTCCCTTTAGAGATTTATTTACCATCGTCCTGCTCCCAAGGCCATGTTATATAAGTTTATCCTCTAAAACCACACAGTACACCAGTCAAGACTGTGTCAGTTGGGGGGCCGAAATTACTCCTTGCAAAAGGCCCAAGGTATAACAAAAAATAAAAATTTGAAAACAACATTCAAAGAGCCGTACATTTGCTCCCACATATAAAACGACATTGTCAGCACAGCTTACGCAGGGAAACGAAACTAACTTTCCCAAAGTTTAATTAAGGAACAGGAGTATTGTCGTCGAGAGTCAACTGCCAGTCCCGACATCTGGGCTCTGTTGAAAGCACTGCAGCTTTCATGCTGCTACGAGCGTCTGCAGATTTCCTCAGCGGCCCGCCTCAATGGTGAAAAGAGAGGCGCGGCGAAATGAAAGAACCCCGCACTCCCAGGTCCTTAGCGTCGCGCGGAAAGACAAAGAGACAGGAAGGAGCGAAGACACGGCGACGGAGGGAGCGAGCCGCCTCAGACACACCAACGGGGTCTGTGTTATTCACCGCAAGTGACTGTGAAGCGCGTTGTACTTTTAAACTAATGAATACAGCCCTTAAGTCATGATGTAATGAGATCAAAAGAAGAAAAATAACAGAGAAATCCCAAAGAGGGAGCGAGGGGAGACAGCAAGGGCGTGAACGAGAAAAAGAGAAAGAAATGCTGTGTCATTATTGTTGACTCAGCACTCGTCGGGTAAACACACCAGGACTGCGCTCGTGCTGTCCAGTGTATGCACATATCCAGCTATAACTCACTGTTAAATTACTATTGATTCACCAGTGCGACTGCCTGCACGCCGCTCGCAAACAAAAGGATTTGTATATCAAAGTTCTGCTGGAAACTCTATAGATAACGTCGGACTGGAAAACAAGCCGTCCTCCATCTACCAGATGTGACTGATTATGATAATAAGATGATGATTTTCAGTGGAGGAAAACCTTTGGTACCGCCACTGTCAGTTCTGTTTTCCCATTTGCTTGCGACATCCATGAAGACTGTACATCTGTGTAGGATCCATGTCACCCTTCCTCCTTCGCTGTGTCTCAAATGGAGGGTTTATCATTGATGAAGTTGCAGGATGCTGAAATGCACAGTTTGTTAAAGCATTTGCAGCGCTGTCCAATAGCCAATTCCTGGATGGGTAGCTCTTTCCTGGTAAAAAAAAAAAAAAAAATCCTCTGGCGTGCAGTTAGCGATGGCACAAATAAAAGAACAACTGTGCGGTTAGTATGAGCAGGGGCATTAACCAAGGCGGAGGGAACAGAGAACTGAGCGCCATCTGCACAAGCCCACACTTGAAGCACAGAAAAACATTATTCGCTCAGAGGGAGGCGAAAAACAAGCTGTCTTTTGGTTTAAAGAAGAGTCAACATCAGCATTGCCGTTCCATGATGATGAAAACACCAACATGGTGACTGAGTGGTGCAGATTTCTTTTTCCTCCTGGAGTGACTGAACTGTCATTTATTAGCAGCGGCTCACGGTGACTTATATTATTAATTTGGATGAGTGCCTGGATTGAAATGCATTTATTTAGATGTATGGCTAAGTGCTAATAGTACAGTAGGCCCTGTGGTGAAGTTACTGGCCAGCAGATGCCATTAGTTGATGTAATGCTAATATTGGCAGAGCATCTCAGACAACATGTCTGCAGAGGTAATGTCATGGAAAAGTCAGTGTAACGCAGTGTAGATGTGACTGTCTCTGTGAATGCTGTCCCTCTCTCACACACCATCCTTAATCTGTTTTTGTGTTTGGCTCACTAGTGTCAGTAGTTTACTCCATGTCAGCTTGTTTGAGATTAAGGGAGCTGAGTGCCGGTGACACGCTTGCAAAGGGGTCCCGGGAAATATCAGTGCGATAACACAAAAAAGCGATGGCTTTCCGCGGCCAAAGGTGTCCCCGGAATCCATAAAAAGATAAACAGGAATGCTGGAGATTAGAATTTAAAAACACGCCGAGGTGAGGAAGCAGACGTTTTAATTATTAGTGTGCAGAGAGGGCTATTCACGGCAGTCATTAAAGCAGAAAATATACACTAGGTAGCTTACCGCTAAGTGCTCCTGCAAGAGCCATGTCGAACTTTTAAGTCCTTTACTGCCCAGGAAGATGTGTTACTGTTGGGTAAATGAATTATTGGTTGGACTGGATCCTTGCCAAAGACAACCTTGCTGTGGAACATGATTGTTAATTAGGTCTAGATGTGCTTTAGGGCTAACAAAACTGCACAAGCACCACATCTCCAACACCCGGCTGAGAATGCACCGCTACTGCAGCCTTTTTCTTAGCTTCCTTTGGTAGCTTTACAGGCCCCAACATCTGACTAACAACCTAAAAAAAAAAAAAACGCCCTTTAAACGCCCTTTAGCATTAAAAGCAGTTAATGCATGCCGCAGTTTAGCCATCTTTCATAAAATGCTAATATTCTGTTTTGCAGCCGGTGGGGAATTCATTTGTCTGTTTAATTTCACAGGTGCCCTTAACGCACCGATCAACAACAGGCGCTGCTCGTGAACAGGCGGCACCATCTGTGTGCGGGGAGTGCCAATGGCCCCGAAGTCTTCGCTCTTTGCCACCGCGCACTAAGACTCCATTAAGAAGCCTGGGTCCATGCATCTTTGGCCATCATTTATTTGGCAAAGGCAATTAAAAGGCTCCCCCACCCAAAGACAGCATGTGTGGTGGAAGCCACGTCTCCTCCCTTAATCACTGGTAGTAATTAGTTCCTGTGAGCGGTATCATTAGGTATCAGCGCCGGCGCAGTTGTCACAGGCAGCGCACGTCCGGGATGACAAAAGGAGATGGAGGCAGAAAGAGAATCGCCGCTGTAACGGGGGGAATCTAGGCGACTTCGAATCCTGTCCAAAAACGTTACAAGGTTGTCCCACGAGGGGCATAATCCATCAAAGTGATTTTTCTTCTCTCTGGGTCTCCCACCCCCTCCTGTTCCGCCCCCCTGTCTTCTTTGCAACGTAATCATTTTCCCCGCTCACAGGGTGTGACATTCATAAAGGATGCTGGTGGAGGTGGCGCATCTTGCCAAAGTTTGGGATGAGTTTTAGAGGTGTATTTACAGTGCGGGATTGCCAGAGGTGAGTTACAATGCTCCTCGGCAAACGTACCCTTTCTAACTGTCCTTTCTTGCCTACATCACCCCCCCCACTCTTCTTCTTTTCATCTTTTGTCCTGTTCGCCATTGATCAGTTATCGGAAAAGTACTCTACTCTTGGCTGTGTTTCCTTTGGAAGGCGATGGTCTCTGCAGCTCCAAGGTTCTGGCTTTGCATAGCATCGGTTGATCAAAGCGGCTGGATTATTGAGGTGAGATCAAACGGCGATGATAACAAAGAATCCCGAACTTGGAGCTGATCTGTACTAAACAGCTTGATTGAGGGTCCAAGACATCAGGTCCCGTCTTGATGACGAGGCGTTATTCTTCAGCACGAGGAGTCTGCAGGGTTCAGGACCCTGGGAACTCCCCTCGATGAGACTTAAAGACGCGTTGGATCGCACTCTGCGCACATTGCTACTTATTTAAGGAGGCAAATAATGTCCTCAGCAAAGTGGAGCGTGTGTTTGTGCTTCGTTTTCTCGGGTAGGGAGTTTGTCTCTCGGTGGAGTTCTGCTACAGTTTTTTTTTTTTTTGGTGGCAAGAACGCAGCTGTTCAGTCCCTTAAACACCTTTGGTTTACAGCAAGATATCCTTTATTCGGCATTTCTCTGGAGCCTCAGTGGAAATGTTGTTTACCTATACTCTTGACAAATATGCTAACAAGCTGTCTGAACATACAAACCTTATTATCACACAAACCTTGTGACTTAGTCTGGCTGACCCCCCCCCGCAGATATTATTCTTATTTCAATAATGGCGCAGCAAATTTTCGCTCCATTGACGTGCGAGCGCAGCGCATGTCACGCCACTTTGTCAAATATGTAGACAGAGTTAAAAACACACGCGCGCTAAAAAAGAGGCACGGGGAAGGCGGCGGAAAACAAACATCATCTGACAAGTTTGTGGCACATTTGGTTCAGACAGTGTGATTCCCTCTGGATCTGAGAGAGTGGTAGCGAGGAGAGGAGGTGTGGGAGAGGAGGGCACAGAGAGAGAGAGAGAGAGAGAGAGAGAGAGAGAGGCAGACAGAGTGAACTCCGTCAGAGCAATTGTTCTTCCATGTGGAAAGGTGACAAAAGAAAAGTGTGAAAGGGCTCACCGGAGGGAGGGGGTTACGGAAGGGAGGGATGGGGAAAGAGGAGAGATGGATTAGAAAAAAAAAGAGGGAAAAGTTGCTGTAGGAGGGTGAGAGGGACGGGTACAGTTGTTGCCCTTAAAGGAAAGTTCAGGGTTTTTTTTTGTTGTTGCAGTGTTCCTCTGAAGCTATTGTGAACCGGTAATCAGTAATCTCAGTAATCTTGAATTGGCCAAATCAACCTGTGTGTGGGTCCGTTGAGTAAAGATGGACGATGCATCTCCACTGACCGAAAAACCCGCAGAGACGAGCTCTGCCTCATCGCCCTGGTGTCGTCACCGGGGGGCCAGAGTCTACGCAGCTGTGATTATGTGTTGGTGCCGCCCCCACACCACTCTCCCCGCCATCATGACATCTCCCACTCTTTTTATATCATCAAATAATTAATTAAAAAAAAAAATGATGAGGTTTTAGTTTGGCCCATGTCGCATCTGCCGACATCTAGAGGGTACAGTTTACCTCTGTCCCATACTGCAGCAGGTTACCAGGAAACGATTGAGATGTTTTGGGCTTTGCTTTCATATCATCCGTTACTTTTAGCTCGTGTTCACTTTCAACTTAATTAAACTATGCATCCATCACTTTTAGTTCACTATTTCAACCAATTTCCTCTTAGCTATTTCAGCCACTAGCTACTGTGCCTAATGTAATCCAACGACTTTAATTCACTGTCTATTATTAGAATAATTAGCTTTAAACACAGTCATTTTTCAGGATTGCCTTTCACATACCAGCTGTTCTCACCCCCTCATATGTCAAACAAAGCTGTCTGGTCAGTGACCCGGCGCCTCTAAGTTCCCCTCTTGGTGCCGTAGAGCAAGAAAAGTGTGACTGGTGGTTGGTCAGGGTGGGTGGGTCATACACTGGACTGCCCCGGGCCTCTGGCCCTGTTTGTGACCGAGAGTCAAGAGGGATTTCTTCATATTTTATGTTACAGAAGTAAGTTCGCGTACGTAAATGTCATTATTCATGTGGCATGAGTTCTGTCAATTTAAGTCACTCACATTACGAGACTGAGTGACGTTATTTTAACCCAAACTATGAACTTTTGGAGTCATTTTGGAGCCTAAACCAAACTTCAACCGTTTGACAATATAAATGACATGAGTGATAATATAAGATCTTTTTATTCTGCAAGCTTTATTTGTAAGTCTAAGTAAGTCTACCTGGACGTTGCGTATTAAGATGTATCGCTAACTTGACCACAGAGACACAAACACACACAACACACACACACACACACACACAAACTCTTTGTCCCTCACAATTACTCTCTCTCTCTCTCTCTCTCTCTCTCTCTCTCTCACACACACACACACACACACACACACACGCGTTATGTTATGTCTGCCGGTCAGAGTTGATGCTCCCAGCAGTGGCTTTTCAGACCATAATGAAAGCTTGTGCACAAAGTCTGGCAGTGTGGACAAACACTCTCTCTGTTTCCCCACTCACTCATACACACACACACACACACACACACACACACACACACACACACACAGTGAATCACAAACACACACAGAGAAACACTTAAGTGGGTGAGTCAGAGCAACACTCTTCCCGTGTCTCACACACATAAACACTCACCCAGCAGAGGCGAGGCGAGGCGAGGCGAGCGGCAGGGCCCCTGCCAGGTTATATGGAGGGACAGAGTGTTCTGAGTTACTGCACAGTGCAGCCACTCTCCACGGCAGCACCATACAGAGTCCATAAAGCATGATGGATGGCCTATCATCATTTACCTCTTTGGTGACTTCTCAATGCTGTCACACCCCGCCAAGCACATGCAAGAGAGGTGAGACACACCAAAACAGACAAGGCAGAGGCAGAGGCAGAGCATAACGACGCAAACAAAAAAAAAAGAAAAAAGAAAGGCAATGCGGACAAAATGATGCTAAAAGAGGGATTAGAGAGAGTGACAGAGGGAGGGAGGAAGAGAAGGAGAGGGAAGACAGAGAGATGGATGAGGGAGCATCTTTGATGTTTGCTAGAATTAATGCGCACTCGGTCACATGCGTGCACACGCACACACACACATCTACTATCACAAAAGAACTGAACCATCCCCTGTCCCTTCTCTCCTTTGATGACAGCACCCCACACACGTAGAGGCTGTATTTAGAGCATGCAAAATCTACTGTCTCCTCTGCTCTGCTCTCCTCTCCATGCCACAGCAGAGGGACCAGGAGAAGGAGAGGAGAGAGCGAGACAGAAAGCGAGGGAAAGAGAGAGAGACAGCGATGGCGAGACAAAAAAAAAAAAAAAACAAGAAAAAAGAAAAACACCAGATGCGGTGGGATGACACAGTGATAGTTTCCATGTCAAAGCGGGTAAGATATCAAATGGTAGCAAAGAAAAAGACAAAGAGAAGGCAAGTAGAGGGTGTGTGTTTGTATGTGTTTGTGTGCGCGTCGTTGGGGAGGTGCTCTGTGGCTAGAACAGTAAATAACTTCCATGAGAACGAGTGGAGCCAGAGGGGGCACCGAGCTGAGTGCTACAGTGGAAAGTAAAACACGCGGTGCATTGTGATGGGGCTAAATCTGAGCTCTCTTGTGCTGGTTTAACCTCCTGACCCCAAGGCTGTCTTTCACTCACTTATGTTTCAGCCACGTATGCCATATGCTGCTCTTTTTTTTTTCTTTAAACGGGCACGCCAGTGTTTTAGACTGCACTTTTTTTTTTTTTAAAGTTGAATCACAGGGGACAGATCGAAAACACAGCAGTCTGAATGAATGCAGGAGGGTCCGATACCCTGACTTTTAGTCTACTGCATGGGTGAAGCTAATGGATTCTACATTGCTCAAAATGCTTTTGCTTTGACCTATATCTGGTGAGCTCAAAAGCTACATGACTCCAGTCTGTGACACAATCCTTTTGTTATACTTCTTTCACTTATCAGCCCTGATGGCATCAAGAACCTCCACTTCCTAAAAACATCACAATAAAAAAATCTGGGGGTTAGAAAGAAGTGAGTTTATCAGACCTCTGTAATATGCTTATCATTTCTGCTGCAGGCTAGCAGCTCATAGAAATATTAGCTGCTACTAGCATGGCCACAACTAACATGACCACCGCTAACATTGCTGCCACTGACAGGCTCCCCGCTGAAATGACAGCATCTAACATGACTGCCACTAGCATGACCGCCACTAGCATGACACACCTGAGTTGCCCACTCGTAGCGGCCCTAGCAAGCGCTACTGCAGCCTGTGCTTCAACTGAAAATGGCATTCGCATGATGGATGTGTCCGTTGCTAATACAGTATGAGACTTTCACCATACAATATGGCAGCATACCTGCTGATGCGTTATGTTGAAATAACCACCTGTACCAATTTTAAAGATAGCTAACATGAACATATTATCAAGTAAAAAATAACTGGCTGAGCAGTGCTCTCCATGAATGTTAAACATTTCCCCCTTTAAGAAAGCTGCGCTATACACACCCTGAGATACTTTTAATTAAAAACATATCCTTATATATATATCCACTTATATCATAAGTGTTGAAGGGGTTCGCAGCTGCTCACAGTGACTGATGTGATAAGTTGAAGCAGGTGTTTTGATCTGTTGAGTGAGAGAATCCCCACAGTGTTGTTGTTGTTGCACAGAACACTGGAAGAAAATGTTTCCAGCAGCCTTCTCGCCTTCATATGAACAGAAAGGGAGGGGGCGGGAGAGAAACACTGCATCTCTGGACAGTGCCTATTGATCGCCACCCGGCACACATCACCACAACTTTCACAAATTGCTATTGAGAAGTGACCTGTAATGCAATTACTGGCCAATCCGGGGCCTAGGCTGCCATCAATTATTAAAAGCTGCCTGAGTCGCGGCCCGCTATCCGGCCTCAGCTGGTGCGTTGTGTCATTATCACATCTGCCGGCCACCGGCTCGCCAGCTGCTGCAGCGGGGTCTGGAACAAGATTTCCAAGCGCCACTTCCCACTCTGTCGCACATATCAGATGATACGGCCAAACGAAGAAATTGAAATTGCTGCATTATATATTCCGGCGGCTACAGTGGAAGTGAGGTGGTGAAGGTCGCCGTAAAATGGGTTTTGGTTTTTTCCCGGCGCATTACCATTGAGCACGAGAATGGTATTTACAGAGGGGTAGGATCCCCTTGTGAAACACTGGGGTTAGTTTCCTTTATAAGAACTTTTGTAAGTAGAAAAACAACATTAATATTGCAGCGCGGCTCACCACTGGGTTCTAGTTTAAAAAAACGTTCAGCGTAGTCAATGCCAGCAACAAATCAATAGCCACTGTTTCTACCCCTAACCTGCTGCTTCTCGCTGACTGATAATAACTCCTCATATGTTCCCACTTTTCCATACTGTTAGCTCTCCTGTAATCACTTAAACATTCCTTGAATAGTCTCTGCCATCAGGGTTATGATGAAAGAAGACAGAGAAAACAGCAATGCAAGCATCGCATGATAATTGCCCTTTGCTTTGAACTGACACAATAATTTTTCTTTTAGTTGTTCTCATTATAAAAGCCCTTGTTCAAACTGGGCTTGTGATTTTTTTTCTCTCTCTCTGCAGTCATTGTGAAATAATTTATTTGTTATCTAGCTTTACACCAAAGTAGCACTTTAAATTACTTCCACCAAAGCAGCAGCATTGCATCTAGAAAGCAATTTAAGAAACCCTTGAATGTTTTTTTTCTGAAATTTGGAATGTGGACATTGTCATCCAAACACGCAGACGTGGAAAAATACATCTCTTACGTGGCATTGTTTTCCTTTCGCATGTTAGAATTTGGGCTGACATGTAAGAAAATGTCATTCTCCCATGTCGAAAGGCACATTTTACATGACATTTTTGTAATGGAAGCTATACCACATGTTGACTGAAGTCAGACGGTTTACTGTCAGCTGCTGTCATTTCACTTTAAAGTCACACCAGCATTTGGACTGATTGAAAATAATAAAAAGAACTTTAGACTAATACAGGGGGATGAGAGTGTACGCTGGGCCTCGTGCTGTACAGTAAAGCTGCAGGAGTCAGGTAAAGCCTGAGGAAAAGAAGTGGAAACCTCCTGAATGAAAACGTTCTCTCGCGCTTCAAAGCCTGATGGGAGCAGAGCAGAGCAGTTGAACCGCGCTAATGCATGACTGAAAAAAAAAAAAAAAAAATACACACAATGGCCCATAATATTCTCCAATGATCAATAAAACACCACTCTAATAGATACATTATATTGTAGGTGTGACTGATTTACTGCGTTTTATTGTTTTCGGTTATCTGTTCTCTGTTCCTCAACATTTAATGTGCACGGTAAATTAACTGAACAGACTACAATAAAAGCATCAGGCAGGACTGCACTTACTGCTGTGAAACGGCACACTGTACTGTATGTTTGTGTGTGTGTGTGTGTGTTTAGAAGGGGGGGGCATGAAAAAAGACAAGGAGATATAGCAGTGTGACATACAACTATATCTAAAAAAACAAACAAACAAAAAAAAAACATGAACTAAAACCTCTGTACTGGCAGGATATTTTCAAAGCAGCTGGAGTCAAGCTGACTCGACAGCATGAGCTTAAACTGTGACAATGGCAGTATGACCAGCTTATGGCGATACTTAAATATATGAACAATACGCGCAGCCAGGCACACACAGGTTAGGATGCTATTAAAGTTTTTTTTTTTTTAAATTGAGAAGTAGCTCCAGCTGCAGTCCCTCATGCTTCTGTCCTCTATCCAGTGACAGACACAACTGCTGCTAGGTTTATAACAATAACCACCAGTCATGCAAGAACTATCTGATTCTGAGCACATGAACCATGATGTGGCCATCAGGGAGAAGTTTGTGTCACTAACTTTTTTTTTCACTGTAACCAAAATTGCCTTTTTTTGCCACTTTCCATTCTGGTGAGTACATGGATGAGTCATAAAGTGCCAGCAGTGACATTAACGCTTGTAAATGCTCAGCGGAGCGGGCTCCTGAGGATGAAGACTCATCGGTGCGCTGCAAGGCTATGCTTTTTGTTGGATCAATACAAACCCAAGGAAAGGACAAGTTGATTTCAGACTGTGACAGTAGCTTGAGCCAGCAATAGATTGAGATGCTGAAAAAGAGCTACGGCACCTCTGAAATTTCTGAAGTGGGGACATGCTTTTAGAGCAAATACAAAAACACTTGGATCACCCAATATTGGCACTTACCAGAGGTGTCTTGAATTGCTCAGACAGTTCAATCCATTCCTGTAGAGAGCGCATCACACTCTTTAGGACTGCTGGAAGAGGACTCTGCCTTCTCTGTCAGCAACAATTTGTGTTAGATTTGCTTAAAAGGAAGCAATACGTGCTCTTTGAAATTATGATACATCAAGCCTAGACTGCACACGTCCCAGTGGAGCGTAGTAATGGGTCATTTTGCCTAATTCTTATTTCTGAATAGTAACACTGGGGAGGCCGAAACTTCAAACTCTCCTTTTTAAATGAGTCTACTGTACGATCGCAAACTGGGTTATGAGATCGCATGCAGCGCAATATGGCTCGGTCGTATAAAGGTATGTCATTTCACATATGGATCATAAATCTATTGGCCCAGCGGGTAGCATGCACCACTTCCAAAATTAGTTGGATTATTGGACTAAAGTGAACTGCTGCCTCCAGACAGATGATTTTTTCTCATTTGTACAATCTGCTCAAATTCCACTTGGCAATGGGAGGTTGTAACATCAGGCCCGGAGCCCGATCATAATGGAAGCATTCAGACTTTATATGACAAAAGACGGTGTGTGGGCTTGTAATGATCTTTGTTACAATTATGGCACCGCTCATGCTTCACTCCTAAAGGGATATAACCAGAACGGCGCCACGGACAAAAGTATTGGGACGCACGGACACCACATTTAATGGTTTATTGGAACATTTCGGTCGCATTAAGTGACCGTTTTACAGTACAGTGTTCACTTCTTGAATTTGAGGAATCGCTACCTCATCACGGTTGTAGTTGCCTTCCATTGTCTTGTAAAGATGTGCACATGATCCTCGAGACAAAGTATTTCATATGATGTGCCGTAGTGAGTCAGTTTCAGAAAGTTAGACACATTGGCAGTCACAGTCTCACCAGCTCCAACATGAGAGCGGTGTCGGGGACGGGTCGGACAAGCACTCTGCTTGGATTATAGTAGCAGATTAAACCCATATGGGCTGGGCACCATGTGGTGGAGAGCACAAATCAATAAATGAATCAATCAAACCAAAACCAGGAGCATTTATCTCCTGCTATGAAAGATTCCATTCTTCCAGGTCGGCTTTCCCCAAGACTTTGGAACATGGTCGCAGGAATTTGCCTCCATTCAGCCACAAGAGGATTAGTGTCTGAAAAGTCACGCCAATTGTCGAAGTGCCTTGAACATTGACATTCTATTTGATGGCCACAAAGGGGTGACTCTACTGGTTAAAAAAAGAAGGTGATGATATGATGATGGTATGTAATCTTATGAGAAAATGACCCTACTTCTAACTTGATTTACAAGCTCAGTGAACATTTTCCTTACGAGTTAATGGTCTCAATCACTGGTTTCAAGCCTATCTTAATACAACATTGTGTTCACTTTGTAAATGTTGGTCCCATTTAGATTAAAATAGACAATAAAGCAGGGCAAACTAAGTCACTGCCACAGTAGTGGCTTCTCAGTTAGATCCAATTAGGATATACTCCCAAGCTTCGTCCCCTCACTAAATATGATCACGTCTGGCTTCAAAGATGACCCTAATGCCATACTTATATGGCTTTTTATAACGGTAGCTCACGGACAATGGGTGATGTCACAGTGGATTTACACTTTGTTTCCGACTCATCCCAAAGGTGTTGGATGGCAGTAAGCTCACGGCCATGTTCAGACTAGTGAAGTTCTTCCACATTGTCATCGTCACGTTGAAACAGGAAAAGCCCTTTCACCAACTGTTGCCACGTAGTTGGAATCACAGTACTTTCTCAAATGTCACTGCGTGCTGTGGCAATAAATTAAACTAAGTGGCGTCGCTCAACAGCAAAATACAGCCTTAGACCAAAAGTTGTGCAGACAAGGTCACATAGTGTCATCAAATAAAACTTCTCTCTCGGCTGTGAGAAGAAAAACACAAGAAAATCAATCAGCTATGATGAGTTGATCGACGAACTGGATTTAATTTATTTCAGATGCCATTTTTTTTTCAGGACGTCTTTCTGTCTGGTTGCGAAGACTCGTTTGAATTTTCATTGCAGGCTCACGACCTGCCAGACTCAGGCTGCATACCGCCCCACTTAAAAGCTTTGCTCGGGTTTGGACACTGGATGCTGACTCCTCCTGCCAGTGCCTGCTGTTCTCTCTTTCTGTTGTTGCACTGTGATAAGTTGCTCATTAGATCATTTAGTTGACAAAATATGTGGGGTTTTTTTGAGGAATGTTTCCCTATTGATGCTGCGTGCTGGTGCCGTTCGGGTCTAGAACTTGCTAGTGCATCATTCCGGCATACTGTCAATGACCGTGGATTCATTAATTGGAGGGTGTTATGTGGCAAATGGTTTTCTTTAGGATAAGGGTGATTAGGATGGTTGATGAGGTGATGGCTTGGGGAGAGGGAGGGGATGTTTTAGCTCCGGGGCCCTCGGCATTATTCATGTGGACGTGCAGCTATGCCTCCTGCACACTGCACCACTAATCTAAATCTACAAGAAGGAGTGGAATACTGTACTTGTGCAACACTTAGTGGAAACAAATCATAACCGAGCACCATCAACAACCTCCCCCGCCCCCTCCAAACACCCCTTCACCTACTTCACCTGGGGAGCCTGGCAGTTATCGACCAATGAGGGGCGACTTATTGAGAAAAAGCTGCCATGAAACTGGGTCGCGGGAGCCAATCAATGCCATGGATTTCTTGCCCTGGCATTATCTCAACTGAGAGGGGGCGGTGGTGGTGGTGGTGGTGGTGGTGGTGGGGGGGTTTGCGAAAAAAGAAACAGACACAAATCAGTCCTTATGGAGGCACCTCGACTATACCTCTCCTCCCACTCCCTCCATCCACCCACACTCTCCAACCTGCCATCATCAACCCCTTCCTCCGTCCTCCCCTCTGCTATTCATTTGCTTTTCCGTCTTTTCTGTTGTTTGTTTGCCCCTGGGCTGAAAACTCTGTGTGTATGCTCCATTATGTATGTGTGTGTTAGTGTGCGTGTGTGTGTGCGTGTGTGTGCGAGAGCGCTCTGAAATGACGCATTGATTCACAGTGTTCTATATTTTCTCATCTGGCTCACTATTACAGTGCGAGTCAATCGACGCCATAATTCTCTCTGCCTCTCTCTCTCTCTTTATACTTTCTCCCTGTTTCTCTCCCTCTCTCTCTCTTTCTCTCTCTCTCTCTCTTTTTTCTATGACTATCAGAGTATCATGTTGTTGAATGGAAGTGTTTACGAGGAGTGTTGTATTGCCGTTACAGGAGACGGGGTTTGGAGTATCAGCGGTGTGTTTTGTACCTGTGCGTGCCAGTGTGTATTTCTGTGTATCACAT
The DNA here is from genome assembly GCF_904848185.1 of Acanthopagrus latus. Classification (NCBI taxonomy): domain Eukaryota; kingdom Metazoa; phylum Chordata; class Actinopteri; order Spariformes; family Sparidae; genus Acanthopagrus; species Acanthopagrus latus. Next base: position 23,046,703 of record NC_051044.1, on the reverse strand, counting down.
CCTAACTCGGAACACGGTGTTAAGTATTCAGGAGTGCATGCTCCTTTTCGTGCACCGTGCGGGGGCATGTGATAGTGCCGAGGCCTATACTGTACATCTGACAGCGCGTCTGAGCAGATGCCAGATACCTTTTGTTATTTATAAAATATATATATATATATATATTTTGAGTGAGTATTTATACGTGTGAGGGAGGCTTTGCTGGTGGGTATTTGCACCCTGTGGTTTGTACGCGCGCTGCACTAGCTCGAGCTCTGCAACTCCACCCTGTGACCCACACGTACACGCGCAACCGCACGCACGTGCGCACACAGCAACACATCCTCCCACTTGTGAGGACTTTTGCCAGAATCAATAGAGGCTTTTTAATGCCTCCTGCTGTAGTACGAGTCTGAAACTGGAGCGCGAGATCACAAAATATGGCAGCCAGGGCCCGGCGTTTGGGACGCGCCCCATTTTAGGCCTGTCTCATGCCACTATCTCCAGAAAAAAAAACAAAAAAACCTCCTATTTACTTGCTTCAAATTAGGCATCAAAATGTCTTTACTGCTTCCAACTTGCATTGCATTGACTGTGTTGTTCACCTGTGTGTTTCCAGGAGAGGACACCCATGTCACTTCTGGTAGTTTTTCTTCTTTTTGGTAACTTTTTGTAGGTTTACTATAACTCCGAAGGTGCAGCAGTTTGTTTTTAAACTTCACCTGAACGTCGGTATTTTGTTCATGCCGGAGATATAAAGGAGCTGTCTAAATCCTTCCAAAGATTCCTGCCGAAACATATTAGATTAATTTGCATACAGACTCAACTGTCTGAGGTAAAAAGTGCAGCGCGCTAAAATAAGCTCAGTGTGGGAACATTTCCCCCGGAAAGGCAACAAAGTCATATTTAAGTTAAAATGTGTGATGCTACTCTACAGTACTACCGGATGCTAGAGGATCACATTGATGCTAGCTGGAGGGGGGAAATAAGCGCGCCGGTTGGTGGAGAGACAGTATAGGCTGCCAATCAGCGTGCTGGAGGAGAGGAGTTATTTCAGTGACGTTACCTCAAGCTCCAGCACGATCAAGTGCTACTGCGATTAAACGCCTGGAAAAGCACTTTTAGAAGAAGAACGGTGAGCTAAAAGTCAAGTTAGCTGGGGCAAGCAAGTTAGTGTTAGCTCTGACAAGAAGTTATAACTACCTGTAACATACATGAGATGCAGTCCAGTGCTGGCACAGCAATGGAACCAAGTGTGGAAATGCACATAAGACTAGTGTGCACCTCAATCGCCACGTCTCCGTCCGGCACATGTCCGCGCCTCTTATTTTGCCTCCATTTTACCCTTTAAATGAAACTGACATCCCTATATGGGACATATTCAAAATAATATAGGGAATGGAGGCTCATTGTAACTCACGTATGCACTGTCCTGCTGTATAACCTTGAAGAAAGTACCCAAATAAAATAAACATCAGATCTGATTGGCAGAAACTCACGATTAAAGTGGATTAGTGGATAAACTTGGATTGAGATCTGGAGCAGGAAACACTTTGGATATTGACACTTTTTTTCTGAATCCTTTGAAAGCCGTCATTAACAACAGTCTCTCCATATCGAGGCTGACTTTGTGGCCCCATGTCAGCATTTGGCCCCTCTGGGCCTGCGATGGGAGGTGTCTTCAATGAACCAGAGAGTTTTTTTTTTGTCATTCAAAATTTTTTTTTCCGAATATCCTCAATCGATGCAGTAACACTGGTTTCCATGTCAGTAGAGTTGATTTAATTATGCCGGCAGAAGCGTATTCTCCGTCAGCGTAGTCTCGTGTAGTCGTAGTTTGTAGCATCGCGATGGAACGAGGGATGTGAAAACAATTTGTCATCCATCACGAGCCGTTCAATGTCAGTGTCACTTTAACATCAGTGCGTTTGCTTGCCGCTTGTTTACCCAAAGTCTCTCCTGACACTGCACGGGCTCAGTTGCACACACACGCATGCACGTACACACACACACAAACACGCACGCACACAAGCCAGCCCTCAGTACTTTGTCTGAGCTACACTAACAGCCTACAGCCATGCTTACAGGGCATTTCCACCAGGAAGCCAAATCCCCTCTCCTCTCGGCTCACCTGGCAGCGAGAGAGAGAGAGAGAGAGAAAAGACCGCAGCAGAAAACTTTTTACATGTAAGGGTTGGGGAGCAACTTTGACGATAAAAAGCGCATCAGGACGTGAAGTGAAGGGGAAAGAGGCTTTAAGGGGGGGAAAAAAGGGATTTCATTTGCAGGGTTTTGCTTGTGTTGGCCTGTGAGTGGGGGATTGATAGAGGATTGAAGGAAGGGGGAGAAGAAAGGTGGATGGGAAAAGACAAAAAAAAGAGGAGGAAAGAGGGTGTACTTGTGTGCCATAAAACGTCCCACTGCTTTTCTCAGGGCCAAGTCCTCGCTCTGTTTCTAATGAACTCATTTATTCTGTTTTGCTGGCTTTGCCTCCACCAGCAACAAAAGACAGACACTCCTGGTCTGCCTGTGCGAACGCTCTGCTTCAGGGTTTGTTGAGCATCTAGGTCTGTCCTGTGGCATTACCTCTGTTTACTTAACGCTCACCATCGATCAAATGCAAACCTGAGACTGTCCTCCTTTGGCAAAGGCATCGCTAATTAGCATTTCCTTCTTAAACAACGTTGATTGGAAGTGACTGATTAAATTTATTTGCTGTTAATCTACGTAGCGTGCGGAGCCAAATGCAGCCTCTTTCCCTTAAAGATGTTGGGACGGAATCCTTAAAAAAATAAATAAATAAATTTAAAAAAATAAAAATAAAAAAAAAAACAAGAAAAAGAAAGGTTGTTTTTGCTCCGGTATCTTCTGGTCCGTGTCAAACAATAGCAACAAAGGCAAAAAAACATCAATCGGCAGTACATTTTTGTGTGAACACGAAAATCGCATTCTGGTTTTGGCCAAATATTTAATCTCTCCTACTCTCTCCCTCTCTCTCTCTCTCTCTCTCTCTCTCTCTCTCTGTATGTCTCTGTCTCTCCCTCCCTCTTTCTTTCTGAATAATATGCCACTGGGAAGTGAAAGAAGAAAAAAAAAAAAAAAAAAGGAAAAACTGAGAGCACGGATCCCCACTCCTCCGCTCTTCTCGGCTGCACGTCTGTGATGTCATAATCACTCACATCAAAGGCTGTGCGCTCAACACGGCGACTGTCAGCTTCCCTGGAGGCGTCATTAAAAACGAACAGAGCAAACCGAGCCAGGCCTGACAGAGACGCATCAAAACTTCCCGACGCGCACACACACGCACGCATGCGCGGGCGGGTACGTGCACACACGCTCACACACACATTCACATTCACATATCTATAATCATGAAATCATGTATACACTAAAGAAAAATGCTCACAAAGCACATAATCCCACACACACACACACACGCTAACAATTGAATTTTCTCCCTCTTCTCTATGACAGTGTCAAAAAACCTCTCGTTCCAGCATGTGTGAATGGGAGACGAGCTGTAAAAAAAAAAAAAACAAAAAAAAAAACGGGACACGCGTTGCTTCCAGCTGCATCGTGCATGTGAGTGGTAACATCCCCGGCATGTGAACATCTGTCGCGGAGATGTGGCGTCGTGATGCACATTCATGACGCTCGCTCGTGTTGTCGTTGCCAGTCCGGGTGCGTAATGCGGAGCGCACACACACATGTACAAATAGCCTACATCCACCCGCTCACCCGCTTTTCATCCCTCTTCCTCTGTCTGTCTATCTCACTCTCGCTCTCTCTCTCTCTCTCTCTCTCTCTCTCTCTCTCACACACACACACACACACACACACTTGCCCACACACGTGAACGCAGAGGCACACACTCATTTACACAAACTGAAGGAAGGACTATAAATAGTATGCCTATGATGCGATGCTGTGTGTGGTTTCTCCCTATGGGTTTGTGTGTGTGACTGTCAAAGTGAAGAGAGAGGGAGGCAGTGAAAGAGAGGCGGTGGGGTGGGTGGGTTTTGGGGGGGGGGCAGAGGAAGAAGAAGACGGATATTTAAGGGAAAGAAGGGCTGTGCTCATGTCTGGTGCACAGCCAGTGATAAACAGTACATGACAAGCATGGCAGAGGCAGTCCGTCCCCTTTGATTTGATATGAATATATGGCATTATATGCTAGAAATGAGCATCTGCGTTTGTGCCGGAGAGGAATCCAAGACGTTTTTATGTAAGATTTAGCTTCTGGGTCGACATGGCGTTCCTCGTGTACGACTTACCCCTGGCAGGGTCTTCTGCTCGTGCAATGCATTCTGGGCTTTCAGGGCCGACTCTCTGGCACAGTAGGTGAGGAAGGCACAGCCTGAAATACAGCGAGAGAGAGAAAGACAGAGAGATAATTATGTTATGTGAACTGGGGGACAGAGATGGAGACGGCAGCCATGGGAGGGGGCTGCACCAATCGCCAGCAAATTGCCAAAAACAACACGTACACACACACACACGCACACACACACACACACGCACACACTCACTCGCATACACAGAGTGAGCCTGCAGCTATAGCTCTGAAACTCTGTCTACATGGCCGCACTGGGAATTTGCCTGTGTGTGTGTGTGTGTGTGTGTGTGTGTGTGTGTGTGTGTGTGTGTGTGTGTGTGTGTGTTTGTGCACAGTGAACAGTATTCCAGCGACTGAACAAACGGAGCGTTCCTGTGTACACAATCCAGACGCATGCAAAGGAAGACATGAAAGTGAGGCGAAGAGCTGCGGCTCCGCAGAAGTGGCGATTTGTGCATTCTGTTGCGTGAGGAGCCATTCTGCCCGCAAAACACATCAAATCTGACTGAGCTCGCTCCCTGGCAGTCTGAAATAGCAGTTATCCATTCGTCCATCGCACTCTTCTGGCTGCTGTGACAGGGATAGACATTTCCCTGACAGCTTCTCTCTCTCTCTTTCTCTCTCTCACCCACCCCACCCCTTGCCTCCCTCCCTCCACCCTTCATTTCTCCGTCTCTCTGCTCCATATGTTCCAAGACTACCCACAATCCTCGGTTTTGTTAGCACCTGGGCTGACATGTGGGGGTGGAAGGAAGATGGAGACGCAGGAGGCAGGGAAGAGGAAGACGAAGGAGCCGCGGGGAACGTGTACGCCGTTCCCTCGCCACCCCCTGTTGACAGCGAGGCGCGCGCCACTGTCAGAGAGCTGACAAACTGTCAATCTGCAGATCAAGGCTAATGATTCATGTGTTTGACAGTTTAATAAAACACTTACAGAGACAATTGCACAATAGGCAAATGTTCCTCACACTGTACACGCACTTGTTTTGCCAGCTTGCGCCGGGTTTTTTCTACTGAACGAAAAATAAAAAAGGAGGAATCATTTTTTAATTGAATTTAAATAAATTCAGAGAAAGAGAAAAAAGTGATCATCCACCAGGGACGACTGTTCTTTGCGTCTGTGCAACGATAATATTAGCAGACATTCAAAAAAAGAGGTTTTTTTTTAAGTGTCCAACGAGGTAGACATTACAGCGGCAAAAACCCCCCAAAATGTTAATGCGCTTTGTTTTGGCAAATTTTTTTTTCTTTCATTTTTTTTTAGATCACAGAAGTCTCCATGCAGACACTGACAAACTGTTCCCCGCTGCCATGCAACTAACATGAGCACAGAGAGACAAAAGAACCACAGTTTGTTCCAGGAACATCAAGGGCTGAGCAGGCGATTATCACAGACCCCTCCCCACCCAAAAAAACACACAAACACGGTGCAGTTTAAAGCAGGCACACTCCTCTTATAGCTCTTCCCAGTCCTGCTTTGCTTTTGTCCTTTTTTGCATACTGGGGGCTATTTATCGTCGAGTGCGGCGCCATGTTCTGTATGTAGGAGCAGCGAGGCCTCCCATCCTCTCGGCTCCGTGTCTTTAACCCCCAGGTCGTCCTGATGGCGGGACACAGGGGAGCTCCGCCTGTTGGTGTTTTTAATTAACGGGTCTCTCTCTCATTAGGCCGAGTGGGAGCTGGCCGCTGACAGCTTGGCTACCTCCCCGTCCTCTCCGGGGCCCGTCATGTTAACGCTACATGCTGACGCTGTCCCACAGGAAGCGCACACGAGACTCTGATTCACACGCCTGACACTCAACCTTGCATGTATGGAGTGCAGGCATCCGGTATTTAGATCCAGCAGTGCAAATATCCGGTGGTATAGCACCGGTGTATATTGTGTTTTTGTGTTACAACAAGAAACATACAATAATGCTACCTGATTATTTTTTTTTAATTACCTTACAAGGTTATATTGTTGGTTTGCGTATTCGCCGAATTACAAAATGTTAATTGTTAATGTATTGATAGAGTTGGTCAGTGTCTTTCATTTGTTCTTCTACAATGTCCACTCTGTTTCTGTACAGTATCCAACTGTACGGTAGCGTAAAAAAACTCCCAAATACTTCTGGTTGTGCTCAGGCACTCGCAGCACTTGGTTGAGTTTGTGGTCTTTGTTTATTACGGACTCCGTCCACCCCGACCACCGCGCACAATCCAAACGTAGCACTTCCTACACTTGAGAAAAAGGGAACTCCATCCAGTCAGCTATAAATCTTCTCACATTAAAAAATGAGTTCTTATAAACACACCTCATGTTCTCAATGTGTGGGTCTTTTCACATTATTATGTTAATCGCGTAAAAGTGTTTTTTTTCCATTCAACACAGTGATCCAGAAATTGTCCATGTTGAGGAGTTTCTTCCGTTGGTATTTTTCGTCACAGCTACATTCTCCACCTGTTGGAGTGGCGGAAGCTGGACGTTCCAACTATTCATTGGTTGCTTCTGGTTATTCTGACGTCTCTGCTCATTTGCTATCTCAGTTTTCTTCACTCTAAAATACAGCACATGACGACAGGGTTTGCGCTGGTGACCACGCTCCTGCAACGTCACGTGTTCGAGTCCACCAGGTTCCCTTTTCCCTCCCAAACTCCCCTTTTCCCCCACATTTCTTGTCAATTCTACACTACTGTCGCAGGATACCTTTATTGACGGTAACCAAGATATTTAAAAATTAAACTGATTAAGTTGATCAGGTTAATAATACTCTTATGATCACACTGTTATGATTATGTTGCTTCTTTAATCATTTTCATTTTATCATGACAACACAGGTTGCCAGTGCAATAACAGAATGGAAGAATTTCCTTGATGTGTTTGTAGGCTAGTCATGACTTGTGTAACTGATACGCCAAAAAAGTGACAAGACAAACAATAACAATGCTGAAGCTGTATTTGACTGGTAGTACGTAGACATCGCGGTTATGTTGTTTCTTTGAATTCTGTAGGCCATGACAAGCATGTGGTAAAAATATGATATCGTGACAGCCGAATATGCTGCATTAATTCAGTAAATGCATACGACCATAGGATAGTAACTGAAAAAAAGATCAGCCTCACACTAATTTATAACATTGCCTGTGTTTCATTTCCTTATAACTTCCTTTAAATGATATAGTTCGTTGTGCAGGATAGTGTGTCATAGTATAGTACCTGGGCAAATATTGCATACTGCATGTAGTGGAGTAAAAGGAAAATACTGTCCTCTGATATGCGGTGAAATTGTGCACAAGTACAGTACTTCTATTCAGCTACGTTCCAGCGCTGAGTGTATTCACACACGTATGGAGGGAGCAGGCGAGCATGCATAGATGCTAACATGGTCACACACACACACACACACACACGCGAAAAGTGACAGTCAACAAACGTTCAATTTATCATCATTGTCACAAGTCAGATGCTGGCAGCGGCTCTAGTATCTGACTAAGACCCATATTGGCCCAGGAGAGAGAGATAAGCTGTTTGTTTCTGCTGTCAATGCTGCCAATTTGGTTTCCCATCACTTCAAATTCAAATCAACAGCAGCGCAGAGGGGATCTGAGAGAATGTGTGTGCATGAGACGAGAGGAGATGAGAGACAGAGAGAGGGAGAGGGAGAGGGAGGGAGAGAGAAAGAGAGAGGGAGACGGGGGGAGAGACAGAGGAAGAAGGGCACGGGAGCAAAAAGAAAGAGGGGGGAGGAGAACAGCAGAGAGGGAGAGCAGAACAGCGAGGGATGCTCGGTGAGAGAGGGAGAGAGAGAGAGAGAGAGTAGATAAGATCACCTAGCTTCTGTGAACACCATCCCCCTGTGTCCTACACTCGCTTCTTATCTCAACCGCTGCAGACACCCTAAAGGGACACACACCCACCGAGAGAGAGAGAGAAACAGGAAGAGAGTGAGAGACAGAGAGGGGAGAGGAATATGGGGAAGAAAAAGAGAGAAGATGAAAGAAAGCAGCCAGGGAATGGTGGAGACTATGAATACTTACTGGTGGGGGAAGAAGAAAAGACACAAACTTCAGTGGTGAAATCCACCAACTGTCACCAGGCCTCATTTAAACGACAGCTGTGTTGGACCACATGGAGCTTTGACCTTGTTAACTGTGGGAAACTTTGACTTGATTGAGCTGTCTTTGATGGAAGTACTTTCCCACTGTAGGGAAACTACACATACTGTTTACATGCAATGTCATCCTCTTAGGGTCCACATATTGGAAAACCTGAGTAATCCAGCATGTTTATCTCTACTGACTTGCGCTGTGATGGCTAAAGTAGTTTCTGAAGTGTTATGAAGCATTTTCACTGAAAATCAATTGTGCTATTTTGCCAAGTGATTCTTGATGATATTTTATCCTTTGTCGGGTGTGAGTCAGGGTTTTTGCAGCATTTTCTGGTTCCCTTTTCTTTTCAAACCTAATGTAACTTTTTCTTTTCTTTTTTTTTTTAACAGCCCACACACACACACAACAATGGCGAACAGCAACCCCGGGCCGATCTGACATAGTGGTCAAGCTGTGTAATTACCACTTCACATAATGCACACTGGTCCAAAAATGCTGCTTACGTTCTGCTAGAAGCCGCTGAAAAACGCTGAACAGATTTTCTTGAACACCACAACTCCCAGTCAAACCAGCGGAAGGCTAAACCCGAAGTTAGCACTCGGCAGTCAGTGATGTGCACACTCCACCACATGATGCGAATGCAATGCAGAAGATCTGGGTAGATTTACACCCAAGGAAGTCAAATTTTTCTGGCTTCATGCGCCACTGAGCTGCTCTCATAGAATGAACGGCGCTCCACCCCTTACATCGTATCCAGATTTCACTTATTAGATCCATTCACGCTATGGCTTTAAAGTTGATAAGGCTAGCACGTTAGCAAATAGTCGGCAATGTACAGATCCGGCAGACACGGAGCAGTCGTTCATTTGGAGTCCTTTTTCTCACCTGATGAATTGAACTCCAATTCTCCCTCTCCTTTTAGCTCCAACTCCTTAGGGAACTATTGGATTCAGGGGTGGCTAAATGCTCTAGCAAGTTTCTAACTTTGATTGCCAGCCATTGGTGCTGCGACGACAGTGTACAGTGGGTTTTTAAATATATATATATATTTTTTATCTGTCTATTAAAATGCCACTTGTGACACAGTGAGAGTGAAATGCAAGTTAAAGACCAAATAATGCTGGCTAAGATGCTTAAATGCTGAAACTGCAGATATGGGGGATAATTCTCCGTGAGTTTGTCACTACAAGCGACCCCTTTCACATACATGAAGTCTTGCTGTCCATTATTAATATGAACATGTTTATCATAGCTGCCAGTGTTGTGTTTTATCTGGACCAGATGCCGGGATAAAATGCCAGCAGTAAACCACAGATGCATTCAAATCTGTACATGTCACAGTCTTCGTGCTGGATTAATATTTTAACAGAACGTGTCATATCACAGTCACATTACATTTTCATGACCTGACAGTCATGTTGGGAGGTGGAGGGGACAGTGGTGGAGTTACAGGCGAGAAGGCTGTATTTCAACAGTTTGGATTTCAACATTTGTAAGTGTTAAACAACTGATGCTGTTAACGAGACCTTGGGACGTCTCCAGATGTGTTTGTGGCAAAGAAACGGGTCCGTTTTTTCCCAAACATGAACAAAATTGGAAAATTGAATCCTAAAGAACAATGGTTTTGCAAACGTACATTGCCAATATTCATTCTGGTGACTGAGTTGGCCTAAATCCTTTAATCATATTTAAGATTAGTTCTTGCATTAAGACAATCAGATTTAAAGAAATCTAGTCCCACTGAGTGTATTATGTGTGTAATTATATTGTTACGTACACTCCTGAGGCCAATAAAACCCCCAAACTCCGCAAAACAATCACCAAGCCATGACCTCTGTGACCTCAGTGGTATCTTTGAACACTCCAATCTTGAAATTCTCCCTCGAAGCTAATTATAAATGTGCTAAAAAGAAAAAAGAAAAAAAAAAAAAACTACTAATACTTCCCTGAATTAGTGCTTTGCAGCGTTACCGGACACATGAATTACTTCTTACCAGCATGCAATGCCTGACGCCACCCAAGACTAGACAGCTTGGGGACAATGTTATTGCACAGAATTCTCTAATTATCTTGCGCCTATTAATTCAGGGATTGTAAAAGGCTGACATAAAAAGTTCCCTCCTCGCACTCTATCCTTTTATTCCCAAGCACAGACGGGGAGAAACTCCCAGTGATCATTTAAATATTTCAGAACGTCTTGGTAAGAGCCTAAAAAGAGTCAATAGCATTAAAAAGCTTTATCCACGGCACAGCTGAAACTCCACGCTGCATAGCCCTGGAACTCTGCCTCGAAAAACTTTGGCATGAAACTTTGTTTGAGGCTGTCCAATTTCAGTCAGTCAATAGAAATCTCCGCGTCTCCCCCCCACCTCGGCTCTGTTAGCACTTATCTCCGCCTGAAAGGGTTGACCAAGGACAGCCTTTACTCAATAAACAGAAGAATGTTTTTTTTCCCTCCTTTTTAAAAGATTGACCTTAAGACAAGAACGCTCTGACTGGATTTTTTTGTGAGTGCTAAGGCTTAGATAACACTCTTCAGTTCACTCTTGAAATGGGTCAGAGTAAAGACGAAAATTCTTGACTTATTGTGTTCAGAGAAATAGCATATAAAGCCTTGGTCTTTTAGTCATATGGTGACAATGAGTACCACTCAGTGCAGCAGAGGAATACTAATAAATGTCGTATTAAGAGAGAGCCTCTGATTCAAGAATGATATGGCTGCCCTTGTACTGTTGTAAACTGGGGCACTCAGTGTGAGCCATGTGATTGTGGCTATTCAGTCTGTGTCTGGTTCAGAATCTCCATCAAATGAAATGAGAAAAGTTGCGCGTTGCAATTCACTGAACTCGATTTGAAAGTAAAATAGACACAGCTATTGAGAGCATGATCTCTGCGTCTGTCCTCTAGGTTTTTTCCCCACATGTTCAACACATGCTCAAAACAGAGAATAATTACGTTTGAAAAACTCAAGAGTGGACTTAAACACTAATGGTAGCCTATTGTCTATGGGTGACATGTTGTCCAGTAGAAAGAAAACAGTTCCTATGTGATATGATACACAACGAGGTCTGTGGATTATCTCGAGTAACCTGGTCATGACTTCTAGAATGACACGTTGCTGTTGTTTTCTTTGAGTTTTTCTTGTTCCAATATGTACGAGAAAACATCTCCACAGCTCAACAACTCGCCCCAAAACAATCCAGATGGATAAATACCTCCACAGATAAGAGGTCAAACACATATATCTGATTGTGGGCTGAATTGTCCCTTTAAACTGCCATACTCTTATATTGAAATGTTCTTTGTTAAATAAATCTGGAGACTGGCCGAAGCCTCATATCTCCCTCTGAATCTGGTATCAAAGTGAGACACCCAGACAAGCCCCCCTCACTTTGGGTTCCTGCGAGGAACAGTAATTCAATAAAGTGAGCAGCAGTCGCTCATATCCCCTTCACCTTTGCTGACCTTTCAGATCATTACTCACAATGGAAAAAAGAGAAAGGAGATAGAGGCTATTTTAGGGGACACAGCCAAGGTCTCTAGGAACACTCCAACTTTCTCCCCGTATCATCTTAAAATCTTTAATTGGCAGCTGTAAACCCTGATTAAATAAAAAAGCACTTTGAAGCCCACAATATGAGCCCAGAGAACAGTACTGTACTCTGTGCTGTGAACACAGGGAAAAAAAACTTCAATTACTGTTCGGAGACCACATCAAGCTTTTTTCTTTTTTTTTTGTTTTCACTGTGTAAAACAGGCCTTAAAAATTCAGGAGCTGTTTCGGTGGACTAATGAATGCTGGTCTTAAGTATGATATTATTTCAGCGGAGTGAGGCAGAACTACGGGGCAGACTTATGAAAGAGGAGGTGAATTCATTTATAATGGAGTGTAATAGCAGTCCCAGCTCTCTCTATAGGCGGCTATACGCAGATACGTTAGTCTTCCTCTTCGGGGGGAGCGAGAATAATCTGTAAAACAGAAACATGTCACTGAGGGAACGGGAGAGCAAGAAAAGGACGGAGCAAAAGTTAATAACCAGGTGATGAAACTCAAAGGGACAGCGCGACTGTACATCTGCTGCATTTATTTCCCGTTCTAAGTGCAGGACATGGTAATTTAGAACAATGGCGGCTCTGGATGTAACTGAATTACTCTCCGAGACGAGGATATGAAGATCGTCAAATAAAAGTTATTATATTGCATCCTGGGCGAGTTCTGACTGACCGGGGGAGGTGTCAAATAAATTTTTATAACTGGGCATTTTCTGTATAACTGTTATATCATCATGCCAAATTAATGTGCTCTGAGGGGTTTCAAATGTTACTTTCAGGAACAACGGTGAAAAATTTGGCGAATAACTAACTTGCTAAGAAGTTGCACTGGGCAACTAGTGTGGGAATAAAAAAAAAAAAAAATCAAATGAATTATGACACTAAGAGCTTAGAGAGCCGCTGATTGCTGCGGCATATTTAACTGAAAGCTTAATGATTACACATCCAGCAGTGCCTTTAGGAGGCTACAGAGAGGGAAGAAAAAAACCACAAAAACAAACAAAACTGAACAACCATGAGAGTCGGATGCAGACAACCTCCGTATTAAAATGCACGCTGTAATCCAGAGATTACAGGTATTAACAGCATGCAAACGAGACATTTTCTCACACACTTTGATGAACTTTCGCATCGCGGCCCCTCCGTAGATTATGACGGGGAGGAATGTGCAAGAATGAGTGAACACCTTCAAATGTGTCTGTGTGTGTGCGCGCGCGCGCGTGTGTGTGTGTGAGTCCCTGAAGATAACAGGTCCCATCTCTCGCCCCGCTTCCCAGAGTGGCCGTCTCTAAGCTGTGCTAATCGATTGGCGAAGGAGGAAAAAGGGCCAGCTTTAATGTGTTGCATGTGAAGGATTTACTGGAGAGCAGAGCCACTGAATCAATGGTGTAGAAAATGCATCATTAGGACAGCGTCGCCCCCCCACACACACCACCCGCTGACCCCCACTCCCCCACCCACCCCCAAACCACCTCCCTCACCCACCCCGACTCCCTCCCTTGAGGGATCGGGATGGAAGACACACACACATTTACGCCCATACACATAGGCTGTGCCCGCATGTGACCCTTGAGCTCTCACGCCACAAAGTAAAACACTCACATCACATATAGCATCAATAATACTTGAACACACACACACAAATGCACACACACACTGAATGGCTAGAGCTGTCCCCAATATCCAGGCAGACGAATCGCCCCGCTCTCATCCCACCTCAGCCATTTTGTCAGGAAATGTTTGGGACACCCAAATTTAGCTTTTCACTATATGAATTATTAAACGTAATGACTCCTGAGATGAACCAAAAGTCTGCACGGTTACGTACCAGCTCTGACACGCTGAAATATATTGATGCCGACTTGTTTGCGACAACGCACGACCGATTACAGGCAGACTTCTTTCTTCTTAGCATTAGTTTTTTGCCTCACAACAAATTCACAACTGTTCAGTCTATCATTTGGGAACTTTGTACATGGCAGAGTGGAAAAAGCTCTGAAACTCTGTTTAGACCATCATGGGACACTAAGACTCTCCTCTGAACAGCCGAAGACACAGCACTATGAGTCTGGATGTCTTCCTTCAACTCTTCAGTGATTCGGGTGGCTCTCGAGTACAGCAGGATTTTAAAAGACAGGATATAACAGCTCAAGTGTCCCACGGAACTCCGTCCATATCAGAGGATTCTGCTCCTCACGATAAATGCCAGTATTCATCAGTAGGGCACCCTGAGGTGGCAAGTAAGGGTGTGGATGTGGATGTGGGTTGGGCATGTAGATCACCTGGCTCTCATTCACGCCACGTTACAAGCCTCCAACTAAGTTTTGTGTTTATATTGATCCTAAGTTTTATCGAACCTTGGCCCAAGTGTTTCAAGCAGGATCTTAACCTCGCCTGAAGCATAATGCACACATAATGCAAACGGTAATAGTCTGTAATAAAACAACCGTCTTGTAAAAACACAATACGTTTCCATCATTAAAATTAAAGAATCCTTAAAAAAAAAAAAAACATGATATGGCTAACCACAGTAGAAGGTTTTTAATATTATTTTACATTAGACATGTTAATTCCTTTTTGCAATTTGATGAAAACAAAAAAGTTATATTAAAAAAAAAGTTATATGTTAATATACTGGTAAGCACGTGACTTTGAGACCTCGTCTTCCCTCTCTTTGTGAACGTTACTAATTCAAATCTTGATCTACGAGATGCTGAACGTGATCTAACACTTACAAACAAGATGTGTGACGTTTTGAGATATGACTGTTGGGTGATTTGGATCATTAACCACACCTGCCGTCATGGGGCCTTGTCAGCCTGTTGGCGTGCTGGAAGTGTCAATACGGGTTTTGTTTTTTCCAGTTTTCAAACAGTCTGACCTGATGAAGTCTTTGTTAAACGTCCGTGGCCTGGACTCAGTGTTCATGTGTTACCCTCCTTTCATTTACACGTGAAACAAACAGAAATACCACATTTCTTAGAAAGTTCTGTCCTCCTCATTTAATGATCTCACCACTGCTGCGATGATTGATTGGTGATGCAGAATTAGCACCGCGTGAACTCCTAATACTGATAGCATTAATGGTCGGAGCTCGCGTTCATTTGCATTTCCCTTTTGATGATTTCATGAAAAACAGGTGAAAAACTGCACCAACGCTGGATGGAAACCTTCATTTGCTGATTTCAGGTGGTTCTGTACACTGGAAAAGTCAACAATTTCACCCATTGTAGCCAGTCAAATGTAACAGACAGACAGATAGATAGATAGATAGATAGATAGATAGATAGATAGATAGATAGATAGATAGATAGATAGATAGATAGATAGATAGGAAGGAGCATGTTGTGTCAACAGTCAGGCAGGGACCGTGCAAAGCCGATTAATCACAAAACCATCTACGGATGAATCATGTATCACTAAGAAGACAAAGTGCTTTAATTCTGTCATGGGAGTGGTCCCATGTCTCGTCCCCTCGGTAAAACACTTACAGGATAAACACTCCCATTAATATTCCTCTGTGCACCTCTCCTTTCCACTCCACTCGCCTCTCCTCTCCTTTCCTCTCCCTGTCCTATTATCCTGCCTCGGCGGACATCCTGTCCTGTCCCGTCCGCCTTGCCAACCTGCAAGATGGAGATGAGAGGACGATCCAAACGCAGAAGGGGGAACATGAATCATTACACTTCCTGTTGTTGCACGCCGTCCGGGGAAGGAAGAGAGAGGACGCCCCCGGGGCTCCGATTGATTCCGGAGACTTAATTGGGTTTATTAGCCAAGATGTTGGGCCCCGCAAGGAGGCTCCCAGAGGCCGCCGAGCCCCCCCACCCCCATTCCCACTCTTCTGAAGGAGAAAGCCTGCGTAATTGTTTTCCCTCCATCTTCTGTGTCATTGTCAGATGGGTCCTGCGGGATTATTAGCAACCCCAGGTCCCTCAATAATTCATCCAGAGCTATTTATACACAGATGGAGAGTCCTCTAAAGTCTCCCCCAGTGAGCTTATCTGACGCTTAGACAGACAGACAGAGAGAGAGAGAGAGAGAGAGGGAGAGGGAGAGAGAGAAAGAGCGCGGCGGAGGGAAACAGTGCTACAAAGGGAAAAGGCAGGAGAGAGATAGAAAGTGAGAAAATGGGGAGAGACGCACAAAGAGAGTAAGAGGGATGGCGGTCACAAGAAAGAAATGCAAAGACGAGCAAAGCAAGTCTGACAGTGCATAGAACGGACGAGGGCGGGAGACAGCAGCGTTTTAGGTTAGACACAATGACAATTTTTCCTGGTGTGCATTGAGTTTCAAGGTGAAACTCTCTCGTCTGCTTTGCCAAAGTGAACAAAAGCACCGTCCCGGGAATAGCACACCCTCGCACGCAACACACATTAATGGCTTTTAATCTTCCCCCCTTTTTCCTCCATTTAACACAATTAAGATGTTTGCAAAGCTAACATGGACCACTAGTCGCTATAGGAAGGACAGATGAAAGACATCCAGGGATTTCCATATGCAGAGTAAACATGGTTATCCGTCCTTCCCAACGTGTCAATGCGTACGACCAACAAAACAGCAGCCAGCCATTCCTTAAGTCACCTAGTAATTCAAACATAACATCAACACATTAGCATATTAACATTAGCGCATTAAGTGGCTTCTAATCCCAAACAGATAGCGGCCGGGGCTGCGGAAGGCTGTGCGACGGCATGCTTTAAATGGCTTTTTGCAGATACCTGTGTCTTTCCAACTGCAAGTTTGAGGGGACATTTTGTTGTCGTCGGACTAATGAAGCCTCTGGCGCACAAAGTTGATTTTCAAAGTCCCTTTGTTGGCGCTCCAGCCACAGATAATTATATATATTCATCCCCCTTTGGCAGTCACTTTTATCCAGCTCGTTTAGAAAGCTTGGCTTCCTCTTGGACAAATTGGGACATTGAAAGGCAGATTGGAGTGATAGTTTTTACATTTTGCATTGATGGCACATTAATCAGGGCAACTATAGCTATGGGAAAAGATTTTGCTGAAACACACCGTGAAGAGCCAGTTGCCTGTCTGCTCCAAATAGTACCACAAAAGTAATGTCATTATGGAAGATACATTCTGTCTGAGTGTCTTAACGCTTTAGATCTATATTGGCTTTGACCTTAAGAGCTCAGGGTTTGAAACCCAAGTACAGATTAATTTGCAGAATATGCAGCGAGTCACAAGCGAAGGATTTGTTATTTACAGGTTCATGTGCGGACATGTTTTACAGCTCAAAGTTTACTGACTGAACACAAACTGATATTTCTACAAGTAGAACTTTTGAAAAGAAACTTGCCAGTTCAATTAGTTTGACGGGATCATTTCACGAGTTGTACGTTGCAGACGCAAACATTCTCATGTTTTATTCAAATCGAGGGCCGCGCTTAATGGAAATCATTTTGCAACATGAAGTCGGAAAACAATTCTGTGTTTTTGTTTATGACGTGGACTTTTGTTAGCTTTGGGTCCAGCTGATACCAAATTAATTGCAACTGCCCAGTGAGTCCTCATGGTATTGATAAACGATCCATAGAGGAAAGCACACACACACACACACACACACACACACACACACACACACACACACACACACACACACACACACACACACACACACACACACTGCTGTTGCTCTGGGGAAAGCAAAGCTTATCAACCAGCCAGCGCTCACACACTCATGCACACGCCTGCGCGTGTGCACAGGCCTCTCTGTCTCTATCTATAAACCCCATGAAATCATTCCACGCCAAGTGAAGCGGGGTATGTATAGGTTTGGCCAGGATTCCCATCTCCTGTTCTGTGATTAAAGGACCAAACTAATAGGCTCTGTCTCGTTGGGAACCTGTGTGGGGCTGGGAGAGACCTCAGAAGCCATTAAATTGCAAATCTGTAATAATTTGCTGAAGGCTTTCTGTCCAGATCATTCCCTGGGCTGATTTGTGCATTGAGGTAACGCTCTGAATGGCCAAGCACAAACCCAGCTGAGCCCAAGGGCCAGCCAGCCAAGTTAGTCTAAAGGGTACGCTCCGGATGCACACAGGGCCGTATTTACTTTGCAAGAAATTACAGTGCAAACTTATGCCGTGCTTTTTTTTTTTTTTTTTTTTTTTTTTTTTAATAATACAATCTGTGGCTGCAATCTGCACAAAATTAGTGCCTGATTTATGAAAGCAGCAGCTAATCATTCAATAAGCAACCGGGCCAGCCCACGGAATGAAGGAGAACAAAACGGTGCCGACAATGTGAGGTGTTTTAATCAGCGCGTGAAAGGACTAAAACAAAACGCTGGAGTAAAGCTACTCTTTAATTGGGACACTGAAAAGCACTAAATCTGTCTGTCTAATAATAACATTTATTTATATTCTCGTTTGTCAAAATCAAATCTCAATTCGTTAAATCAACTTCTGAAGATTATAAAAATGAGGTGCGATGCATAGAAGAAAAGATTGATTTGGAAAAGAAAACTCAAGGCGATGCTGTATAAATCTCATCAAAAGTGCTCACCACAGAGTTAAGTTCAGTGCATGCAGCCACAGTCATTACATCTCATTTTTGAACTAATTCAGTGAAAATTAGATTGATTTCTGTAGCTCTTCCAGACCAAACTCTGAATAAATAACAACCAAGGAGGTTTTGTCCACACTTGAGACACTTTCCCGCTTATTTAGTCATGAATATTTAATGTTGTAGAGAAATACATAAGGGAGGCTTTAAACGCATTTGTCTGGAGGAGTGGGGATTTCGCTTATTACACGCATACTGTGCATCATATGACAGGCGAGCTTGCACTTCCGGGCTGAGTCATCTGTGTTTGAGCTCAAACTCATCTTTACCAGCTGCAGCATGCTTCTTCAGTGCATAACTAATGATAGTCCAGCACATTGTTCTGAGATTGTAAGTTAATTTTCACGCTAATACTTTTGCAAAAGAATGACTTTTTACTTTTTACAGCAAAGTATTTTCACGCTGTGGTTCTGCTACTTTAATTTGAATGAAAGATCACGGTTCTTGTGATGAAAAATCCGGGAACTTTTATACAAGTTACTGGGAGCACTGAGATCACTTCAGAGCAGCAATAGTTCGTCCCGACTTGAGTCCAGAATCTGGAGCTCTATTTTCACCAGAACTGTGTCAAAGACATTCGACCTGCCGGCTGCTGTGTGTCGACGGTGGTGCGACTCTATTGATTCGTAGCGAGGAGCCATTTTACACATGATGCGCGCTCATCAATTCTTGCAAGCACCAGATGAACAAAAGTTGAAATATTACGCAAGTTAACACACTGCAATACAAGGAGAATGTGGCGGCGTTAACGTACGCCTGAACAAACACAAGCCTGACAGGTCTTAAGTACAACCTGCCCCATTAACATGTTGTCAGAGATCCCTCTATTATGAGAGCACTTGCTAATTTACCCCCGGGGTGTTTGGGAGCTGCGGGGGTCTAATTCTGCTCCCATCTCGAGAAGGTCATTCTCCCTTCTTGAGCCATGATGACCACCGAGTAGTGCTTAAATCTGGCAAAACGCAGCCTATAAATTACAGCAGAGGACAGAGGGGTCAAAGCCTGGCATGGAACTGGGCCAGAAGCTATCAATCTGCCGGGGCCAGCGAGGGCGACATCTGTCTCTGGGACTCCCTCACTCTTTCTACTTCTCTCTCTCTGTCTGTCTGTCTGTCTGTCTGCTGCTTTCCTTTCCTGCTTTTCAGTCTTTTTCTCGTCAGCCCTCTTCCCTTTTCCTCTCCCTTTTTTTTTTTTTCTTGTTGGCTCAGTCCATTGCCTGTCATTGAACAGTCTCTCTGTGCCTCCATTTTTAGTCCGCACCTCTCTCTTTACAATCTCTGCTCCCTTTCTTGTGTATCGCACTGCCTCTTGATATTCTTCGTCTGTCTTTGTGTGCAACCCCCCACCCGAACTCTCCTCCACGGATCTCCCTCGCCTCTTTTCACGCATTCTCTTACATCATCCCTGTTTCAACATCTCTCTAATTCTCCTTCCCTCTCCCCCTCTCCTTCTCTGTCTTGAGCTCCTTGTCGTTTTACGCACTCTTGCACCATCTCCCTCTGCAGCGATATGTTTTGGTCTATCTGCTCTCCAACCAGCAGGATAGGATAAAGCCTTGATGTACTTTTCCTCAATGTGATGCCAATATGATTTGAATGGTAATATCTGATAGCAAAAGGCATGGCTCTGCGCGGTTTCTGGTGTAATGAAAATGGAATGATATGGACCCAGTGGGTACCGGGAGACAAACACAAATTCAAAGCTGATCCGCTGCCTTATGTCATCCTGAACTGTGCCAGCTAAATATATTTCATAAATTCAAAATGGAACACTAACAAAGCTTCTCCGAGCCGAGTTACCAACTTCAGATATTCATCCTCCATCTGTTTTGAGAGGAGTTGTAGTGTAAATGCAGGATTGCTGACTCCCGGAGTCAAAACTTGTCAGGCCTAATTGACAACAAACATTTCACTTTTGGTTGATGCCTGCGCTACTTTCATCAGAGCGCCATGCATTCCACTCGGTACCCGAACCCCTTCGAAAAACTTCTGCATGACTTATTAATCCTCCTCCATTTTCTGAATCAAACTTGGACCTGAATAATTGAGAGAGATCTTTGAAAAGCCCTAACCTCCATTCCCACCTTCCTTTTACAAGTCAACGTGGTGCATTTTTAATTGGGGGCCATGAAATAGGCATGAAGGGAGATGGGAAGAAAGCGAATTGAATCAGGGACACTCAAAGCTGGCAGTCATCGCGCAGCATGGGGGGGGGGTTGGTTGTACGCATGCATACAGAGGAGGCTAAATGTGCGTCTGGCCCCCGACAAGTCACACATGCTCGACAGTCTTCGACGTGCTCTCTGTCTGGGACAAATAGTACACGGCTCGTGTAATCCCTGCTCTGGAGTATCCCAGCAGGCAGACCCAGATACGCCACTTCGAGTTACGTTTGGCAATTTGGTTGAGAATAAACATCAATTCAACTTTCTATGAACCATAAATCTCCAGAGCCGAATGATTTGTTTGGTGCATATGAGCCAATTGTGCGCGAGCTAAGAAGGCAATTGGAAGTACACGTGTCTGTTTGCAAAGTAAGAACAATGATTCCCCTTTTTTCTGTGATGTAAAAACATAACTTGACCTTGAGAGCAGTGTGAAGAAATTCTGTAAACAGAAAAAAAACCCATGAAATAGAAGACGGCGCTAGAAAAAAATTCAATACATTTGGGGCAGAATACGCGACGAGAATGAAGGCGTGCTTGATGTGCATTAATGGGACTCTGCCTCAGTTGGATGTGACAAACGTCGGGTCTGTTTTTTTTTTTTTTTCATATTGCTGCTGTGTCATGCTGCTATTTCCTCGTGGAAGGGCTCTGCAGGAGAGAGCTGCAGCCAGACACAGTTCTCATGTGCACACTGAGGGTTCGAGTCAGGTTCAGGCCTGAGACATAAATACATAAACGGGGAACAATGTAATTCTGGGGGAGAAATTCAGACTTACTGATTTTAATATTCAAAATAATAATGAGACAATAATACGAACTCAGAAATATGTATTTTTTCCATAAATGAAGAAAAATAAGGTCCCAGAACACTGTTTGAGGCTAGAAGTGTGGCAGGGGCCGCCACATAATCAGAGTAAGAAACTGTGTTGTCCTTCAAGGTCAGTTTGTTTATTTAGTTTATTCAGTCAGGAGAGAGTTTATTTATTTTAGTCTTCCTGATCAAACTTTCTCCCCCCAAAACCTACATAATGCACCTTTAAACATTAAAAGTTGCAGTAAAGTACTGATTTAGCTGGGAATGATAATTGGCACATGCAGTTCTACTTATATGCAGCATGATCTCACTTTCACACACACACACACACACACACACACACACACACACACACACACACACACACACACACACACGCGCATCCACAACACATGTACATGTAGGGATAAACACACTGCAAATATGCTGAGAAAATGTATACACACGTGTATACTGCACACATACAGATATTGTGGTGCATATATTGTATCATATTCCATCATAAAGCCTTCGGACTGTGCAAAGCACGATAAAAGCAGCCAGCAGTTTGAATGTAATCCAAAAGGCAAAAAAACACACCGGTTTCAAAGTTCACACACAGAGTTGATTCATAACCTTTTGACTGGTGAACAAAGGAAAAAGTGCTTAAGCCTTTTACACTGAACAACTACACAAAGAGCACGGTGCCCGTGTAATTGCACACCACAGATAAGAGATCCAGAAATGGAACAAAATGGTACGTGTAAGTATGTGGATTTTAATAAAAAAGAGGCTGAAATCACATGTAGTTCACTGAGGGGACTTTAGCAGGGTGTGTTATGGACACAGCATGTGGGAAACTCCCCGACTATATTAAATTTCATTAAATTCATTATTCTCTAACCAGATCCTGAAATACAGTGCCACTTTAAAGACATTTTTTTTAAATCATTAAAAAATGCAGGGCACTCCCAGCCCAGGAAGCTCTGTTATTAAGAATGAAATCAGCAGTAGAACAGAGGTAAAACTCTAAAAGGACATGTAAGACTTTCCAGCATTTCAAAGCTATTGCATTCCCCATCACCAGAACCGGCCACCGGTGTTTGAAGCAGGGGGGCTTGGAAGTGGTATTAAGCATAGCTAAAAGATTGAAGAGGCCTAAAGCATCAACTTTTTAAAAATTTACCACAAAGCACAATAATGCTTAGCTGATGCAACAGCCTTGAAAAACAGAAAATATTTACCTCTCCAAGGAGCATTTGTCAAAAAAGGACTTTTTTTTTCATCCTCTGTAAGAACGGTACACTGGGGCAATGAACATAGGCAAGAGGCAAGCAAGAGCGAGAAGAAAAGCCAGTGCGAGCTGTTTAGCCTTTCTTTATAGAAAACAAAAGGCCAAATGTTGATGAAACATTTAAGGCAGACTTTACTTTAACTCAGCTCCTGGCTATCGGCTGTGGAGTTTAACCGTCAAAACAGAACATGGCATTTCGCTGTGCTTATAAATGTTTAACATTTTTCGGGGATGTTTTTCAACTTGGAAATAGCTTGAAATGTTATAGATCAGCTATCTATCTATCTATCTATCTATCTATCTATCTATCTATCTATCTATCTATCTATCTATCTATCTATCTATCTATCTATCTATCTATCTATCTATCTATCTATCTGTTACATTTGTCTGTCTGTCTGTCTGTCTGTCTATGTGAAAATTGTTGACATCAGCAGCCTCTCTGACCTGTAATGATGGCCACAAATCTTCAGTGTTGTGCTTCTCCACAGGTCAGCACTGCCGTCCACAGTGAGCCATGACTTTGCCACGTGGAGCCATTAACTACACACTACTAACACGCTGATATATGCTGACTGGGCCATTTTTACTGTATGACCCAGGACGCACATGTGCTCCTGAGCTATTAACACAAAAAGTTTCCTGTGAAGAAAATCAACTTTTCAGTCGTTGGGTAACTGCGCGACATGCTTTAACCCCTTTGTCTCCATTATTGACAGATGTGTGATATTTACATTCCTCATATGTAATTATTACACATTTAATTTTGTGGTTAGTGCTGAATGTATCCCAGCTTGTTTCACTGTGTCAACAGGAAGTGAAATGACGCAAACAGCTTGGTACAGCCGTCCCTTTACATTACCTGTCCTCCTCTGTATGTAAAGGTCAGCGGTTTTAATGAGAGGTCAGACGAGCCAAAGGGCTCCGCCACTCTGACAGGCCTCATGACTCCAAACCTGCTGTTAGCATGCTGATCCGTGCAGGAGCTCCACGAGCACACCCTCCTTTGGCCCCGGTGCGGTCATCTCTCACTGTGACTAACTGGCTCCCTGCTCGGCTATCAGCCGTCCCCCATCGGACAGTCCCCTCCAATAATAATGGACAACAGAGGCAGTGCTGCCTTGACAACGGCCCTCCTGACAAATTAGGCTCACTGTACTCCCCGCTCTGGCTCCGCCTCTTGTTTCCCTCTTGTTGCTTGGCAGTTCTGGGCTCTGCCAGGACAAGGGGGGCGGCGGTGTGTGTGGCGTGGCGCCGGTGGTCGAGCGGTACCGAGCGACCTCCTCCGTGACACGTGTTGCCTTTCTCCCCCGACAAAACGCTCGGAATCGATTGCGATGCGCCCTCATAGAAACGGGGCACAATGTGGGGCCTGAGCGCGCATTCTGAGCCGAGATGAGTGGAGGATTCTGGGCCAGGGAGGAGAGGAGGAGCCCATAAACACACAGAGACACGCGCACACACACACACACTCTGAGATGCGCGCACACACACACACACACACACACACACACACACACACACACACACACACACACACACTCATCCCAAACCAAATGCGAGAGGAGGAGAGAGAAGGATCCCACAGAGAGAGGATGATGCAACGAGAGTGAAATTTTTCGGCCGGAACACATGCTGCATTAACGCAGACCTGCAGGACGGAAAAAAACACACACACACGCTCCTCTTTCTCTTTGTTCAAAGCCAAATTTGGTTTTATCTCCCTTTTTTTCCCGCAGACGGTGCTCCTCTAATGGCAACCTGTAACACCTAATTGCCTGCAATAAAACACAGCATGGGTCTTTCATGTTTTTGGCATCGTGACTTCCTGGCCTCACCAAAAAACACGATGAGCCCGATGATCTGCTCTGATCCTGCTTCCCCCCACCGCACGCGCTCCACGCTAAAAGGGCTGCCATATCAAAAGCCATAGGCGTTCAGAGGGAACCATAACTCCCTTTATGACCCGCACAGATTATACCCCCCATCTGTAGCATAAACCATCTGCGGGATGGGTGAATTTAAACAAGATTACAATTGGTTGTTACACTCCACTTGTTTGACTTCAAACATATTAAACCTTATATGATCATTTGCTCAAGTATTGATATTAGATCTGAAACAGCCAAAGGTCTTTACAGTTTATAATCACTATAGCTCTTCCTCTGCACTTCAGACCCGTGACTCTCTGTTTACTTCACTTGCCAGGTCAAAAAGTGGACCATTTGGCCCCAAATCTAAATGAAGTTTCCACACCTGCTTTGACTTTGAGAAAACTCCCCAGCTTTGTAACTACTTTAACTGTCTGAGCTCATGGCGAGAGCTGTTGCTAATGTATTTAGTTTGGCCAAGGACAAATCTACAGTATTACTGGCATTAAATTACCACAACGGCAGTAAAACAAACTTAGTGACAGTTGCATTTGCTTGGGGGGGGGGGGAACAAAACAAAAGGTGTCGACAACAAAAGGTTTTGGCCCGAAGACGTGACAGCCGTAAAACAACAGAGAACACCTTTGGTTATTAAAATGTGCTCCCCCGTATCATCGCAGCTCAATCGCCCCGGTGATTATTACATGAAAATCGGGCTGATGAATAGCGCGAGCAATCATATCTACACCTTCCCCTCTTGAATAGATCCCCCACCTCCCATGCTGCATTGCCAGGGAGAGGAGAAAAGAGGAAAAAAAAAAAGAAGGGGGCTGGCTCTTTGTGCTAGCCGTGCCTCTCAGCCCCGTTGTGCTTGGTAGCAGCAGGAGCAGCAGCAGCAGCAGCAGCCGGTGACCATTATAAATGGCCTCTATTAGCATGGCTCGGTCGCAGAGGGGAGAGAAATAAAATCATTGGGAGAATGTGGGCCTGCACTGGTGTCCCTGCGCCCCACTCCCAGCCTCTGCAGACCCCCGTCCGTCCTGCGCTCCCATCCTCCCCCCGCTGCCTTCCACCCCTCCATTCCAAGGGGACAGAATCCTAAAGACTAGATTACGAGTGATACATGGAGTCATTATGGGGAGGGTTATGGCAATAGTATCACAGGCACGGCTGACAATGGCTGTAATAGGGGTCTCTTTCTTCAGAGGTAGCATTACCATAGCAAAAGGCTGTTTCTTTAGGCTTGTTGATGTACAGCGGAACACAAGGGCTTTTATTACCTGCCGTGGCTGGATAAAAAAAAAAAGCAAAAAGCTGAAAACCACGCTTATTTCTTTGTTGAAGTGCCACGTCTCCTTTGGGTAAAGAGTAAAACGAATGCAACAGCATCCCCCCGATGAGGCGTTACATTGTTAGCGATGACAGTTACCAAGTGTGTGCCATTTGAAGAAACTACAGGTAGGACAAAATTGTAAAGGAAAGATGGTCGCTGATCATCTACAATCTCCGGTTCCAGCTGAGGCTTTGTGCCACCACTGCTATTATCCAACGTGATGCACCGTCGCCGAACAGGCAACACGTCAGCGCCAGCACATAAAGTGGAGACAAA
Source organism: Acanthopagrus latus (assembly GCF_904848185.1). NCBI lineage: Eukaryota > Metazoa > Chordata > Actinopteri > Spariformes > Sparidae > Acanthopagrus > Acanthopagrus latus. Next base: position 23,020,437 of record NC_051044.1, on the reverse strand, counting down.
AAGGGAGGGGAGGGTAAAAAAGGGAAGAAAGGTGCGGATGGAGCGGGGTTAGATGGTGGGGGAGAATAGAAAAAGGAGTTTTCTGGTGGGCAGTTGTATAGACTTCACTCCACTGGAGCATTTCACACCTGAGAGGGTCGTCATGCCCTCGCTTTGACTCTCTCTGCTCTGTGGCAGGGCCCTGAGAAATGCAAACAGTACGAAGGAGCCGAGGGAGAAGAGCGGTGAAAGTTCGTAAAATGTACATTTGGATAGCGTTTTTAAAACCAGCAAAAAAGGCACTCTGAGCAACAGTGAGCCTGACCTGAGGCAGAGAGTCCAGGCAGAGGTGTAACGGTCTCAAAGGGAGGGAGACTGCGACCTGGGTGCAGCTCTCTTTTCCGAACAGTGACTTCAACAGTTGAGGCGCTTTAAATGGCTTTCATTTTGCGAGATGAAAATAGACACAGCATGAATTATTCCTCATCAGAATGTGCGTTTTGTTTGCTTGTGAGTGTATTTACTCTTGTCTCTGTCTGTGATCGCTCACTACACCTGATTCACGTTGTGCTGTGCAGCCTTCAATAAAACCAGTATGACGGCAGTGTACACAGTCAGTCATATTGGCTGTTATTCGCGGGAACGTGCTGTCTTTTACTGCTAATTTGGGGAACCTTCTATGGAAAAACCTTCGGGAAGGTGTCAGGAGTCTGTGGAGGGGAACGCGGCCCTCCGAGCAGCTTGCAGTGAGCGAGCCAGCGAGCTGGTGAGCCAGGGAGTAGCTAGTGCCTCCAGCTAGTTAAAATATGAGCGCAGCGGGGGCTCGCTAATGAAAGCGGGGGCCCTGCCCGGGAAGCAGGGCCGTATATCGCGGTGAGGAGACAGTTCTTAGAATCAGCTGGTGAGCCGTGCCTATAGTTCTGGGGCCACTGATGATTAACTGTCCAACAGGGAGTCGCTACTACAGCTGGGCTATTAATAAAAGATAACCCCCCCCTCCCTCCCTCCAGCCCCCACCACATCTTCTCCTTCTCCACCTCTTTGGTTTCCACCATTGCCTGCAGACAGTCTCCGCCCTCCAAGATTATTTGTATATCATAATCATTTCCTGACACATGGTGCATGTCACACATTGTTTGCATGGGGGGGCTGTTAAAAAAAGGGGGAGGAGGGCTGGACTCCTAAAAAGAAGTGATAGCTCATTCTTAATGTACTTTGCTCCCCCAGGAGATGTCCTGCAGGTATAGCAGATCAATTAGTGACCTCTCATTAGATGGAGATTTGCAGAGAATGACTCTTCCCCCGAGAGAGGAAATAAAATAAAGCAGGAACTCTCCTGCCGCACCAAAAATAAAGGACTATAATTCAAGAGGCATCGTCATCAGTATCGCTGTGTGTCAGTCGGGGTCACGCGAGGAAAAGATACCAAAAAAAAAGGTGTTACAGTGTCCATTGTTAGAACTTATATAATCAATTAAAGGTGCAGTATTTAGTTTTGGGGAATACATTTCAACCAGAGGAGACCAAATAGACAAACGCTCTTCATTTTCATGACTGAATAAACAAGCTGACCTTAACGGACAACACAGTTTCACCCTGTTTTACTTTGCTCATATGTGGTGGACCCTGCTACCGTTCTGCCTTCAGACAGTATTCTGATGGCCTGAGCGCAGCTTGCTTATTCAGTCATAGAATTTGTGAGTTGGTGTTATTACCTCATTAATATTCTAAATATGAATATTGAATTTAATCTCCAAAACTACAGGGTGCCCCTTTAAATAGATTTCTGTGAAATCTGCATCGTCCCTTGTAGTAAAGTTGGTATTTTCAAGGTGGGAGAGCTGAAACCGCTGACTTTAAAATTTAAAAAAAAAAAAAAAAAAAAAAAAAAAGAAAAGAAAAGAAAAAAAGGCTGTGCTGAAGTACAATACAATCACAGGCCCTTACTCCTCTTGTGTAGCACACGTGCGTACACACGTGCACGCGCGACCGCCATCCCCCCTCCTCATCACCAACCCCCCCAACACGCACAAACACACACACACACACACACACACACACACACACACACACACACACAGGGAGAGAGTTACGGGCAACAGAGTGTATGGTGCTGCGGGCAATCTAACACAGCCTCCCCGCTATTGCAACGTGAAAACGTGAGGTTAATGGCCTGGATTTAGCGCCGTGGTGAATGAAAGCACGTTTACAACCGCCGGACTGGATGTGTGAACACTCCCCGTGCACACTGCCCAAATGGGAACAGCGCTCCTCCTCACTTCACCCTACATAAATTCGTGCCGTCGTGACTCCCGATTCGTGACACTCTCACGCTCGGATGTGTTTGCTCAGGAATGGAGCGAAAAACTGACGCGCAGAAATTGGAGCAGCAATGACAAGTCTAACAAAAAAAAAAAAAAAAAAAAAAAAAAGAGAGAGAGATTAACTATCCCCTGTCTTTCTTTCTATTTCCTTTCTTTCTTTTTTTTGTGTTTTGTTTTTTGGTGCCATAAATCCCAACAACATGCATGAAGTCTTTCAGACAAATATGTGCACAATGTGCCGACAGCCGTGCAGCTCTTACACCCCACCACCTCCTGCATGATTCAGGATCCCCACTCTCGCCAATGTGTGACAGAATTCACGCCGAAACAAAAAAACAAAAAACAAAAAACAAAAAACAAAAAACAAAAAACAAAAAACAAAAAACAAAAAAACAAGTCGAGCCATAGTTGTCTCGGGGAATCTGGGGGCTTCACCCACCTTTGTGCATGCCCGTGAAGCGGTCCTTCAGCACAGTGAGCTCGTAGATCTTGCCGAACTCCTCGAAGAGGGGCCGGAGGTCCTTCTCGTCCAGGTTGCGGGGGATCTGACCGATGAAGAGTTTGATGGCATCGTGGTCCTTCATGGGGATGGTAGCCGGGCAGCCCACCGGGCTGTGGCTGTGGCTTAATCCGTTCACGAGCCCGTTCGTGCTGGCGGACACCACACCGACACCGTGCACCGTGCCGTCCACCTGCCCGTTGGTTAAAGTTGCCATCTTTCGGACCGGCCAGTGAGTTGGGACGGGTACAGACGGCAGCAGATGGCGATGGTGGAGAGAAACGTTTTTAGGCTGAAAAAAAAGAAAGAAAAAAAGCTGGTGGAAGTCTTGCTCAAAATGTGGGTTCCGAGACCAAGCTGTGCCAGAGCTGACTCCGCTCCCGTCCTATCAAAGCCAGTATTTACACTGAGGTGAAAACACATGTAGCGTTTGGCGAAGACGCATATCAAAAAGCGCGCAATGCCGCTGGTCCCGGTGGAGGCTTTGATTCCTTATATTTATGTCCTACCCAATAACTCGTTCATTGATTTCATAAAAGAGAGACAGAGAGAAAAAGAGGAGGGGAGGGAGGGAGAGAGAGAGAGAGAGAGAGAGAGAGAGAGAGAGAGAGAGAGAGAGAGAGAGAGAGACCAAGAGCGTTCACTGTCTATTTACACCCACGTTCCCTCGTCCCAGCTTCTTGGCACCCTTTTATTTTTTTTTGCATTGAGGAGTCGGTATGGGTGTCTTCTCGGTTTAAACGGACAGGGCCGGCTCATCCTCTGCCAGAGCGGCGGGGAGGTTCGGAGAAAAGGGGCCCGCTGTAAACTCGGCATATGTCAACGCCAGAGTTTTCCGTTCTCTCGCCCCCCCTCCGACACACCCCCCTTTTTTCTCCTATGTGAGCGCCGAGTGGTACATTCCACCGAGGGGAGAGGGGCTATAAATAGAGAAATATAGAGAATACGCTCCTTTGTGCTCCTGCTCAGAGCAAATGTCTGCACGTTCACCGGCCCAAGCATGTATTACTTTGTGATTGACACGCACACACGTCTTCATCATCTTCTCCTCCTCCTCCTCCTCCCTCTGCTTATTCGTTTTCAATAAGCCGCACAGATGTCTTCGCAGCAATTTACGCCTGACGTTTTGTCGGTTTATGTCAGCAAATAAACATCCGCCGCGGATGAGGTGTGACTGTGAGGGTGTCGGTGGTTCTCAGAGAGGTTTTGGTATCGTGCTTAAAACAACGTTTCACATCATCGCATGTAGTCTTTCCTCCTCATCCTCCTCATCCCTTCCCATCCTCGGCGGCGGCAGCACCACCGGTGAGCGGCCGCAGCCTCTCTCAGCTTCCCGGAGCGGTGGACAGCTCCGCGGTGCTGAAACGCAGGTCCCGCCGGCGGAGCTGGAACACACCGACGGGGAGGATTCCTCTGACGGTTCCGACGGTTCGTTATTGTTTTAAGAACAAACACAGGTTTTTTTTTCTTTTCACCCCCCCCTTTTTTTGTTTGTTTTGTTTGTGTGCGCTGGAGAGACGTATTATCAGCTTCCTCTGCCATTTCCAAAAAGTCATGTGGATTAGATGATTTGATTTCCAGAGAGGGGAAGTCTGTGAGCACCGCCGAGTGGCGTAGAGAGGGGGCACATCGAAGGGGGGGAGAAAAAAAAAAAATCACACAAGAGCGGGACAAAGTGACACGATGCACAGAGAGGCACGGCCAGCGACGTCGGCAACTCATTAGTTTTTCTCCTTCCCTTCCCTTCGTTTTTTTTTTTTTTTTTGCACAGAAAACATCCGAAAAAAAGCTTGATTCATCATTTGGAAGGACATCCAATATTCATCCGGTCTCCTCCTAAAATTAATTTTAAGCTCACTGTAGGCCTATAGGCTTCCACCAATCAGATTTTAATCAAATCTAGAGTGGCCAGTCTAATTATCTTAGCCTTGATTTATGGAAATCTGAGTGTGAGTGAGTTAGGTGTTGATATTAAACACCACTCAGAGTGGAAAGGCTGAAACACACATGCATTTCAAACCCCAGTATGTTCCTGTGATAGGAACTGACTGAGCATTCCTGATGAAACGGGAAAAAAAAAAGAAAAAAGGGAGCGTTCTTTGCTTTCTTATTACGTCTTCTCAAGCATCATGTTACATGACAGAATGATCTTTGTTATTTGACAGTGAACCCCCCCCCCCCCATCAATGTAGAGTAGAGTGACCTGCAGAAGGTGCCAATGAAGAGATAGTGGGGTTGAGCGTTTGCTGTCAAAGTGGGGACAGTTCATAATGACAAAAGCTTCTTTTGGATAGGAGATCAGATGGTTTCGACTCAGTTCATTCTAACCTGAACACCAGCGTGACCTGTCCGTCAACAGCCACTGGTTTTTCTGGCTTACTCCTTTGGGATTTGGTTCATGTTGTTTATCTCTATTCCCCAAAGACAACCACCATGCCTGAGGTCATGCTACTGTGTAAGTGATAAGAGTGCTGATATTCCTACTGGAATCCATTCTGATGGAAGCCATTTAAACGAGCGACAGAGTAGCCGATGAAAACAGAATCAGTGGAACTGGAATTATGAAACGCTCTTTGACAAATGTGTCTCAGGCTGGGTAGTAACTTGTCAATCATTTGTCCAACACTAGTCGGTGTATCGCACTTTCTCTTGTGCTTAGGCATGTGACAGCAGTATCTCACAGTTGATGAAGACATTAAAGGTGCAGTGTGTAAGATTTATCAGCAGATTGGGAATAAGCTATTCATGATGATTTTACCTGAAGATAAGATTTGTTGTGTTTTCGTTCCTGTTTAAAATTAACCCTTTGAGTCTAAAGAAGAGGCGGCAGGGTCCACCAAGTTGTGTTGTTTCTACTGTAGCCCAGTACGGAAAAACCAAATACCGGCTCGAGAGCCTTGACAGTTTTTTTTTTTTTTTATTGCCTTTTTTTTTAGAAGCTACTGTAGGTGAGACAGAGAGGAAAGGAGCATTTTGCTCACAATCATAAACCTCACAGCTAGATACACTAAATCTTACGCATTCTACCTTTAATATTCACACAAATCAAACAAAGAGAAACATACATTCTGCTCTATGCTATATGACATAGAGGATCTGAACTTGTGTGTGTGTGACTGTGATGAGTTTTTGACTCTTGGTAGAATTGCTTATATGAGGGCGGTGGTACATCCTCGGCAGTGTATGCTAATGTTCTGTTTATATTAAACCGAAGGGTGAAGTGTCGGGTATAGAGGCCACAAGGCATTGAACCATTCTCCAATAATGAGCAAAATGAACTGCTAGTACACTCCAGTTATGCTTCAGTGTCTTCAGTGAAACCATGCAGCCTCAAGGCCTCATAGTATAGCAACGACATCCAAGGCTCATAATGTTGACCTATTTGTTTTCATTTTTTTGGCTATGAGGCATACCCCCCTCCGCCCAGACATTAGCCAACCATTAAATAACAAAAGCGACACGCTCGGCGCCGCTCTCACCTCTTCCTGCTCCTCCGCCAGCTAAATGGCCCGGTAATGTCATCCCGTTCTCACGGCATGACCGGGCCCCAGCGGGCTGGGTGGGGTGAAGGGTGGGGGTGGGGGTTTGGCTTTCTTTGGCATGACACTGTGCTCCGCTCTACAAGCTTTCCCTCGGGGCCACACTCCATTCACGGCAGCAGCCTTGCCTGCACTCACGCCTGACTTACCTCCAGCAATATTTTTTAATACAAGGGTGAAATGGGAGGGCACAAATCATTGTAATTATGTTCAGTGGGTACTGCCGTGATGATTATGTAAGGTATGGCGCCACGATGGTTCCCTCACGGTCGGTCTCGTCACACCACCTACCTGTGAGCCACTCTTGAAATGTTTTCACTGTCGCCCGGAGTGAAATGGCTCCGGTGACTGAGCCCATCGGACTGATAATAATAATATGCAATTAACAAGCAAGACGTGTAACAGTGTGTCTTTCCACTCCCCAAATGGTACTTATTCCGATCCGTTTGGGTATACTCAAATATGACTGTCTAGCTCTTGCAAATCATTCGTGCCCACTTGCACAGGTGTGCTGAGAGCAATTCAAAGCCCTCGGTCTGGCAAACACTTCTCAGATTTATCTGCTGTTACGCTAAACTCTGTACATTCCCCCGCGACAGTATCAGTCCGATGCAATCGCGTGAAGCAGGACCAAGGACCGAGGGCGGGTGAAACAGAGGAATATTGAGTTACATGTCTGCCTGTGGTGCTGAAATTGACCCAGGACAAGGCTACAACATGTGTGCCTCTGTCCATGGTGCTGAAACTGACCCAGGACAAGGCTACAACATGTGTGCCTCTGTCCATGGTGCTGAAACTGACCCAGGACAAGGCTACAACGTGTATGCCTCTGTCCGTGGTGCTGAAATTGATGCAGGGCAACGCAAGCCTCATGTGTGCCTCTGTCCGTGGTGCTGAAACTAATGCGGCGCAACGCTGCTGGCTGCATGCCTCCGTCCATGGTGCTGAATTTAATATAGGGCAATAGTGACAAGTGTTGCTCTTTTATAAGACAGGACGCCCACATAAATCCTCAATAACACTCACAAATGCTTAAGGCCTCTACGAAGACTGCACGGAGAAGGTGCAGATGACCATATGTGACCTCCCTGCTTTTCTCAAAATATTCCTCTGAGCTCATCAAAAAGAGGTCACTTCATTCCCACCCTCCCCGCAAATGAACCATTCCAATCATACAGCAGGAGAGGCCCATTTTGCCCTTGGAATACCGCTCCCGTGCTCGTCATGGCTTCAATTTTCAGTTTTCGCCACTGTAAACGGTTGCAGCAAGGCAAATAAATGAAAAGGGAAATGAAATTCTGGGTAGCCAAGTTACACAAATAGATTGATAATCTGCATGGGGCACCATAAAGTGCTCTGGCGTTTTCAATATTACCTATTCTGCATAGTAATGTCTTTTCTCACCTCTCCTTCATATGGGACAAAGTTCTAAATCTCCTGTAGCCTTGGGACACCCGGGCTGTATATCACCTTCCAGTAATTTAGGGGGAAGAGCGCAAAGGAATGAGGAAATGGCAGGTGCATGACTAAATGCTCAGAAAGTTTAGAGGGACGAGGAGGGCAGGAAGGTCCCCTTTAACTTGATTAGCACCAATTTGTCGGAGATTGGAAAGGATGTGCCAAGAAGAAGAAGAAAAAAAAAAAACGACTGCAGTAAATTCAGAATGTGTGTATGCTGTCTTATAGAAAGCACACAGCGTTTTTGGCATGTACCGCATCAGTGTAACACGATGGTTCCATTTCTACGTCACATGTGGAGGCATCACACACAAGAGTCTCCACATATAAGATTACTTGTTTATAAAAGCATTAACAGGGAGGGACGCACAAATATGCAGAAGCTCGTGCAAATAAAGCTGGTAATTGGGAGACGGAAAATTCTCAGTTTCCCAGGGAAAAATGTGTTTCACTGGGTCGTGCGTGGAATGAAGAGTCTTCCGGTGGAAGTTTGTTGACACCGGGATGAGGAGCAGCATGTTATCTCCCCTTGGGCGAAAACAAACAAAAGCACAAAAGCATTCAATAACGCATTAGAACCATTAGAATAATTTGTAAAAACATCCTTCCAGCCCATCTGTGGACTAAACATGTCTCACCGCCTGTGTTTAGTCTAATACACACAGCCATCACACTGCAGGAAACTGTGTGCTTGGTAAAATTAGCATACATGTATAGGTCCGTAAAGTACTGCTACACATATTTAGCACATAATTTAAGTGTGCATATCACGCTCCGGTGACCAGAGGCAATAATAAGAATAATTTCCAGCAGTTATACAAGTTTAAATGGCGTTGCAGTGCATGATATTAACAGGAATACAATCCCTCTTTTTCTGTTGGGGTTGGAAAATCGCTGTATTACACGAAGTATGCTGCTCGAAAAGAATCCCAAAATCAGCATACAGCTGAGTACAAAACAATAACGACAAGATGCTGAGGATTCCATTAAAATAAAGCCTGCAGATTTGTGAATTGCAGAGTCTCCCGGGAATCTCATTCTGTGGAACAATGAGGTGTGTCTGCCTTCTCGCCCCTGCGGTGATACCTGGGCTGCATTGGAAAGAAATTAGTGCTGTGACATTTGACATGGGTGGGCGTCTCTGCTTGTGCCGAGTTGCCTGCTGCACATATCAGCCATGTTGACAGCTCCTCTCCTTGACTGACTTCGCTGCCCTGAAAACACAAGCCTCTTGACAAACACCAGCTTCTCGACAACATCGCACATACACTTGAATGCACCCCGCACATGTAAATACAGCTTTAGGCACGCGGATGCGAACGTGCTGTCATGCCCGGAGATGTGACAGAAAATTAACCTAATTCTGCCACGGCTCCTCCGTGGCCATAAAACCATATTGTTGTGTCCGATTGTCAGGAGTCATCTAGTCAATCATTCGAGACAGAAAATGTCTTCAGTGTCTGGGCTGCTGTCTGAATCATGCAGCACCAAAATCCTATTTCCACTACAACAGATCAATTCCACAGAGGGGTCACGAGGTGGGGTGAACTCCGACCCCTGGCTTTGTTGCGCACACTGATGATACTCCGAGGGCTTGACCTGGTTGTCAGGGTGATGTGACACCTCCATTCCAGATAGGCAGCCATTTTGGGGCCAGAGTTTCTGACTCCCCGGTGTCATTAATTGCTCTGGGGAGGAAAGTGGGACTCACAGGGGAGTGTGATAACACCTGGTTCTCTGGTATACCCCTGGGCAAAAAATGTCTAGAGTGAGGATGAGGTGCAGCGCTCGTGTGAATGTGTGTGTGTGTGTGGGTGTGTGTGTGTGTGTGCTCATTCCTGTGTATTTGTATGGTTGTTGTATATTTTTGGATCACTGTAATTCACATGTGAGGGTTGCCAGACAAGTGAACAAACTCACAAAAACAAATATGATCCTGTCTTTGCTCATGTGACCCAGAAATTCCATCAAGCTGAGATTTTATTTACTGGCAGGGATGTCCTTGCAAACACACACAAGCACACACACACACACACACACACACACACACACACACACACACACACACACACACACACACACACACACACACACACACACGATCATTAAAAGACACTAACCTCTGTCTTACCTGATTACAACTACTTTACAGTGAGTTATAAGCCATAATTAAATGTTTGTATGTTGCTTATAAATGCTTCAGATAAGGGGACTTTGTTTTATAATCTTAAAGATTTAATGAACCCAAACTTAATTTCGGGGTGCCTTGTTTGCTCATTTGGTAAAGCATGTGAGTCATCAGCAGAGGCCCAGGGGTTGATTCCAATACGCCCTTTGGAGCTTGTTGCCCCTAAATCCACATATATATATATATATATATATATATATATATATATATATATATATATATATATATATATATATATGAAATGTGGATTATATATAGACAGTGTTCTCTTGAAGTCCCCAAACTGATTTGAAAAGATATTATTTACTGCCTCCTTTAAGCCAAGATGTTCACTACTGCTGCTAAGCTAAAAGCACAAGTGTATACCCTGTCTAAAGTGGGTACACCACAGTGTAAATAATGTTGTGTCAAATTAATTTGGATCTCAGGATGTCCTGTAAGGAGCCATTACATTTAAAAAATGTTTTGTGAAGCTCCAGAAATGTACGAAACTTAACCCAACTCTCCATCAGTATGGGAGCATGTAGCTAAGGACTGCATTTATTTTTTTTGTGACACTTTATCCAGCAAGGAACTATAAACGGTACCTTCTGTGGACATGCAAAAATGGCTAGCTGTGCAGCATAAATAACGGAACTGGACCGGAGTGGACTTTGATACATGTTATTTATGTTATATTGTTAAATGTATATATATATGTATATATATATATATATATATATATATATATATATATATATATATATATATATATATATATATATATATATATACATATATATATATATATATATATATATATATATATATATATATAAAATTTCTGTTATAACATGTTAAAAATAGTTTACATTCGTTTACATGTGTTTTTCTTACATTTTTTTTATATATACACCTTTCAGAAAATGTTTTAATTTCATTGAGCACCGATAAAGGGTAAGACTTCCATCTTAAAAGTAAAATGTTACTATTTCCTTTATAATGGATCCGATATTGTCTAATATGACCAAAATGTCCCATTTAAAGCTGATCTGAACCTGCTCCTTCAGAATGTATTTTGTGACAGAACTACCTGGAAATGAACCACTGAATATCAATGAACCACAGCATTTTGGCAGGCCTACAGCCCCATGCATTACTTGATGATGGCAAAACAAGGTCTTTTAATTGTTTTTTCTCAAAGCCCTCTCCTCACAGAAGGCTGTGAGACTTTGGTTTGGCTGAAGTTCTTCACAATACCATCCCAGTAAGCAGTCTAATTATAGCTGCTAAGGGGAAATGATAGCGAATATTGACGGTGCAGTTAAATCCCTGGCACAGAGAAGTGCGTATGATTGCAATATAATAATTTGGCATTTGGCGAGACAAAAGAGGCTGCACAGAAATACGTTTCAAGTCTTAGACAGAACGATGACAACAAAGGAAATAATGGTGTAATTTAGGTGAGTTCTTGCAGGGTTGGGTGTGTGCGCGTGTGTGTGCGTCTTTTCCGGAGGCCCCCGTGGTTCGCTCCTGAGTGATGTGCGGAGTCTTATCGGCTCCGGAGAGGAAGTGTGTGTTACACTTTTTTGTCTGATAATGACAGATGAATGGAGACAGACAGACAAAAGGATGACAGAATGATGGAAGGGATTGCCAGATAAACAGACAGGTGAAGCGATAGATAGATAGATCAGTTTTACTGTACTGCCTGGCAGTGGAGTTTGAATGTGCTTAGGAGTATGTCTTCCACAGTGTGCGAATGATTGTCAGTGTGTAGGCTCTGTGAATAGAATACCGAGCCTGGGTGAACACATTCGAGGCGATTGTTCAAACGTGCAAACAGACGCACACACACACACACACACACACACACACACACACACACGTGCGCATCCTCCGCAGGCTCACGCACTCACACTGACGCTGTACACATGGTTGCTCCGTAAGTTCAATTAGCATGAAAAATGCTGTTTGATGAGATAGAATGTCATAAATAGGAGATAACTGGGAGGGAAGGGGGGCTCCTCGCACTGCCTGCCTTCCATCTCTGCCCCGTCTTCGCTCCTGCCAGGAAAGAAGACGGACAGTGTAAATAACCACACACTAATCGACCCTGTCTGACCCGTAATTTGTGTCGAGCATGTCTCTCTGAACTTTAACACCTTGCCCACTATGTTCATACTATTCTTTACCCAGCACGTGGACTCAGTGGGACAAATTAAACAGTATTTGTGCGAAAGACGCATACCAAGTGCAGAAATCCATCAGCCGGCGAGTCTTAACAAGGCCGCAGCATCTGCCCCCAGCTTCTGGCAGACACAAACACGAAGGGGCTTCCTGGCAACAGCTTTGCTCAGGTAGGGAAAGGTCATTAATAATGAATACTAAATCAGCATCGGAAAAAGGTTACCGTTTTCAAACGCTGCGCTCTCTTCCTTGTACCTCTCCCGTAGCATTTATTATAGCCTTTTCACTTCCCTTTCACTGTCACCTCTTTTGTCAGTGGAAATATGAGCTATGGCTTTGCTCCGGTTCTGTAGGGGGCAGGAAGGGAGATGAGAGGAAAATGGTAGCATAGTGTGATTCATTCATACACGGATCAAGTGTGATGGCTCTGGGAGTGGTGCTGGCTTATTTGGTTTTCTAGGGGCCCGATGTCATTGTGTGAGGTTTTTCATAAAATGTAATGCAGTCCTAAAACCGTGGAAAGGTGTATATATATGAAGCTGCAATGGAGAAATTTCATAATGGAGTCGAGAAAGGGAGCGACGGGAAGAGAGAAGAGAAGGCTGCTCCTAAATATCTTAGTCAGGAGGTGGATGTAAATCATACAGTTTGTGTCTCCTTTTGATAGAGGAAATATGACTCATTCTTCAGTAGGCAGGGCTACACACACAGTTGGACTGCATTAAGCATTTTCGTGTGCTCACTCACACGCGCGCGTGCATACGCATGTGCACATATTCATTACAATGCACACAAACGTGGATACAGTGCCCACATTGTGTTGTCGGATAAAGGGAGCGGGAAAGAAGTAAAGCAGTGTTACGAATAGACTTTCAGAGAGGCTTTTGAGCAGAAGGAAGGAGAGCCTTGAAGAGCGCGAGCCTTCAAAAAAGGCAGACGACAGCACCCCCAACCAACCCCCTCCCCTGCCTCCCCTTGTCTTCTACTTGTACTCATGCCGCAGCGAAAACATAATATCACCCATGACATATTTTGCCGTCGCTCAGAAATGCACCGGCTAATCTTGAAATACATCACATGGCATTCGGTCAAAGTGCTGCACTCTTGCTCACAGCTTCCCATGATCCTCGTGGAGGACTCCTGGAGGACACTGTGGTGTCATGCTGTGAGGCTGTGGCCACATATGTGTGCACCACATGGTTCCCCTGAGGGATCCGTCTGATTGGATATGGGTGCTGGAGCCTGTCGCCTATCTGTGAACTCTCCCTTAATCTGGATATAGTAAGCCCACAGGGAAAGACACATCACAAGGGCTAGGCTCAGTGTTGCCTCCGCTATCTTTCTTCCCAACTCACTCATGCAGCTGACAAGAAAAAAATGTATTAACAGCACTGTGTTATAAACTGTAACACTTATATACCGACTCCAGCTCCTGAAATCACGTTACAGAGTGCTGTTCATCAGATGAAGTTTGAGCAGCTCTGTGGGAGCTGCGGCCAAAAATGTTTTCCTCCTTTTTTGTTGACACATTGTATATACAGGTCGCACACATAAAGAATAAAAACTGGTTGAAGTGCTTCACGGTGGAAAAGGTTTCAGGCAATTTATTAGCAGGTGATAGACTGCAGTCCAATGCAAACATAGAGAGAAGTGGTGATCTGACCTTAACATTACTGTAGATGAGGACCTGCCGTCTGTTCTATGTCACAACAGCACATTTGCCACTGAAAGTGCCAGATTTGGGTTGGTCAACCACAGCTTGACTTCACTCCTCAAAAGTTGCGCTGGTGCAAAATCTCAAATGTGTTTCAGGTGCAGTATTAAGGGGTGACGGATGGCGTGTCAGCGCACACGGCAGTGTGCTAAAGTCATGACATGTTGACGTGATTTATGTTAAAACCTTGATTAAAGTTATGGACATGACAATCCCATAAATCCAGAGCTCTGTCTCCAAGAAACGTACCAAACTTGAAACTAAGTCAGAATTCCCGAAAATTCATTTATATAGCTTTGCAGACAGTGTCAAATCAAATCATAGTGGAAGAAGGACCCCCCCACTCACACACACATCACACACATCACACACACTCACACACTCACACCACACACAAAGGATATAAGGAATGTCTAACTGTATTCCTAAAGATCTGTTGCTTTGAATTTGTGGCAACATTACCTCTCTGAGCTGTTGACTCACTGTAACCTTTGGATCAGCTCCTGCACAGGCCCAAAATAATGAACAGGCGCAATGGCTGAGGTATCTCAGTCAGAAGACTGTCATGATAGAAGAATTCTATTAGTTTCACAACTGGCAAAACTTTTTCTTGCCTGAATTTACCATTCTGAATTAAAAACTGATTGCACAGCGAAATGTGCAATCAGTATTTCATTACTAACCCTAACCCTGAAATAGAAAACTGGCACCATCTGTGTATAAATTGATTCCCTGCTTTCACCATGCTATTTGGTCTGCCACCGGGCTGATTTCTGCGACATGCGACGAAACATGCGCTACGACTTTACTATAATGCAATTATTAGTATTAGGGCTGCTGTTGCATTTCTATTTACAATTTTTTTCACCTCCTTGTTCTCTGTTGCTTGTGCATTGTATTATCGAGTTTTTAATGGGAACAAGTTGCGCTGTCCTCGCAGAATCAAAACAAAGCATTTTACAAAACAGGATGATGGCTTGTGGTTAGTATGTTTACATTTTGACACATCAGATACATCCAGGAGTTCATTCTTTGTTTGAAATGGAAAAATATTGTTTAAGAAATGTTATTTTCTTCCTCCTTCATGACCAACTGCTTAAAGAGAGATAAAATGTGACGTGATGCGGCTGTTAATTACCCACCTAGACCTAATTACTGAGGTGGTGAATCATTAAGGGGTAGGCAAGTTAACTAGGGTGATGCTGCTCGGAGACGTTTCCAAGGCAACTTCATCCTACACAATTTCACATGCATACACATCCACCATCGGAAAAGAAAAAAAAAAGGAAAAATTCTCAAATTGGAGCCAGAACTGAATGTTGAGCTTGTGTCTATGTGTGCATATCCCCCCCCCAACATGCCTAATGGCCACAGGTGTGTCGGCCTGACTCTCGCCGGGTGACCTCTCCCTTTATGTTCGAACCTCGTGTCATGCAGAGGCAGAGACAACACTTCCCCGGGTGGATCGATCTCCTCCACGCAGCAGTACCCCGCTCCCCTGTCTCAAACACAAAGGGAATGCACCTGCCTGGAAGTGCAGCTCTGACACAAAGCCTGCAGGGAACCAGATGTCTCCGAGGCGTGTTGTGGAATTGATGCTTCCACTTCTGTTCGTCTCTCCAAATGGATATAGATGTGAAAATTATGCTCGCATGATTTTATTATTATTACTATTTTTTTTTATTTCTTATCGCTTATGCTAGGACAACATTACATATTCTGCGTTTATATTCATGTGCATGAGCGCCATGCATTGCTCCATCATAAATACTGGAAATGTCCAGAATTCATCTATATTGACGGTGTGGCAACATGTTTCTCTACCATCCTGCTGCCCACGAGATTCCTTGTCACGTCTGTCTTTGAAACATCAATTTGATTATTTCATTTGTCATCTTATGCACAGTTGATTTGATATGTAGAAGATCAGCAAATTGTACTGAAAGGGAGTGGAGGTAAAATGGCCCCTGTTACTGTTATATCATTGTACTGTTCATTACAATTTATTTTGTTAATACTGATGTGTAAACAGTGTTGTGAAAAAGTAAAAGTAAAGAAATATTACTTACCACCTACACAAATAGCACTAGAATAAAAGTTTATATTAAAAGTCATATTTCTGCAAATGTACTAGTGTATATTTATATATATGTAAACTACACACTAAGGGTTGATTATTATCATCATTGTAGTTATTGGGACCAATATTCAGCACTTCTCTGAATATCTGATATCTGATCATCTTAAAATGCACTACTTTTGCTGTGACGCAGCATTCAAATCTGTAAAGTAACTAGTAACTAAAGTAATCAAATAAATGTAGTGGAGTAAAAACTACTATATTTTGTTCTCCAAAATGGGGAAGGGAAAGTGTAAAGTAGCAAAACACAGAAAATACTCAGTTAAGTACAAGTAAATCAAAGCTATACTTTCATGCAGTAGTTGAGTAAATGTACTTAGTTACAATCATTGTGCATAGTTGCTAAAGTGGCATTTTGCTCTTGTAACTGATTGTGGTAGGACTTATTTAAACGTTTCTACTGTAATCTTTAGTTAATTTTGGTGCATTATCAAATGTCATCATAAATGTAAACAATCTAATCTGTAAAGTAACCAGTAACCCCGGGTGTACTGATATTTAATTATATTTTAGTATATCTCCATCTGAACATGGCCCAGTAGAAGCATAAACTGCTGCTCACTGAGCCAAAAAAAAGTACAAAAACCTCAAAATTGCACTTAAACACAGAAGTTGAGTAAACTTAAATTTAAACTTAATTACTTTCCGCCTCTGTCACATGCAGACAGGGGGATCATGTGTCTTTGCAGGCCGTGCTGAAGTCCAGGACCTTCTGGCTGTGTGGTGATAATGTTAACCACTGGGCCTCTGTGCCATCCAACTGTGATACCTTAGCACTGTATAATTACCATAACAAATGAGGACATTGTCGGCTGATAATTGAGTTGCTAAAACGAGGGGCCACATTCTCCGTAAGCCTCATCCCTTCCTGTCACCGTTTCATGGCATTCTTGAAACGTGTTGAAAGTTGCCTTCCATCAAACTTTCACTTGTTCCAGCACTGTCAGAAACCCTGACAGCTTTAACGATAGAGCCTGCCAATGCTCCCGGTGATGGGCTTGTTTACTGTGATTTATGGTGATCAAAATTAACTCGGTAGTGATTTATTGATGTTGAATTTCCTTTGACTTTCGCGCGAGCTGCCTCATTTTCATCGCCGATGTAACAGGAATGGTTCAGTGAACATGGCCGACCTAAAGAAGCTGCGGATTTTCATTAGACCCTCAACATTAACATGATGTTTGCTGTAATTCTTCATATGACGGCAGAATTAGGAGAGCTAATGTGGTAATCAACAAAACATCATTAGCTGAATGATGGTATGTCATATAGAATATTTACATCAATCTCTATTATCCTTGTTAAATGAACTGAAACTAAGAAAGCACGGGTAGTACTTTTTTTTTGACTGAAAAAGTGACTGACCTCCATCAAAGACAGACAAAAAGACCAAAACAGACAGGTAAAGACGGAGGCACAAGGACACTCCGCGGCGTCTTTAATCCCCGTCCTTGCCTCCTGTTTCTCCTTTTTCAGGCAGCTGCACAATCCTCCAGCAGGAGTGCATACAAACAGGACAAAGAGGCTGGAGTGAGGGCCTCATCACATCAGCGTGGTGGGGAGAAGACGCCCAGAGAACTCGGATACAAAAAAAAAAAAAAAAAAACAAACCCTTGTAACCTACCGCCAAAAAAAAATCGCTCCACACTGTCTGGTCTCAGGCTGAGAGAGGATTAATGGTCCCCCCATTAATAAAATTACAAAGAAAGGGAATGGGCATAATATCCGGGACTTCCCTCTGTGAAATGGCCCTCTCCCTGCCCTCCTAGGGAAGAGCTGTTTTATGTCCAAACTAAGCCCTCCTCACCACCACATGCACCACCTTTCTCCTCTCTTCCAACACATTTCAGATCCAAACTCAAACGTCAATAGTCATTTCAGCCACAGACAGGGAAGAATGAGAAGTGTATGCGTGTGTGTGTGTGTGTGTGTGTGGGTGTGGGTGTGTGTGTGTGTGTGTTTAGGAGGAGGGGTTGGCGGGGGCTAGTTGTACCATGACGGACATGTGGAACAACAAATGAACAATGCCTCGAGCAATATCAAAGATGTCGATGGGAGGAGATTTGAATGGCGTGTCAGTGGAGACGTTGATTATTACTCATGTCAGTTGTTGAGACGATGAGTGCTCTGGGGCATCTATCTCTCTCTCTCGAGCTGTTTTTCTTGTCATACCCAGGAGTTTCAAGGTAATGAACGCCTTTCGTTCTGTTGTCTGACGTAATTGAATAATGGGTGATGTACACATGTTGTGCAGCGTGAAAGTCACACAAAGAAATCAAACCATGTCAGCGCGGGTTTACTTTCTCTCTCACACAGCGCGGACAGCAGATCTGATTTGTCCCGGGAAACAGATCTCACAGCTTAAAAGACAAAGCTGGTGATGTTTGATATTTGTTTGGCAGAGGGTTCGATGAGATGACTGAAAACCAACGGCGAAGTGATCCTTTTAAAGGTGCACCCTAACCCTAACCCTGGCCAGTAGGGGGCATCATATTACCTGAGTAACTAGCTGCTGCCAACTGGAGCTGCTGTTAGCTAGTTCTTTCTGTTAGCTCGGCCCGGACTGAGAGCTCGGGGACCAGGGTTTGTGTTTACACTGCTGGCAAAGGAGCTTTCGGTTGATACAGGCTGGAGCTAGCTGGCTACCATGCTAACTTCAAAACAAAATACAGACACAAAAACTGTAGTTTCTTCCGATTTTGTCCTGGTGCCATTTATACTCACAAGATAGTATTTATGACCTGTTTATTTATAGTTTTCAAGAGTTTGGGGCAAAGTCCCATAGACAGGGAAAGGAAGTTTTATAAAAGAGTGGCTTAATCATCAATGAGCAGAGATGAAGCAACATTTGCATTCATTTGGAGCTGAGTTTGTATCCACCTGATGAATCTGCTACATTTCCAATAGTCCTCCTTTAGTCTCATTTTTGCTCTGTTTTGGTCTTGTCACTATGTCTGACCAAAACTGTCTGGCTATTAAGCCTCTGTGTTCACCAGCTAGTTGCTAACTCAGTGCTGTGCATGTAGCGTTAGCAAAGAGTTGGTATATCTAAGCCTTTCTCCATAGAAATGAAGGGAGCCGCAGAGTTGGATGATAATTCTCTATGGGTTTGTCACTGTGAGTGACATCTTTCACATTATAGAAGTCAAATGATTCATAATTAAAGGTATACTGTAGGATTTTCCCCCAAAAATATGTCTATGGCAGTGTCAGAGTCTCTGCGGAGACCCTGCCCTCTGCCTGTATTTCCTTAGTATATTACTGTGTTCAGGACATTTCTGCGTACCTGCCAACCCTCATGATTTTCCCAGGAGGATCCCTTTTATCGTTACCCTCTCCTGGTTTCCTCCTAGGGTCACAACTCTCCTGTATTATTCCCCATTTTTGACACATGTTCAGACCTTTTTCCCCTTTCAGTTCTCGCAGCGTGTCTAGCGCTGTAGTGTATCTCCTACTGTTGTACCTCATCCTCCTCAGTGAGTACGAGAGAGAAACTGAGAGGAGAAAGAAAAACACAAATACAGAACATTTGAAATGTACTGGAATGAAGAACTCTGGCTTCTCATCGAACGTTTTAACTGAATGGGGTGTGCATTTCGTTTTTCTTCTGTTGATCACAGGGGTCGCATTGGCATCAATCACTATTGAGGCTGACAGACTCTCTAGGTTGCAGGGGCAAAGAATGAATAAATGAAAATTATGAATATTTCTTGGTGCCAGAGATTCACACAAGTTCATGCCAGAGGGGTGAATTATTCTGCATTCTTTCCCGAGAATAAAAAGTAAAATGAAAAGTACTTGACATAAAAAATGCAGTGAACTAATTCATTTTTTTCAACAATATCTTCACTCTTCAAAAGTCACCAGAATGTAGGAAACAGATCCTCTCCCTGGTTTCTAAATTCTCCATATTTCTGCAACTATGTGTGATATATGTGTTTATATGTAATGTATAAAAAGCAGCAGGTCTGTGTGTCTGTTTGAGGGCGGGGCTAAGCCACACACACGAACTTGTCCAGAGCAGATGGATGTGTGCAGGTGTGGCCGTGCTTATTTGTGCTTTTGAACTTGCTATAAAAAATCTGAAAATAGCATTTTATTTCTGATTCACTGCTTTTTTTTCGCTCTCACTGCTCCTTCCCTCCATTCGTTTTCTACCTCGCTTGACCAACACTGCTCTCTCTCTCTGTCTTGCCCATTAAGCTGGGGTGGGGAGGCCAACTTTAAACAGTGTGTTTGAAAGAGCAACCGCCAAATACTGCATAGTAAGCCTTTAAAATAAAAAAAATAAAAAATATTGATTAGAGGCAGCTTTAAACTCTTTATGTACTCTTGGGTATTTTGATATACTGTATCCTCCTAACTAAAGACCTCTGGAGCTGGAGTGTATTAATGTAAGACCAGTGAGGCAAGCAGGAAAAAAAGCCTCATTAGAAAATAAAAAGGGACACGAGAGAAAGACAAGGTGGTGGAGGACGCAAACACCAAGCAGACGGGGAAGCAAACAGAAAGACAGACACACAGAGAGCAATGTGACCGGCAGATAGATTGATACACAAGCTGGTAGATGTGGACAGGAAAACAGACAGGCAGATAGAGAGACAGCCAAGCATGTACAGTGAGATGACAGGCAGGGAAACATGCAGGAAGACATGGAGGCGGATAGACAGTGATAGAGGAAGACACGCATGCCGGTAGACAAGCATAAAGACAGACAGACAGTCATGGGATCCAGACAGGCCTGTTGAAAAAAAAAAAATGGCTGGCCGACAGGCATACATTAAGACACCCTGAGACTGCTGTACATGACCAGGTCAGGACCCCAGTGGCACGTGATCAGGAAGACAGTCAGGAATTCTAGGAAGACTGTGGACCTCCAGATGGACAGAGAGAGACAGAGAGACAGAGACAGGAAGACAGTGTTGCAAATGGGCAGGTGGAGAGGACGCACACACACACACACACACGCACACACGTACAAACACACACACAAACACACACAAGCACACACACGCAGACAGGCAAGCGGATAGGCAGGGCCAGGAATGAGCCTGGGCAGGAGATAAGATTCCTGGGTGGCTTTGCCATGGGCACGGGTCTGCAGAGCACAGCGGCCCAGGGCAGAGGGAGGAGTAGGGCGAGGTGTCGTGGGGGGGAGACAGGGGGAGATGGGGACGGCGTTATCAAGCCGGTGCAGGGGCTGGGCTGAGTGAACGGGCAGTCTGGGAATCCGACTTTCACCACTGCCCTCCCTCCCTCCCTCCCTCTCTCTCTCTCTCTCTCTCTCTCTCTCTCTCTCTCTCTCCGCGGTGGTGAGACACAGGGAGGGAATACAGCAGGAAGAAAAACAGGAGGGGAATCAAAAAGGAGCCTTGAAGAAAAAGGTGTTTCTGTGTGAGTTTGTGGGCATAGACGTGCCGACAGATTAGCGAGCGAGGGACACAATGTTCCGTTATCACTTTATTCACTATATATGCATTTGTCAGTGAGTGTGTGTGTGTGTGTGTGTGTTAGTTTGACGAGCAGAGAGGAGAAAGAGTAAGACAGACAGAGGGGAGGGAGAGAACGCAGGCGACGACACACAAAGAGGTACAGGATGTGAACACGACACATCTTTGATAATGATGGTGCTCCGTGCGCAGTAATGTTTACAAAATAATATCCATGAAGCTCGAGTCACATCGAGTGAATCTGAACAGGGCGTGCTGAAAATAAATATACACATATATTCATATACATTATCGTCTCACCCTCTCCTGCTCCTGTACTGTGTATCTGTGTGTGTGCCACTGTGAACGATCATGTGTCTTTGCAGTCTGAATAAGTATCTCCCAGCATGCAGACGGTGCATGTGTATGTATGTGTCTGTCTTCACAGCAGGAGCTGATCCACTCACTATATGTGAGGGTCTAAATAACATGCAGCATGCCGCCTCAACCAACAGCTCTGCTCAAGCTGCGCCGCAACACAATACAGCCAAGACACATTTTGACTTGCGAAGTTAGAGGAACAGCTTGTACAGGATGAATGTCACAAAGGAAACCAGACGTTCACACGAGACAGCATGACTTTATTTCTACCTTTGGCAAGGAAATGTTTTGTCACGTTTGTGTTTTTTGTCTTTATGTGTTATTGAGCACTGTGCTTTCAAACAAAATATCACATTTAATTTAAATTTGGTCAAAATGTAAGTGATCAAAATCGCTATATGGCCAAGCAAGTGTAATATCTAATTTGCGGAAGCTGTTTTTGCTTGATAATGATAAACTGTGTGACAACTCAGCATTATAATGAAGCACTGTAGCGCTTGTTCACTAGATGTAAGAAAACGTACCGGAACAAATGTCACACCATCATGATTTTAATTGCCATTTTATCGAAAAGGATCATTTGCACTAATCCTGAATAATATCACAATCGCGATATCTGTCAAAAGTAATCATGATATAATTGATTTTACCATGTTGTGCAAAAGGACACAGAGACAAGCAAATGCAAAAAGACACAAGACACAATGAACATTTCCGCTAAAATATGGAGAATGCATTGACCGTTGACTGATTTAATGACTCTGATATAATTAAGATTACTGACTAAATGCCTACCATTGTTAGTGACTCGTGGCAACATCTATTGTGATGTTAATTTCTTGCACTCTACATGTGTTCTCTATTTGCAGCATATTTCTGTGCGTGTGTCATTTGTCAGCCATGCTTTCTTTCTCCAAAGGAGAATCTGTTGACAAAATGACAAGAATGCTTGCGTTTCGTCTATTTGTCATGCTTTTTGCGTGCACTGCCATGCCATGACACTACATTAGCCTACTTTAAAGCTAACATGCGTAGAAAAAAAACTGGTGCCTCCCTGTGGCAGGAGTGAAAAACACACAGAAATGCACAAAGTGATGCGCTCTGTGGATTGGACGAACGGAGGAATTCACAAGCGGCACCATTTTTGTCAGTGTGATTATCTCAGTTTAACACAAATGAAACCTAAACCATCAGAATAATAACAAAGACGCTATAATGAAAACAATAAATAAACCATCTGATACCTGCCTTCAACCCCCCCCCCCCCCAAAAAAAAAAAACCCTGTATCTTGAATTTAGATGACATGCTGCAGTTATTTAACATATCAGACATAATTTAGGTATTGTGTTTTCTAGCATAATTTAAGGACACAGACAGGCAGGGTAGGGATCTTTCCGCCAATCCATCTCCTTTTCCCCCCATGTCTCAATCTAGCAGTGATAAAGGGGAGCCTCTTCTGCCAGACACATGGCCAATTACAAATTAGCCAGTTTGTCGGGGGAGGAGGGGGGGAATCGTAATCAGGCTTCAAGAGGTGGAGGCCCTTGAAGATTAATTGGAAATGGGCCCCCGGTAAATGTCAATGGCAATCAAGGGTTTGTACAGCTCTGATTGACTCTATACACAGACCCCTCTACCCAGGATAAGCTTTCTCCAGCCGTGACATTGCTGGCACTACTTCCTCACCCTCTCCATCTCCGCTGAAAGGCAGAAAGGACAGGCACAAAGGAGGCAAGGAAAAATGGAGTTGTGAGACAGCGGTGGAATACCAAGGGAGGAAAGAAAAGAGGAACGTTTGACATTTCCAACCTCCCGGTGTGTTCATATTTAGGAGCTTTGGTCATGATTTGAAAGGGTGCGGTGCAGACGCACAAACACCAAAAGAAGCAATTTTCTATGGCGGGACTGGAGCCCACGTGAAAGTCATCATGAAGGCCATTTCATGTTCTTTCAGATATGAGCGTGCAAGTTTCTGTGTGTGTCCGCGTTGCCACCTCTTTCTAAATTCCACGATTCAATTACCCATGTTTTACCCTTTGATACTCACTGCCGATGAAGCAATTTAATGTCTCATTATCTGCCACATACAAATGAAAGCCCAATAGCCCCATTATTCCATTGCAGCTACATGCATCGTATTAATCTGACTTGAATCGGTCGATACAGAGTAAATTGTATGTTACAGAGTTGTTGCCTGTTTGTGTACAGTATAAGTCAGATCCTCATCTGCTCGGTGACAGATATGCATTATTCTGAGTGGCATCTTAATTAGGAGACGGGTTTCTGAGTTCAAGTGTTTCACAGCTGTTGTGAAACGAACGATCGCAGAGCTGAAATACTGCACAATCTCAAGAATTTCATACATGTAGGCCTTAGGCGCTGCTAATTTAAACAACAAAACCACACCCTTTAGGGATTTTGTTGTTTCTACGCTGGTGTTCATGATTTACACAAATAGCTGCCTCACCAGTTGAATAATAGTTACAGTTGTTTCCTCTGGCATGTCTAATATAACATTCAGTTTATAATGATGACAGTGGCAGATTAATAATAATAATAATAATAATAATAATAATAATAATAATAATAATAATAATAATAATAATAATAATTTTCTTTTTAAACAATTTATCCTTGATTTCAAACAGAGGTTGACAAAAACTAGCCTTTCATTTCCAGTTGACATCAGACGCTAGCTGTCTTTTTCAGCTGTCGCTCCCTAATTAAGCTGATATTAGCTCATGACTTTCTGAAATTCTGACATTTTAGTGTATTCAGCCGACCTACAGCAACATAAGCATCCCCACCAACTGATGATCATTGTGGAAGATGGAAGAAGTTGCATTTTTCTTGAGTTGCAATGTATCCCAGATACAAATAAGATAAAACACAGGATCTGCCACTTTTCTATTTTAACAACCCTTTTCAGATTAATTTTAGGATTTAATGCTGTATTGGGTAATGCCGAGTTTGCTGGTTAACATTCTCAAATCTAATAAACAGCAAGACAGAGCTGCTAATGTTACCTTAAACCCTGATAGCATCCAGGGTGGGCTACCACACAGTGGTATATTAATGCACATTTCTAGTCATAAGCTGTTTTTTTGGGTGGTTTTTAAGGTGTGATGCTGCAAGCTAATGTAGTAATTCTTCACCTTTCAAATATAGCTACTGGAGGTAGCGATTAGCTAGTTTGTGAGACATGCTATCAGTAGCAGCTTACTATACTTTAGAGCCATGGATGTATTATTAAAAATGGATCCTGGACTCCAGGGTGGCACCCGTTCAAGTGAATGAAAATTGCTCACTGAGTGCATTAGTGAAGAAAGCTCCGAGTTCAAAGCTACGGATTTTGCATGGTGCACCTGTAGGCCCTGTGTTTGACCCGCCGCTGCTGCTCCTCCGCCTTTAGACTTACATCAGAATATCACACACAGAAAAGCTGCTTTTCTAGGCCCAGATATGAAATGGCTGAAGATTAAAAACTCATAACACAACTTGACCTTCTTTGCAGTACCCCAGGTGGCCACTGGGAAAGAGACTGGCTGCAACACAATATAATGCACGCATGGTTAAAACAGATAATCGTTCACTGTAATATGTACTTTACTTGCTATAGCACCACGCACGCTTTGCATGTGGATGAATTCAAAGCTATAAATGCAAGATTTTCTGTGTAGGTTCCGAAAAAAAGGTTAATATCCTGCCAATAAATGCTGTTGAAAATGATTTTTCTGAGTAAGTAAACAAATGTCCCTTTACCTCATGAGTTGTAACAGCGCAAAAGAACCTGTGATTTTGAGACAAGTGTCTTAATTTCCCGAGTGTACATAAACCTCACATTTAACTGTGCTAAAAAGTTACAGCTCCATCACCCTACTCATAAACAGCTAGAGCAGCACCACCACCGCACCATTCACCCATGAGCATCCAAAATGTTTGAAGGAACTTTTTATACGGAGTTGTTTGTGACGCTTGAAGAGACGGTTGTCAGTACTGGGTGCTGGGGAGGAATTGTCATCACTGTCAGAGCTACCTGTCTTCCATGCTTCGTGATTTTCACCTGCAAACAGCCACTGCGACAGCGAAATCGAAGCATGACAGGTCAGCCTGGGTTGGGTGGCATCTCGCTACTCCCGCCAAAGCTGTACTGTAGTGACAAATGCTGTCAATATATTGACTGACTGTCAAAAAGTTGGAAAACAGCATTCTCTTACACGAGCCAGCCTTGTCACACACAATCCCTCTACAGTACATTTAATTCCCTCGCTTCCTCCCCAGCTCCTCATACCCTTGCAAATTTCTGTTACTGAGGCAGAAAACACCCGCTTTAGTCGATTAGATGCCTCCACTGACAGGAAGAACAAAGTCAACTGAGCATTGAGGCAAGATGACTAATGAGGAGGGAGTGACAGAGGAGGAGACTGAGCGTTACGTCAATTATTTCATCGATACTGGCAGTTCATCAACCCGGACAAACATTAGTTGTTACTAAACAAGATTTGGGGGGTTTAGCAGTGCCAGAGGGCAGCATTTGGTAAAACTGTGTTGGTGAAAGACGGCAACTCAGGGTTGTGATAGGACAACAGTTTCCTGAATCAGTCTCTGTTCCTCCAACACTACTTTTCAAGGGAAGATGAAAATCAATTAAGCTAATCTACTGAATAAAC
Source organism: Acanthopagrus latus (assembly GCF_904848185.1). Lineage (NCBI taxonomy): Eukaryota > Metazoa > Chordata > Actinopteri > Spariformes > Sparidae > Acanthopagrus > Acanthopagrus latus. The sequence goes on along the minus strand of NC_051044.1, from coordinate 22,993,946 downwards.
CTGTGTCTAACAGAAGTTCTCCCTCTCAAAGACTAAAATCAGGACACTTGGGTAGGTTTTCAGCTAAAATCACAATCACCTGTGTCTAGGATGATTATTATTTCCTTTTATTGTAAACATTCTGCTAAGATCTTCAATATGTTTCAATGTGGTTATGGCAAAAATCACTGTAGGGAAATTTGTTTTTTGCACCTCAAGCACAGGACCTTTGGACCAGGATGGGAAGATGCTAGCTGGTTAGCATGCTATATATCTCTGCAACACAACACACAGACATCAAAATATTATGTTATTTCTTTACATTCTGTTGACCTTTTTTATTATTATTTTATTATTTTTGAGAATATTAATGACAAAAGAGTGGATTTTGGAAAATGTTAACGGGAGCAATATCTAGCGTTCAGAATCTGTTATTTCAGCAGAAATTGTTACCAGCAACCAGTGTTTGTCGTTTGTGTCTTTTGGAAAATCGGGTTACTGAACACATTTTGTGTGAAAGCAGTTCACAGTTTGGTCTGCAAAGACTTTTTTACTGGCTGTGTGAAGAGTTTTGTGACTTCGGTTTTGACCTATGCTTGTTGGCAGTGGTATCTATCTATGTATAGATCACAGTCATGTTCCTACTGAACTACACAGTCTTCTCTGATGACTGCAGTGTGACTGGGAGACAGGAAAAAGCAACAGAAACAAAACAAAAAAATGGCTCTCCTTTTTTTTTTTTTTACTGAAAGCCCAAAATACTCACTAATGAGGATAGACCTTGTTTCTGCTTTTCTTTTCTTTTTCAGCAGACTGAATATTTTGGGCTTTTTGAACTGCGGTTGGGTCAGAAAGTTCAGGGATTCAAGGATTCTCACCTTCATACAAGCACAAGAGTACAAGCATGAACAACAGAGCAAAAATAAAAAAAATAATCAGTTGCTGAATGTGAATGGAAAGTTCACTTATTATTTTCTAGCGACACAGTGCAGTAAGATATGAAAGAAGTGGCTCGGGAGAATAAGTCAAGAACAGGATGTAAACATCCGGCATGAGTTGAATTTAAATGCACCCGGTGGCCCCACGGAGGAGCTAAACTGTATCATCCAGAGACACAAAGGTGGCTGGGTCAGTAATGACAATAACATCTGTGTAGAGCGATGTCAAAATATTAAGAATAACATGCTTCAGACAAACATTCAGCATGTAATTTATGCAGCAGTGACACACAGATGGATGTCACCTCTGCTTCCCATTTGGAGGAGAGACATTTCTATGAATGTGAGGGCAGAGGAGCTTTTAAGCGGATGTTCATTTGTGGTGCCAACAAAAGTAAAGAGCTGCACGCTCTCCTGTCAACCACAGCAGTGATTTTACTCTGGGTTTAATACCTTTGAGGAGTCTAAGGAAGAAAACTTGGATTTGTACACAAAAGCAAAAAAAACAAAAAAAACAAGAGTCAATCTCATCAAGCTGATTTGTACAGGACATCGTCCAAAAGCAGATGGTAAACAAATATTTTGAAACCATGTTTTCTTTGATATTCTGGATGGGCCTTCACTGTCTGATTTGTAAGCCAGTGCCAGCGACAACTGCATTTTAGAAGCGCTGCCAGATATATTACAAGGGGGAACTGGAGCAGAACAGCTCTCTGGCGATGCACCATGGACATTATGCAAATACCATGAGAGAACATATTAGCTAGTCTATCGGTTCCCCTTTAGAGATGCCTCCACCAAATTGTCTCAGAGGTCGCAGTGAGCTCCCACTGAGCTGAGGGAAGGCTGAATTTAAATCAGGGTGACGGAGCAGCCTTTCGGACTTTTCGCATCACTCTTGCCACTCTCCAAATGTGTAACAGCACCAACACAGCACATCTCTCAATTTACTTAAAGCAGCCGCTGCGTGCACACGCCACACACTTGATTGTCACAAATACGCCTTGATGAAGACGCATTCAATCTGAAAAACTCATAGTAGTTCATTGAAACACATTTGGTGTAATGTCCCATAACACTTGACGTCTCCACCAAGTCAGAACGGTTGGAGGAGCAACACTGACGGCGGCATATATTCCCAGTAATAGCCTTGATGTTTGTTTTTAAAGAGGCTGTGGCACTGCATGCCATTATAGGGCTAATGATGTACGATTGTCATCTCACACATTGCAGAGTTAATTGGGCCTCTGTGATCATGCCTAATGGCTTTACCAGGGAATTATTGACACAATGATGTGGGCTGACGTGCTACAGGTAGGTGAATAAATAAATAAGCAAGCCCCCTCCACCCCCCCTCCACCTTTTTCTCCCCAGACGCGAAGCTCGTCAATCTTAGCAACTGCCTCTGGAGCACCCCAGTCAGTTAACATTTTAGAAAATGGCTGCCCATTAATAATAAAGGCATATTAACATAAGTGAATTCTGCTGCGGTGTGGGATTCAGTGGAACAGTTATTAAAGTCCAATTTGGCCCCATTAATAATGCATCCACCTTTGACTTTCTGATATCCAGATTATGTGGTATTACTGTGGATATACATTATTTATTAACCACTTTCAATTGGGGACCTTGATGACTTCTAATTGGTAGGTGGTGGTGCCATTAAGTTACCCCTGATGAGACTTGTCAATCAAGATGCATTTTCTCGACCTCAGTGTCCAACCGACACGCACACGCGCGCATACACACAGAGTCGGGCGCCAGGTGCCAACGGTGCCAACAGTGCCACGGCGCGGGACGGGGGCATAGTGCTCCACCCCGCAACCCTGCCGAGACGCAGAGGTCTGACTCCTGTCCATCACGGCCATTTGAAGTGTTGCAGAGGGAAGGCTGAACGGCATGGGGCCTGCTGTTAGAGAGGCCTGGCTTTAAAAGTTAATGGCTCCCGTACTATGCTGAATGACACGGGAAGGGTGAGCGATTGTCATGCCTCCGTCCTCTGGGGGCCTTTTGTCAGTCAGTCATTCAGATAGACAGACGGTGGCACATGCGCTTCCATACAGATACACCCGGGCATATACAGTGCATGCTCTATACATACACAAGGGTAAATGTATAAATGTGGGCAGGAGTGAGCCTAAATTTGCTGTAATCTAACGTAATAATGAAATAATAGAATCTGCGAATATGCAAAAGTGTCGTGCCGAAGAAACAACAAGGCTGTCAGCCTTCAAAGCAGCGTGCCGTAACTTTTCTGATGACACATAATGGGCTGTACAAAACAAGCAAGACAATGACAACACATCCCGCTCAACTTCAGGCTGCTACAATCACGCTGAATAGCATGTCACTCTGTCCAGCATGTTGAGATTCCATTGCATGGTAGATCAGCCCAAACTAATTTGAAACTGAATGACAATCACTCGCTCAAGAGCGTTTCCTGCCGCACAGAAATGGCTGAGTAACAATTTGTGCACAGCAGAGTAAAGAGAAAAAGGAAAAAAAAAAAAAAAACGAGTGCGAATGAATTCTGCTCCCCTGAGTGCTGGCAAGAAATGGAATCAAGATAAAAAAAAAAAAGGAGGAAGTGAGATATCTCGTTAAATACACTGGAATTGGATACACGCAGCAGAACCGCACAAAGGCACCCACCCGCCCCCCCTCCGTCCACACGCGCACACACACAAACCCACACAAATACACGCACACATCCACACCTCGCTCTTACAAATGCACAGAAGCAGCTGAGCACACAGATTCAGGCTGCACACATCCTAAAAAAAATCCAGGGGATGCACATATTTCAACAGAACTAAACACAATCTTCAGGCACCTACCTGGGTTTTATTAATTGATATTTAATCTGGGCTTCATGGGAGAGGTTTTCTGGCAAATAAAAGGGACCTCATGTTGAATCTGGCAAGCACTACATCCCAAGAGCCGCAGTAGCACCAGCTGTGCGTGACTCAGAGATATTCAGCAGCTCTGTTAACAAGGATGGATATGGTGAGGAGTGGACTTGAATGGGAGTTTTTGAGGCCACCTGGATCACTTCATCAGACCGTCCTGAGTTTGTGACCACTGCCCAACGGCCATCTGCATGCCAGGTAATGTGATTCAGACATCAGTTCTTTGCAGTGGTGGGAATAGAGACTTGTGATGCACAGTGCTGTAAAAAAAAAAAAATGTTAAAAAAAATGAGCTGAGCGTGAAATAAAATAGTTGATGTGGAGATATATAAGGTGCAAGTAATGTGAGACACAACTTTTGTCAGATTATGTTGAGAAATTATCAAGAAAAATGGTTTCATTAAATTTGAGCAGGCTCTATCACTTTCAGCATTATTGCTTTGGTAACTGAGCATATAACCTCAACTCAACTGCTTTATTAGGCACACCTTAGTAAAACTAATATAAAATGAAGAACAGCCCTGCAGTACACACACCTTCATGAAGATTTGAATGTATTTGTATTCTTCTTATTATTATCCTTATTGTTGTTGTTATTAGTGTTATTGGTACTATGTTCTTTTTCTAAAAGTGTCAGTCAGCAACTAAGCCACTGAGTGACATCACTGGACGCAGTTCATGAGACCACATGCAGCAGAGCCACAACACTCTTTTTCTTTCACTTCTTTTTCACACATGCAGTAGTGCTCACCAAGACCTGCAAACGCACTGTCATATGTAAAACTGGTGGAAGGGGCCCTTTTAGACAACACGAGCGATGTAGGAAAAGGAACGTACAAAAGCAGAAACAATGCAAAGATTTAAAAAAAAAACAAAAAAAAACATGAAAAACAAATTCACCAGAAACATTTTGTTTGTGTATTTGGCTGTTTTGCGTGTATTTGTTGTCAAACTGATGAAGGTGTTTCCTTCATCTGCTCCCGTTTTGTCCGTGTGCATGTGTTTTCCCTCGTCGGCCACCGTTCGCTAGGGTCAGAAAGAGGGAAATATGGGACAGAAAATACATGAATGAAACTGTTTACGTTCTCGACTCTTGTCACATTAATGATGTACTTGCAATTTTTCTGATATTTACAGTTTAATTAATGACTTTTTTCATGTTTAATTAATCATTAACTCACAGTTTGTTAAGGTCTTGTTAGCAACATTACTATGAAATGTTTGCATTAATATTCATATACACTGAATATTCATACCCATCCTCGCCCATCAGTATGCCCGCTAGGCACCGGTGGAAGGCCAGCACTTATAATTGGCAATCTTTTCCTGTTGGTTGACAGTACAGAGGAGTCATTTCCTTGCATTCAAATCTGGGAGTCGCACAAAGCCGGCTTGTCAACTTTCCACTTCATTACAGGTCAAGCAATAGACTCATTTCTCTCAGGCGCGTCGCTCCCATAATTGTTTTCTACCTCTCCTTTCGTGGCCAATTTACATGTGCTTCCTCGCTGGGTGTAAAAGAGACAGAGAAAGGAAAGATGAAAATGCTCCCGCTTTTCACTTCCACTCACCGTCCATTAACGACTTGACACATGGAACGCAAAAAAAAAAAAAAAGTAATATGAATTTTGTTCGCCTTTCTGTAGCGTTTGCTTTGAGGCATATGATACAGTATGTCGAGCCGAGCCGGGAATCTGATGGGAAATTATAGTGTAGAACAGAGAGGACGGGGATGAAAGCAGGTTGAAGGGAAAAAGGTACCGACTGCATGCAGCAATATGTAGCCATGAAGGAGGCTGTCTGCTGGAGTTCATATAAGCGTTCCTATATGAAACTGACTCCACATGCTGCTTTACGGTGAAACGGAAACAACCCCCAAACAAAACAGATGATGAACGGTTAGCTTTTGAGAAAAATGAAGTAACGTGCAAAGCTCATTAGAAACAAGTTTGTTTGTTTATTCATTTGTTTTGGCATAAACAAGATCTTTCTCTTCTGAAAACTACAAAAAAAAAAAAAAAAGATTCAAAGCAGCTGATTGCACACATCGTCTCTCCTGCGACAGCTTGGCAATCTTTGCCTCGGCCTCACACCCTCATGTCCATCAACAGAGGGCTGCTGCAACATTCACCTTTAAATGAAAACAGCAGTCAAATGGTCAGCTGAAGGGCCGATACTGCACATGCGGCGATATTGATCAAAAAAAGGATAATCTAACTGCTGTCCCTGCTTAAAAAATGGACTGCAAAAGGGGGGAGGTGGGGATAGTGAGGCTACATGGAGCGGTCGGTAAAGCAGGTAAAATCTGATATATTACGACTACAAACCGAAGCACACCGCTCACCTGCAGGATGGAGACAGCCTCCGGTGCACCCGCAGGCTGCTACCAGGAAACTCTCCACAGAGACCGAGGAGCTGGCATCATTGAAACATCCTTAAAATATTAAAAACCTGCAATGGTAATAAACACTAATAAAAACCATTTGGCAGGTGACTAAAAATAAGACAAACGGCGGCAGTAAAAACCTCCCCGACATGAAAGAAAAAGAGAATCACAGTTTCATGTGCCCTCTTGCTCTGGGATGGATTTCAAAATAAAAAGCAGATATTTAGGTTGACACAGCTGCGGCAACCACAGGTCTGTGTATCCTCGAGCAACAATTCGAATTGTGGAAAGGAAAAAAGCAACTATTAGCCAACCAATGCTGAGTGTTTACCAAAATTTCATGACGTGTTTTCACAGAATGCCCCTCCAACCACAAAAACCCTGTTTGGTTTTATTTTTCTTTTCTATTTCAGTTTCACTAATCTGGGCTTGCTGATATCTGCCTCGTGGCTTCCTCACTAATACTTATTATCAGTTTTACATTCTGCAAATAAATCACAAAGAATTTAACTGCCAAAACGATGTACTGGGAAGGCTGCGCGCTAAGTCATAACAGTGTTACTCTGGCAGATACGAAGGTCTGCCTTCAGTGCCTGCAGTTCAAGTTTCTGGCTTCATGCACTTCTGACGTTCCACTGAAAGACTTCCTGAATTATTTCGTGACACCATAATATTCACTGAGGAAAGATTTACAAAGACTGTGTGTGGTCACTGTGTTTCTACTCAAATGTCGTCCAGACCTTGATTTTACTGATTCAGATTTTCTCCAGATTGTTTCTAATGTGTCTGAGGATGTTTTAAACACTCGCATCGTTTCATGGAAACATATTTATGCGAGCAGAATGACTCTGTAAGTCGTTGTGAGATCAGATTCACAAATCTCCTTCACCTAGTGATCGCTCGTAATGTATACACACTCACACTTGGGAGGACATCACATTGACTTTCATGTTTTCACTATAGAGATTTACCCTAAAGCTGGATTTGAAGCAGATGAAGGAGATTTACCAGAGTCCCACCACAGATACCTGCTGTATAAGTCTTGATTTATAGTTAAGCATCAGATTCCACCCCAATTGCGATGCCAGACACATGTACTGTATTCATATTCCCCACAGTGACTCTGTTTACATTCTTTAATTTACTGTGTGACACAGGCCGACGCTGGGTGTTTAAATTCGCTGTGAGCAGAAGGCCTGCAATATGGCTCTGTTAGATGTGTTTTTCCTAAAGGGACAAATCTTTCTTCAACTTCCATCATGTTGTCTCCCGATGTACTCCACCCAGATTAAAAACTTGTGAAGCAGTTGTTTCAGTCTCCATTTTGATCAACCAACTATGTCATCTCCATCGGTACTGGGCGAGATTTGGAACTTGGAAGTTTGTTTTGCTTAAACAAGGTTTGGGCAGGACTGACGAGAAGTTGTTACTTTCAACATGACTTTGAAACAGGATGATCACAAGCAGCCGCATAGTGACGGATGAGCCCGGATGTGCCTGGGCCATTTAAACCTACACAACCAGCAAAATCTGATGCTGGCAAAAACCGACCCCCACAACGCTGCTGTAACCGTGATTGTAGCCGTAACCGTGCGTGCAAACATGCAGATATTTGGTCAGTAGACCACTGCAGTCGTCAGGATTCAGTGTATGACATGGCTGCAACGGTTGTGCAATGATGCTTAGGGGAAATTTACTGCAGCACTGACAGAAGACTAAATAAAGAATGTGCTTAAAATAAAGAGTGTCCAATGTAGCCTCAGAGCCAGCGCACGTTGTTATTAAGTATAAATCCAGCTGGACCCTAACCAGTCCACCTCTTAACCACATCCCTGACCTAAAACCTGTCTCGCTGCACAGTCACGATTCACCTCGTGGCAATCTGCTTCTTGCCTCTGAATGAGATGCATGTGATCAACACAAGTACATGCTGGCATTTCATCACTGTGTACCTCGATTCATAACAGTGATGTATCAAATCCAAGAGCTTTTGTTACTCAGAATTTCACCCGGACATTTTTAAATCACGCTCATCCAGTAATGCTTATACAGCGGCTTCGTGTCGTCTCGTCCTCCCTCCGTCTCTCTCCTGTGTCAGCCTTTATGAATCCTCCTCCATCTGAAGCCACAGCGCTGCGATAATCTTGCCCCCTCTCCTCTGAATATCTCTCTCATCCTCTTTCCATCCCACACTCCTCCTCAGTGTCTCAGAGCCCCGTTTCTTGATGCCAACTGGCAGCGGCAAGCGAAGACAAGTTTCTCTTATGTCACCCTACGCACCGACTGCACGATAATGCTAATTCACCACGACAACAATTTAGCGTCGTTACCATAAATGCTCGACATGTTCCCAAACAGTCCCCGTCGTGATTGGCACCACAATTACACAAAGAAAAGCGACTGACAAGCTGAAATGTAATGCGAGCAAACCTTGCCCTGGATTGCATCAGTGGCACAGAATCGACTGCAACAGGCTCTCTTAAAACGCATTTGGCAAAGCAGAATCAACATTCGATGTAGTAGCACACATGTGCATTTAAAGGCTCCTTGCCCCAAATGATTGCTCAAAGGTGTAAAGGGATTTGAAACCTTGCATGCTTGTCCTGGCTGTCTTATTCTTCCTGTTCCCAAAAAGCAGTCAGACACTTTCTTACAGTATGAAAGCTCTTTTTTTTCTCCTTCCTTTTTCCAAGTCTGATGTTTCATCAGAGAGGAATGAATTTCAACTCGCTCTTGTGCATTTTATCATTGACAAGCATGTGTGAGTCTCCTTTATGACACATGCCTGCTGTTTTTTTATTTTTTTTTTTGGAAAAACTCGCAACAAACTACTATTATCAAACAAGTGACGGAAGGCTTTTCATTTCCCATTTTCTCCCCGACCACGAGGCTGTTTTTCTGGGCTGTACCGCGGCGAGACCTTCACAAGGCCGAGCTTTTAATTGCTTCCTCGCAGGGGGTTCATCTTGACAGTGCCTCACATCCTTTCTTCTGTGGATAAAAAAAAAAAAAAAAAAAAAAAAAGGGGAGAGAAATCTTAGAAACAGCGGCAAAAAGGATTTCTGCCTACGCTTGATCTCCCCTGTGGAGTTTGTCAAACAAAAGAAGATCCTTTAATTTGGTCACAACAGGGGCCTTCCACTGTACTCCGCGCACAGAAATTCTGCCAAGAAAAAGTCAGTGCTCCCCCTAATGCCCCAGATGAGTTGTCTGACCTCGCAAAAGTTCACGCACATGACTATGAATATCTTGTAGTCAACATGTCTTTTATAACAATGTCACCTCTTCCTTTTTATTCCAACGATCTGACACGAGAGCGGGAAACACGATGTATTTCTTCCATGTTCTACGATGAGCTCGGGCTTATCAAACCATCTGAGTATTGCTGCGTTTAACTTTTTCTCCTTTCTCCTCTCTGCCAGACTTCCACCTGCACTATGGTCTTCAGCAAGTCTCCATGGGAACTGGCACACAGGAAATTGTTTCTCATAACCAGAGCACCTAAGGTGAGAGGGGCTTAAGATCTCCGAAGAAAAAGCTCAAAATAGTGCTGGCTGGTACAGGAGGTACCGACAATCTGTGTGGTCTCAGTGATGCAATAATAAAACATAGGCTGTGCCAGTTTTACTCCAAAAGGGATGAGTTGTAAATCTATCTATGTTCCTCACATGTGGCTCTGCTCCATCTGCTGCCGCCATATATCCTCAGCGAGTGAAATGAGAAAAGTCTTAATACTTTTAGGAAAATTGCTTTTTAAGAGAGCTCGAGTTTAACAACAAACTGACAGGTAATTTAATAGATATATGCTGCAACACAATGAATTGCATTTGAGGACTTAAGGACTGAATCTGTGCCGTATATACAGCACACATGAATTCATGACACGGAGGCGAGTTCAGCCGACACTGCACACCCACCGCCTGTTCAGTGACCATGGACTTTGTTTTCATAACTAAATTTTAATTTTAATTCACATTATTCTGACATTCATTTTATCTTGCAGGCTCATGGGCCTTAAATGCTATGCAAATGCATGCATATACTGCGCATTTGAATATATTGTTGCATATGTGCGAGTTGTCTGCCTGACATAGTGTGGGAGTATGCATGAGCATTTTCTTTGCATTCCTTATTCAAGAGAAAAACCCTCACAATCCGTCTCCGTGCAAATGTAAATCTCCCCTAAAGCAGATTTATTGTGCTGGCAGGTGCCCTTTTTTCTTTTAAAGAGGTCTGAGGTGTTTTGAGAGAGGCAGAGGCTGAGTGATCCATTTGCCCAGCAGGGGCTGCTGCTCTGTGGGGAGTTGGAGGTCTCTGTGTCCCTGGAGGATCTTGATCCCCCTCTCATCCATCTCCAGGTGCACCTGTGTGCTCTCTCTCGTTTAAAGCCCCTCTCTGGCTCTGCTGAAAGCCAAGTGGATCCTGGTTAGTCCAACTCTGGGGCACGCCTTTGCCATGTGAGGCTTAAAGGTTTAATATAGTGTTGAAAGAAGGTAATTCAAGGGGTTACCTAACTGAAATAAGTGCTAACAACCCTGGTAAGTTGGCTTTAAAAGCACCATGTGATGAGTAACGCAACTTTCTACCAACCAACCTGAATAGCATTCAAACTAAATATAGCAGTTTTACTGCAGTCAGAATGCAGTTGTTTTTCTGTCGTTGAACTCTTTATGTTCCAAATAAGATCATTTGAAAGGGTTTTATACCGGGGATTTGGGGATTTGAAATTGTGATGCTGAATAAGAGCAGTATGCAGGTTCACCTTGCTCTCAAGACTGGAGTGATACTGTCCAACACACCTGCATCTGAATTAGCTGGATGTTCAAGCATCTCAACACATCCTCATGCCTGATGATACCTCTACCAACTGAATAGGTCGAGTGTCAGCGTTGGTTGCAGTTCGGTCAGGTGTAGGCACTACAACTGCTTGGTTAGGTTTACAAACGCATTGTGGTTTGGGTTAAAATCACAATGTGTATGTACGTAATGTAAGTTGGTAAATTAAAACAACTCAACTTGACTTCTGGTTTCACTCTGGAGACGAACAGTATGACAACCCTGAGCTTGTTTAACCCAAATGTCTGTTTAAATCAGATTTAATCATAACTACAGCTGCTAGACATGCCTGTCTAACACCAAAGTAAATATGGGTTGTAACTTTCACGACTCAAAATGGTGAGGACCCAAAAGCAGACACACAGAGGCAGGCAGGTTGAAAACATGAAGCAAGCCTTAATGAGCGGATGGCTGAAATCCTTAAAAAAAATGAAGTTCAAAACGCTTGGAAGAAAAGACAGGCAAAGGAAAGTCCAAGGAAAAAAGCTACAGAGAAACAGAGATTGAAGGACAAGAAAAACAAGCGGAACAAATCAGGAACACAGGGAACACAGAAGGGAAGGAGGAACAGGCACAGGAACACAGGATGAGAGCAGGACTGCACAAGAACAGACAACCAGCGAAGAGTGAGGGGACAACACAGGCTGACATACAAACTAAGCTAACAAGGGGATGATGTGCAGGTTAAGAAACACTGGAGACAGGACAGTGCTAATGACGCCAATGTGACACTAGAAGTGTATGAATCGTGACTCATCCAGACCCGGGTCTTTAAAATAATCTGTGAGTTGCAAATCTCTGGTATCATTAACTCGAATCACTTGAGTCCTACTATAATGGAGGATCTAAAATGATAAATAGTGTCACACAGAGCCGTATACATAGTAAGCTTGCAGCACACGAGCCCCGGGCTGCTGCTGTGTTTCTGGCATCGCGGCTTGTGAGCTGCGGGCGTTTCCGAAACACTCATAGCTACTATCCAGCTCGTCAGAGCAGGATAGTGCAAACAGCCGGCTACATTCTGAATGAGTAGCAGACGAGGGAGAGAAGTCTCTGGGTTAGACTTCCTCAAGTCAGTGTGAAAAGCACATCCCTGTCGTAGCACAACAGAAGCCTTTCTTCTACTTCTAGTAGCCTAGGCTACTGTAGGTTTGGTGTATAGATGTAGCATAATAAAATGAAATTAGTTTGATCGATCTTTTCAAAATAAAATAATTATTAATATTAATAATATTAAGTAGTATATTGTAAGTAGGCTGTTTTTATCTCTTTTTGCACCTTATTCATTTACACCGTTCCTACCTCAGTGCTCTATCATATTATTTGTTTTATCTTATTTTGTTTTATGTTATTGTAGTATCTCCTTTATTTGTCCAGTCATGTATATAGTATTTTATTGCACTGTGTTCTTTACTACGTTAGTGGTTAAGAGACAATGGGCTAGGACTGAGTTTCCATGGTGATTAGGCAATACTGACTCAAGTGACTCAAGCACAACCCGGCTCAATTTAGTGAGTGACTCATAATGACTCGAATCCGTAAAAGGAACCATTTTTAACCAGCTCTAGGTGACACAGGTGTAGGGGCGAATCAGGCGGAGGAGCACAGGAACACAGGAGGGAAACAGAACACTGGGAAAGCATGTTAGCAGGAAGTAGACGGCGACTGCAAGACACAAGAGCATGCAACTACAAAATAAAACAGGAAATCAACAAACCAAAAACCATATCAGTAATGAGCTGGTTCATTTTCAGTAGGGTTTAGTATCCATGTATTGTATCAATTTTGCCATTGCTTTTGATTATATATCAGCAGTTTATTCTTAGTTATTTCAACCGCACAGTGTGTATATTGCTTGTATCTGCTCTACATATCTGCAAGCCTGCTAACTTGTTTTCATGCTCTCTCAATCGAAACATGATGTTTAATGTTAAAACCAACTCTCAGGTTTGTGGGAGGCATGTGTATGTATAGCTTATTGTAACTGGTAGCTTGTGTGATGTGGCAACTAATAATATCATAACAGCTCATATAGTGAGAAAAGTGTTGCATTATCATCATTTTACGTCTCAAATAAAGCTGCAAGTAAACCAAAAGGCAAGGGTTTCAGTACATTAATAAACTAAATTAGTGAAACCAAGTATTATTTAATAGTAATTGCATTCTCACATTTTATTGATGTATACAGTTAAGCCACTAAGTGGCACCCATGAGAGTTATTTTGGGCCTTTGATGCCATGCTCACTTCTACTTCTACTATTGCAGGCAAGCAGCAATATTTGTGACCTTTACAGTTCAATTAATATCTTTGTTAAACCAAGCCATCCACCTTAGCTGTTTAAATATTCTGTGTATTAAGAAGTTTGTTAGGAACTTGTTGTATATTTTAGCTGCAATTGCACGTCACCAGTAATTTGCCTATATATCATCATCCATCACCTATTATTTATATTTTTTGTGTGTCAACACAAAATGTTATCAGCCATATAGTAGTATGTAGTATAAAGAGCCAAAAGTCTCGGATTGAAGTTTTCTCTGTTCTACCTTTTCAGTCTGCCATCTGCCATCAACTAGCCATACAATAAAACAAAATTCACTGAATCAGTAGACGTTGAGGTGGGGTATTTTTGTATTCAGCATCACTAGATAAATGTAAATATTTATTTTTAACACATATTCTATACACACATACATATTAGGATGTTGTGCACCCCTACAAATGATGTGATAACAACAAGTTTTCTCAGTCAAAGGTCCTTGATGCACCTCTACCTGTTGCTGGTTGATGGCAGATGGCAGACTGAAGCCAATGCCTTTTGCTTTACTTGCAGCTTTATTTGGGAGGTAAAATGATGATAATGCAACACTTTTCTCACTATGTGATCTGTTAATACATTATGATCCGTTATTACATTATTAGCAATCATTACATTATTAGTTGCTACATGTGACTATACATGAGATCAGCATTACACCAACATTTGCTATGATCCAAATAATGTGTTTGTTTGCTCCACAATCATTCCAGGGACCTCCTGGCAACTAAAAACACTGTACACCATCACCCATGGTTGGAAGTCACTGGTGTGTATTCATGTCATGCACGTTGTACAGTACGTGTATGTGTGCATATAGTACTTTGTATCGGTGAAGACAATACATGCTGGTGGTATAGCCATGAGAGTTGCATTAAAAGTGAATGGTGTCTCTGTATCAGTCTCTGTAGAAGACAATTCAGCTAATAGGCCTTTGAGAAGCTAATCTACAACAACAGTCTTAGCTGGCTGTTGGTATCTTTCAGAAACAGCTGGAGGGATTTAGATCTTTATGACAATGAAAATGTATGAGCATAGGAGGTGCAATATAAATTCCGGCATGATGCGCGCAGCAGTTGATGGACAATTTGTGTTCCTTCGGAGACAAACGGAGACAAATGACGGTTGCCTGTTGATTTTTTTGCAGGCTGGACTGCTGGGGGAATCTGCCTGAGCACTGCTCATTCTGTCATCTCCGGCAATGAGAATGAATGTCAGACATTATGCTTGATCAGCTATGACCACTATATTTGCCCTCAGGAAGCGTTGACGAATACTTAAATCACGCACTTTGACTCAGTCTGCAGCTCTGCGCTTCGGCTCCCCAAAATCTCTCTTTTCTCCTCATCCCCGTCGCTCTCGCCTCTCGTCCCCCCCCCCCCCCCCACACTCTTTTCTCTCTCTCTGCTTTCTGTCTCTTCATCTGAGAATATGATTTGTCATGGTGACTGAGAGAGGAGATAGAAAAAAAATGTTTACTTCAGGAAAAAAAAAAAAAATGTCTCTAACGTGTCTTAATGTATTCTTTTAAAAGAATTGACGCAGTGGCTCGGAAAAAGATTAATTTATCACGCCATCAAGCACAGGAACAGCTGCAGAGAAGGATGGGTGTAAATTGCGAGTCGCTGACAATGCCTGCGTTACAGATGGATTTCTCTGTCTGCGTTTCATATTGAGATGCGGGGTGTGCGAGGGGAGGGGAGAGGGAGGGGTGGGAGAGAAAAGGGGTTAGCGGAAAAAAAGCAATTTTGTCAGCTCTCGTCCAAACTTTGTGACGGGGGTAATTTTGATCCATTAGCTCTCAGCTGCTCGCCTTGGCCAATTTTCCATCGTTCTCTCTTTCACAAGATCGGCCCCAGGGAGAAATACCTTTGGCCCTAATGGAATCTGTTTTCAGTGCAAAAAATGTGAATGGATACGTATCTGTCGGATGCTCCCCAGCTTCCCACTAACCCGTTCTGTTGTTTAAGTCGGTGTGAAATTGTATGCAGGTGTGTGGATTGTTAACAGAATATCAGTCCGCTCCGTTCTTAAGCCACGAGTTTAAAGTTTGATGTGGATTCGGGAGAAGTTTTTAAGGAATTGCTCCCGCTGTGAGTCTGCCTAGAAAAAGCCCGGGAGATGGGCGAGAGGCCAAAAAGCCACCCCCTCAATACTGGGATTGTGAGATGACAATAACAGGCGAGATCAAAGGGAGTGGAGGGGAGGGAGGGGGGGGGAGAAATTCTGGAGAGCCACCTCCAAAATCGCATCACAGGCTGAGCGAGCGTGGCAGCATTTAAGGTGCTATTTGTAATATCTTTGTCCCTCGGCCCACATAATGGGAAGTGGAGGCAAATGCTGCAATTCGACAGACGTCTTTGTTTAAAAAAAAAAAACGTGTTCACACGGTTCTCTTTTGATTAAGACGCTCAGTCGAGACGAAGCTGCACAAATGAAAGACACAAAATGCACATGATTCATGCTTGAAATAACCAGAACATCATAAAGCATTACCAGGACGCTCTTTGTTTTAAGAGAGCCCCCTGATTGAACTGTTGCAATACATCAGCTGGTGCAATCTGATTTTTTTTCCCTTTCTCCTAATGATAAGAGGGCAGCATTTATTGCCTTTCAGGCTTTTTCTCAGACCCATTCGTGCCCTCCAGCATTGTTCTTGGAGCAGCTTCTCCAGGCAAAGCCTCTTCAAATGGAGAGGATTATATAGGCACAATCACAGCCAGAGTGCTCCCTCAGACCACAGCTCAGGGCTCCCTTCCTGTTGCACCCTCCAGGAGGAAGCAGGCCCTCCATTAAACGCAAGAATGTTTTCTGCAAGAAGGATTACTTTACTGTATATTGGTCCATCCTTGCCCCCCCGCCCACACACACACACACACACACACACACACACACACGCACACACACACACACACACACACATCTTCTCCAGCTCTTCCGACTGACCACCCGCGCTGTGGACCTGTTCCTGAGATTTCCTCGGCTCAGATTAGAAATGCCAATTATGTCTTATCAAGACGGAGGGTCAATAAAATATTGAAGCAACAGTGTTTACTCCGATTAAGCCTCCAAGTGCCAGATGGAGATTATGGGACAGTTCAAATTCTAGTTTGGCCAGAAATAGGGGCACTGTTGAATTATGGATCACACGGCGAGCCTCTGGGAATGCAAAGAATAGATAGGGAGGTAATCCCAGAATGCTGAGAGCCCTGACAGGGAGGAAGGAGACAAGAGCTGATAGGAGGAGAAGTGAAAATCTTTGGACAGACGAGTTAGGCATCTTGGGTTGGTGTACTTCCAAATATAAACGCACCGTCTGGGGACTAGCCGCCTCTTTTCCCCCACCCCATCTTAATTTCCAAAAGCAATTCACGCACTCAGCCTCAGATCACCGATGCTCCATTTCATTTACAATGCAGAAGAAGACAATTGCACGCGCTTACTTAACACACATAGCGGCATCACGAAAGGCATCACAAAAAGTATAGGCCCTGCACCGGATGCCGGAAAGACATTCACATTGGGATTATTTTCGGGTGCCTACAAAAAGAAAAAATTAAAAGGTAAAAAAACTGATTTAATACAGAAAACATATTGTCAGCTGGCAATCTCTCCTACTTCAAACATAATTCAATTTCCCCTATGAAAGGAGATACCACTTTTAATTAAATTTGTTTTAGCTGTCTTTGAAGGTGCAATAGGTGACAGACCTCAATTATAATGTACTAATTAAAAAAACACACACACAAATAAATAAATAATTTAATGTACTGGGGAGAAGGGAGAAAGTGTGTAACTCATGAAGCTTGTGAAGTTCCCGCTATCTCATCATTCCCATTAAAAGAAGGGAGAGCAGCTAAAATTGAAAGCGACGGTGGAGTCTTTAGGAGGCGGCCTGTGATTTCCAAATTATCATATTTTCCGAGTCAATAATAAAAAGCTTATGATAGTGCTAGCTATGCTGACAGGCTTTAATAAGATAGGGTCGCTGGAGCGCGGCAGACCGAGGGGCCGAGCAGCTCCGTGTGTTTGCGTATGCATCTGTATGTGTGTGTGTGTGTGTGTGTGTGTGTGTGTGTGTGTGTGTGTGTGTGTTGTGCACCTGAGAGAGGCCGAGCATGAATGTGTATTTCTGTCCCACTGTATGTGCGTGCGCTTAAGCTCACGCGTCACACACAGTACAGTGAGTCGTGTGAGTGGGACCGTGGACTCAAACTTGGAAAAGGTATAAATCACGACTCCGGCAGAGACCAGGGGGGTTCCTGTGGCTGCATTTCCCCACCATCTTTGTTTACGAGATATTTGCCATGCACAGCACCGCAAAACCCACAATTTTTTATTTTTTTGCCCGTTTACAAGAGCTTGTGTTCGGCGACAAAGCGTCATTGTTTATTGGGTTATTTCAGCCGATTTCATTTGAACAAATGCAACTCTCGCTGCCGTAAAGCACTGATATGATTCCGTGATATGATTGTTTGTATTATCTTTATTGACACAGCACACAGTTATTTTTACGACGCAAATGCCACGCAGCCCGCTCGGCTCGTGTGGAAACGTGTTCGGCTCCATTGCTGATGAAAGCAGCCCCGCTGCTTGATGTGCACTCTTAATGTACGACTGAGGGAAGTTCTGCGCGGTGTGTGAAGAGCCCGCCCTCCTCCATCACCGCGCGACGATGTGCACTCTCACACCGATGCCACGCGCTGTATGATACACGAGCCGCGGTATCCGGGGACCTCATTGATACCATATTAGGAGAAAAGATAAAAACTAACAGGTCCATTGGGCACAAGTGTAGATCCTTCATTAGGGCACTGCTCATTGATTTCCCTGTTGGTAATCTCACACTGATGAAGTGAGTGGGTACAAATATTCATGGCCCAGTGATTACCTTGACCCCATCCCACCCACGGCCATTAAGAAGTGGGGGAGGAGTGGGCTGCCGGGGAGGGATAATTGTCTCTGGGGAGGTCAAGAAGGAAAGGTTGGGGAGGGTCCCAAAGGTGTTAGACGAAGAGATGTGTGCACGTGTGTGAGTGTGTGCGCGCACTCTTTCAGCGTGCAGTCAGTGTGGTGGCGATGGTTTGGACGCACAAGAGGAGATGCCATCAGTGCAGGAAGTGTGTGTCCACAACCTCACACACAAGCAGCCATCATTAAGACAACCACTCTGGGATGCTTTACCACAGCTCTCAGGGGGACTAGGAGGCTTCTCGCACATATGGACACCAGCTCATTAGCTGCATCCCAAATATATTTTAAACGTGGAGGGTCAGTGGAAGAAATAAGGTCAAGTTCACCTGACGTGGTTGCTGGTGGATACCAGGGCAGTGAGTTCACTCCTTCCCAATTCTGACCAAACTAGCCAGTGACGTCTACCATGCCTTTCTTTTTAATAAAATAAATATCATTGACACTGTCTTCCCAATCTGATTCGTGTTGTTGAAGCTTCATTACATTCATATGCAGGAGTGGCTCATTAGAATGGCCCTGCCACTCTGTGACAGCCACAGGAGCCTGTTATGAAAAGCAGGCACTGCCCTGTCCTTTCCAATAACCTTTCTTTGGAAGGAAGAAGACAGGGTGAGACAAAAACAGGCACTGGAAAGAAAAGAGAAAGACAGCCGGAGAAGTAGAAAGAGAAGGAGAGGTGAATCAAAAAGATGCGAAGTGCCAAAGGATCGTTCGACACTGAGGGACAGGAGAGCTCGACAAATTACTTTGCCTCTTTTTTTTTTTGTTTAGTCAGTGTGGAGGTGGATGGAGGCGGGTTGGAAGAGGAGGGTGGATAACGGTTGGTGGCATTATCGCCTACACGGCTGACAGGGAGGTCTGAGTCCAAAGCCCTCTCTCATTAGATATGCGAGCACATTAGCGGGGACGGCTGTCTTGCTAAAGGTCAGGGTTGGAGGATGCCGGGATGACGGCGAAGCGCGAAGCGCTGAGCGTCCAACCTTCGGGCTCACCTCTTTGAACTTCAATCATTTTGGCCTGGGCTTAATAGGTCCCTGGGGAGGATCAGAAGCAGGAAAAGGCATGGGGAGGGGAGGGGAGGCTTAATGGGACATCACGCCACCTTGACATTTTAATTAAGACTCTCAGCCATTAGCATGCCAGAAGTCGGACCGTTAGAATGGGGCCTATGTAAAAGCAAATGACAGGATGCCATTTTTTCTTGAGTTTGTGTGAGTCACATGAGAATCTATAGGGCAGCATGATGAAGAGGTGGCAAGAACTGAAGGCTTTGCATGATAACGAAGGATTAATGACACAATATTCCTTAGATGATGATCCAGAACATGACTGTATACAGAGAGTAACCAAGGGTTATGTTTGTGCATGTTGTGTAACCAAGTGACAGAATGAAACAGATTTTCTCCTCTTTCATTGTGCATGACTGTTATGTTGTTTTCCCTTTAACTTTCCAGCATTAGAATAAACTGAGGTCATGGGCACTTGATGAGAACACAACTTAGAACATTACGAAGCTTCAGTTCCGGCACACAATGTTCCTCAGAAACTTTTGAACAGGGTAGATAATACACGTTTTTCGGCAATTCATCAATGAAAGTGTATAATAAAAACCTTCGGTATGATTATGTTTTTTCATTCATTTTTGAGGTTATTACTGTAGAGGGCATGTATGTGACATCAATGCACAGGGAGTCAGTCACAAACATTCAGCCGCTTTACAGCTGAATGCACCAACAGATTCGGAAATGATTCAGGCATACATTTCTTCAGATGGCAGAAGTTTTAAGGAACGTAGATGCAATGTGAAGCAATACTTAACCAACAAAGTGCAACCGTTAAATCACCGTGTTCAAGGCAGAACATAGACTTTCCCTAATAATGTAATTTATGTTTAGTAGCTATATTAACTGTTCTATAATTCTGTCTACTAAATTAAATGAATGCCACCACACCTTTTTAAAATCTGGGAAAAATATATCTATGTTTAACTATCTGCTCTGTCAAAAAAGAAATCACGATTGCTCATATGGTGCTGAATATTTAAAATTGGTCTTATGAGTTAAGACTTATGCAGTTCCACTCAGCTCCACAGTCTGTTTCAACATCTTTAACTAATTTTTTTATGACCCACTGCCTGCATCTTGGATCAGTGTCACTGCTCTCATGAGCCGGATTTATTTATTTCAAGATGAGGTGGAGCCCAAAATGGAACGTTAAAGTGTTATTGACAATGTTCAGCCACTAAATGTGGCATTCCATCTCCCTCCTTACTTTGCATTCATGTTACAACACCACTGTTGTTCCAATCATCTGCCCCCTCAAGTGGTTGCCAGTTTGTGGTAGCTAACGCTACTAATGCTAGCTAATGCTAAAGTTGCAGACACTAATGTCGCTAAAGCTAACTTTGCGAATGCTAGCTATTCCTAATGTTGCTAACACTTGCTGATGTTAATGTCACCAACGCTAGTGTGCTGGGTGCATGCTGTAGGAATAATGTAGAAAAACATTTTTAGTCCCCCCTCCAAAAAAACTGGCAACTACCAAGACTCTTGACACTGACGAAACACAGATACCATGTGATACCACGGGGCCTATCTGTCATGATTCTTACACAGAGGTTTAAAAAAAAAACAAAAAAACAACAATCATGTTAGACCCAACAAACATTGCAAAATGATTAGTTCACAATCATAATAATGTCTTTTTAAGGAAAAGAGATACTTATTTTGCACTTACACTGCACAGATAATAAACACGTGGGTCAAGTGCAGTTTTTTTCTACACTGGTAATATATTACCACTGCTTAAATTGTGCAAAATGTATATTGCTGCTTGGAAGTCATCAACCTTAATCCCCTCTCACATTTCCAGGTGGTATTATTGTTGAAGCCGCTGTCACAATAAGAACCAGATTGCTTTCCTTTCCCGACCAACAGCAAAGGACAAAACAGGGGTTTATTCATCCATTGAGTCATGTGTCACGCTGCCAGTCTGACTACATTGCACAGAATGCAACATTTATAGGGAACCAACCTAAGCGGTGATGGAGTCATTATTCTGTAGACATTACATCATGCCGTCAACATTTACTTCATACTGATACATTCAAGAGTTGAAGATTTTTCTCACCACAGCCTAAGGATCTAGTGTTTCAATCTCATTCTGTTACTCTTACAAACAAAGAGGTAAGCGACTGAATAAAAGAATAATAGTAAATAATTTTATATACGAAATATCTGTAATATATTAAACAAAGAGCAAAGGATCAATAAGAAGAGGGATTCAATAAGAACTGGGTTTTAGTTCAATCACACATTGTCATTCACACAATCTTCATATTGTTTTGTTTTTCCTTCAAATTACCACCAGTCAGTGTGATGAACTTAATGGACTTCTCTGTAGCCCCGAATTTGACAAATCCCATCTTGAGCTCTGAAGAAAGAAGGCTCTATCGATCTACAGGGCCACCTAATTTATCACACCGCCTCAAGTTCCTCAAAAAATATTTGACCAAGGGGGTTATTCAATACCATTTTCTTCCTGGGTCCACAGAACAAAACCACTCTTCTTCTGAAAAAGAAAAAAGTGAACGATGACAGGTGTCAGGAGAGGATGAGATTTGCGACAGAAACTCACTCTCTGTTGCCTTTCACTTCTGCAAGCTTCATTGACAACATGAATAGTCTCTCGGCTCTCTAACCAATGATTTACAGACCAGAACAGTACAGATGTGCCTAGTCTCACTTTACTTACCTCCTGCACTGAAACAGAATCCTCTATCGAGGCACAGCAGCTTCTGAATACCAGCAGTAACTGTGATATTGAACATAAAACTGACACATAGAGACATCAACTGGAATTATCAGCTAGTTAACTTGATAACGAATGAAGTCATCAGCCACACAGCTACAGTATTGCCCGCGTGCCATCTTATCATTGTGGTTACTACATATGAGCTCTATCCCAGACCTGCAGCTGGTACAACACATGTTTAATTGCATTTTGTTACCTCCATCTCATGCAGGGTCCTGTCCTCCGAGAGGGTCCAGGTCTCCCTATACTCCCACAACAGACCAGACAAACGCAGCAATCTTTATAAGTGCAGAGGGAAACCATTGTAAAGGCAGTGACCCTGCTGAGAACAGGGCACTAATAGCAGTGCCTCTTAAGCCAAATGTGATAGCAACTGACAAGCCTCAGCCCAAAGAGCACAGGGAACAAACCTGTACAATGGGTCTACAGTGTACAGCAGAGCATGAAGGCACCGCAGCTATGGACATAAAGTGCTGTGTGCATGTATCCCTATATATATATATACATATATATGTGTGTGTGTGGTGTGTGTGTGTGTGTGTGTGTGTGTGTGCGCGCGCGTGCGTGCGTGCGTGTGTGCGTGCGTGTGTGTGTGTGTGTGTGTGCATGTATGTCCATACAAGTACTGTATGGGAAGATAGTTAAGAGGTTGCGGGTAAAATGCCAAAAATCTGTGGGTTGTTAATGTAACATGATTTGCAGAGGTCGCATATTCCTTTCAGTCCTTACTTATATCAAACTCTGGTGCTTCCCTACCATAACAATATTAAAGACCCACGAAAAACAATCAATGGTAGGGTACTTTCATTATACATACAAACAAAGTTGAACATTAGGTTGACATTCAAAAGGTCAATAAACTATGATTTCATTTAAAATAAATCTAACAAAATAAGACAACAACTGTAAATGTGAGGTTATTTAAGTATGTTTCATTTGTGTGGCTTTCCATCTCCCGTTCACATGAATTTATATAACTAGTGCATGTATTCCTATAGAAAAGTGGGAGGTTAAGTATCTTTTTCATGGATGGCCAAATGAGGTCGTGTTTGAAGGTGAGACTTCAGGGATATAATTGGCTGTTTTTGACTACTTTTGATTATACCATTATATTTCAGCTTAAAAACTATTTACCTTGCCTTGTTTGGTGTTATTATTTTTAGCACAACCTCACAAGTGTGACTGTACAATTATTTTTTTCATTTTGACATACTATATTAACACTATGGACCTAAAATCACAATACAACATAAAATCAGAGTAGGAAAAAGTTAGATTTTTTAATGTGAAAAATATAAATATACAAATATGTTTAATGAACCAAATGCATTAGTTATAATGCAAACATAAATTGTTGTTTGTTAATTTGTGCATAAGTTTTTGAAATTTAAAAAGTATGTATAGTTATATGTAACTATTTACATTTAAATACAGGCAATACCTCAGGCTCAGGGCTCCTCAGCTCATTCCTGCCTGTTCCACATTCAGCAGTCTCCTCCTTGTTTTGACTCACAACACAAAAAAACGACTACACTATAAACTAAACAAACTACACTAAACACTATATAACATGCTAACTATACACTCCAAACACACTATATGTTACAAATTTCTCAACTCTCAAAACTCGCCATCTCTGCCGCTGTCTGTATCACCGCCGGCGTCCCTCACACAACTTCCCGTTCCTCAGCAGCCAAACTTGCTGCTTGTGGACACTTTTGTGACAAAAGCCTGTATTAACCATTTCTTCCTGCACCAGACACAAAGCAAACATGACGGCAATGACATTATTTACCCTAAGTCTGGTTTTGGACAGACCAGTACGTCTGGTCCGTCAACTCGGGAGGTGGGTTGTGTGGGGGTGGGCTAGCAGCTAGCAGCTAGCTACACACAAACATCTACAGGTTCCGATTCCACTTTGTTGTCCTTGCGTAACTGGATCTCCTCAGACTGGAACAGACTCGGTCTGGACTCCTTTAGTCTCATTAATCCACAACAGTCAGTTTAGATGCACAGTACAGGCCTGAACTGACGGCAAAATCCCGGTCCAGCTCGCGACGCTGCAGGTATAAATCCGCTTGTTTCTTAAAGTGTGTCTTGGAAGTGAGCTCTGCAGTGATTGGCTTTGGTGCGCACGTTACTATGGTGGCTATGGTTGACAATGCTGGTGCAATTGCTAAAGCATTAATGAAATAATTTATTAACGTATCATTGTTGTCCAAACAAATGCAACATTGCACACCCTTGAACCAAGCAGCAGCCATGTTGAAACTCTCAGATCAGTCTGATCCTGATCTGCAGAGATATCGGAGGCACACATACACAGACAGACAGAGATTGCTTGCTTTTATAGAGAGATGTATTTTATTTATTTATTTATTTTTTAACGTAATGTGAAAACAATGAGCATGCCTGTGTTTTCTGCTAAAGATTGGATAACATATGACTTGGATGAGAGGCAATTTTAATGTATTTAAGCAAAACAAGCAGTAAATTACAGTAACAAAGTAGAATGGCACTAAGTAGAGAGCACAACTTCACCAGTGCCTAATTCAGGGTCAGGGTTACAAACCACTTAAATATACCAGATCTTTTAAAAATCAAGATCCATGCATAATTTCCTGATAAATTACGATGAAAGATTTGATAAACGCCCTATCCCTTTTGTTCATGGGCCATCCAGGTTTCATGAAAATCCGCTTAGCAGTTCTTGTGTAATCCAGCTGACAAAACCAACCAACAAACACATACAGGTGAATACTAACCTCCTTGGCGGGGGTAATTACATTTGATTAGCGTCTTGGTATATTTTTATGAAAGTAAAGTGAATATGTAACTCAAGTGACAGCAGTCAGAAAGTAAGTAATGCAATGTCAGAATCCAAACCCTTGAGCTCCAAAGCCCCACGAGAGCTGAATCTTACCATCTCCTTAGGTCGTCCCGACAGCTGTTATCAAGTATCTGGCTTCTGTATCTGGCGTCGACTAGAGGCTCTCAACATCAGTTCAGAGCCACATCGTTTCAAACCTAAATGTGTGAAATGTGTTTTTCAGCATAGAATATTAAAATATGAGTTCCTCTTCATAAGTCTCTGTCTTATGGTGTTTCGTCAGTGCAGCCCAGGGGAAGTCATTTATGAGTTGGGAGACGTTTTTTTTCTTATTTTCAGCACTCTGAGAGGAGCCTTAAGTAAAGGTTTGACCGTTGCATTTTACACACAACCTGCACACTTTTAGAGAATAGAAGCACTGCCAACATATGTAAATGTTTTCTATTGTTTTTACACATTGTCTTACCTGTTAATTCTACACTCAGCAGCCTGGTCTCAGTCTCAGGTCGTCACACACCAACATTTCTTCAGAGCAGTTGGTGTTCATTTCAGATCAGACAAGGTCAAGCCACAGTTTCCATTGCTAAGAGTCAAGTCTTTTGTGAAATCATGAAAAATAAATGACTTGAGTGGAAATATTTCCAATGCTGTTTAAGTTAGAGATGTGTGTTCGTTTCCAGCAGCTAACGGTTGGCATTCATTTTAAATATAAACCTTTCACACAAGTTAAACAACGGTTCACAGCACTTTATTAGTTCTACAGTCGAGCTCTGAATAGCTCTATATACCTTCTTCTCTCCTCTCGCTGGGTTGTATTAGTGCTGTGTGGATGTACTCTCAGGGTTTCTCCTGGCGTCAGAGGATTGATCTACGCCAGTGGGAGGCTACTTTGTTTCACTGCCAAGTGTTAAGCTATCAGCGTAATGATGAACCTGTGACAGAAGCCGCAGCAAACAGCCTCCGCGCAGAGAGTTATGATGCCAGCTATTAACGGATCGGCAACACGGGCACGGTAGATAAGTCCCCAGGGTGAGGTCCCGTGGCACATACAGAGAGAACACTTTATTCCTGCTGCTTTCTCACTGACATCCCCCATCCCATCCCTTCCTTTCCATTCCTGTCCTCTCAGTTGCCTATAGGGCAGGAGAAAGCCTTCTATACACCCAGGTTTTGAGCTAACACAAAGAAAAAGAATGGTGCATTATTATTTGTGTCCCTTCCCTTCAAAGCCAGGTCCTGATAAATGCCCTCCATTACCTGTTTTTGCTCTCTGAACCCCGACAGTTTTCTAAATGTCTCAAATCAAGCAGCAAATTCCATCTCATATGTTCCGCTGCTTGTATTTGTGTTCCAAGCTCAGTGCTTTGGGTTGAACAAAAGGCCAATCAATGTAGTGCTATACAACACCACATGTAAAGAGGCATTGAGGGGATAACATAATTAGTCTTTGAACCGACAGCGGTAGTGTTACTGGTGGCAAAGAGCACAGCCTAATATTCAATCATAAAGGAACAGCATGCACACGTTGCTGAGTAGATCTTGTCAGTATGCAAAACATGAAACTAGAGCTGGAAGACAGTCAGCTTAGCTTAGCATAAATACCATAAATATGTAGTAACAGTCATAAACATACCACCACCTATTAAGCTCACGGATTAGCAACATATCTACTGTGTCCTGGAGTCTGCTGAGTGTCTTTACGCTAGGATAACGGTTGCTGGCCGTAGCTTGATATTTAGTATCGAGACATGGGATTTGATCGATGTTCTCACCTATGCTCTTCAATAAAGTAAATAAGTTGACTTCCTAAAATACAAAACTATACCTGTAAAGAGGTGGAAGCATACCATCACCTCATACCTGAACAACTGAAGAGGTCGATGTTTAGCTGAGTCTCCCAAAATCACAATCGTCACCATGTCCAAAAACAACAACATGACCGTTGCAGCGTACCAGTGACGCTCATACGGGGCGTTTGTCATACTGTGGCAGTTTAGTAAAGTTTGGATAAGAGAACTGATGGTTAGGTTTCTGAAACATTGGGGCTTAAATTGTGGATTAAAATTGATATGTTACTCCTGGAACTTTTAAAAATCACCTGAGTATCTGACGTTCACTGCTTTACTAAGTTAAAAGAACTCACCGTTGATTTCTGATTTCACACTTGACACAAACAGCGCTCTCCTGCGGCAATCCTGACCTTGTCTAACCTGACTGTCCATCCCCAGCCTCCTCGCTATACTGAGTTTTCGCTCTCACACTACCTCTCCTCACTTCCTCCTTTTGCAGCTGCAATAATGTCTACAGCCCCGAGAGGTTGACGCCTAACAACAAAACATACATACGAGTTGTACATATGGGGGGTTTTAGGAAAAAGCAAGTCTCGGCCATGTCTGAGCAAACTACAACATATTGAATTGTTTGAACTTATTGTATAATTGCATTAAGTTATGACTAGATCTTTCATTACAAGGTGATTTATTTTCTATCTGCTCTTCTCATGAAAACAAAAAGATGATTGGCTTCGTGTGCAACCTAAAGCACTGAGCAGAGCTTCCTCAGCTTACTCTCCTCATTCTCCTTTAACATTTTGTTTTATACAGAGGTTTATTTATGGGCGCAGTGATTATTGGCTTTGAATGTGTAAACGACCGACTTCATTAGAGACAGACCAGCTAAAATCTTAATTACTATACTGTAGTTTAAGTTACCTCAGCATGCAGCGGTGTCAAAATGGTCAACATGACTTTTTAACTCGTGTTAATAACGGAGTATTAGTATAACACATTTCAGGGATTTGAGCAGTCATCCGCTAGAGCGGCTAATTGTATTGTTTTATCCCAAAGTTAAGGACCAAAATACTGAACTAATACACTACATCCACACTACTCCAGCCAAGTCAATTTCAGTTTTTAAATAGAGAGCTTAGCTTGAAGTTGTTCATATTAATAACTGGCAAACAAACTCTCGTGAGCGAGTGATAGCTTCTTAATAAAGTTTGTGAGAAAATTGCTCTAACAAAAATTGCAAACCTAACTAAATCTATCATCTCAAGGTTTCATCAAAGTTTAGGCAGAGATTTAGTATTCATAATGAAAGCAATTTGGAAAAGCACTCCACCTACGGCAAAAACAGAATGGGACTTATAATCCTGAGCATCAGAGCTGAACGTCTGAACTAGCGCGGGCTCCATGTAAATGGGCTTAATCAAAAGCTTTACATCTGCCGGTGTCATAATTCCGATGGAAGGTCATTACTAGTTTGGGGAGCAGCTGAGCATTTCTCCATTAAAAAAAAAAAGAGGGAGAAAACTAATTAGTTTGCACAACAAAAAAACAAAAGGGCTAAAACATGGCTGCACTGCGGGCTATCTCGCAGATAACTCTCTTAGCCAGACACGTTTCGTAATTAGTTTTTCCCCTCCACTGGGATATTCAATAACCTGCAGTTGGAGTGATGGAAGAAGCGATAGTGATACTTATCTCAAATGTTTTCTTGCCACAAAAAAAAAAAAAAAACAATCCTGTCATTCAAAAGGAGAGGATTAAAACTAGAAAGAGCACTCATGTTTTTTTGTTGCTGGTAAACAGGTTTTGAGGGGAGGGACGTTCCCTCACGGATTTAGCGAAGAGAGGCTTATTTATTCCACCTCTGTTCAGTTCTGTGTTTGACTCCCTGCAGTCCTCCCTCAAACTTATTTATTTTTTATTTTTTTGCCTTTTTGGGAGTAAACAAAATTGAGAACATAAAATAACGAACTGAAACGGCGAGTAACTTAAATGGGGCCCGGGAAGAGCATTTAAGAGATTGATTAATGAAGTGTTTCTCACCTGTTTGCGAGTGTTTCACTGGAGGAGCTTTCACTTGAAGACCCAGCTGTTCAGAAAATGCTGGTCATTGGCAGCTTTTATAGATTTTCAGTCTTGGGATGATGTGTCCTACAGCCAAGCTGTTGTATCTGCTCAATTTATTATCCTATTGTATATAAATGTGAATATAATTATCTCATAGCACGGTCCATGCTGCTCGATTCTCAATTCAATTCAAGATAAATTCTAAAAATGGCTTAATTTCCTCTCTTGTGGAACATAAAGACAACAGAGCTCATCAGTGCCAACCTTTCTGTCAGTCTGTGATGTGGCCCAGGGGGACCCCAGACACTGGCCACTGGCTCTGAGGCACTGATGGACAGATATGTTGGTGCATTCACATGTCCAGTGTCTGGGAGATGTGATTACTTCTGACAGCTTGTTTGTTCTCATTTCACCTGGCTGGAGCCAACCCCTGAGCCCCACCACAGGACAAAGCTGCTACTGTGTGCAAGCAGCAAGACATACAGCTTAATAAATCGTCCTCATGCGTCGCGTCAGCCGAGCATTAATGCACAGGCTGGTTTATGTGTAAGGACAGCACTGTTGACTCTTTGAATGAACACCTAAGATATGTATATATATTTTTATACATTTACAAAAAGCTACACAAAACCATAAAGAAATGTGAAGCTCATTTTCACTTCATTTTATATCAAAATAAAAATGCATGTACATCATACCCATTTGCCAATAGTGGTGTCTATTGATTGCAAATGAGAAGAGACACAAACCTTTGTTTTAGTTTATTCTTTTTATAAGTGTGTTGGATATTACTTTAGTTAGAAAGTTGGGCTATTTCTCAGTTGATCTGTTTATTGGTTTCCCAATAAGACAGCTTGAGAACTCTGAACAATAATCACATGACATGATCACAATAATCATGAATTTTTATATTCATGGTCTCCAGATGATTCATCCTAATAAGCTTGCGGATTCTCTGACAGCTACCAGATAGTTTTTCATCATATATATATATATATATATATATATATATATATATATATATATATATATATATATATATATATATATATATATATATATATATATATATATATATATATATACACAAATGCACTCAAAAGCACTCATCTTTTATAGCCCAATTTAATTTAATTGTACACCGTCCCCTGTCCCCTTAATACTCTTTACCTCTATGTCACTTTATATTTTTAATATCACTTTATATTTATAGTCACTTTATGTAAATAGTTACAGTTGTACAAAACATTTTTATTCCTCATTTTTACTACAGTTGTACAAAACATTTTTATAACATTTTTATTCCACATTTTTATTTCTACTGTTTCTTTGACATTGCATGTATGTTCAATGTATGTTCAGTGTTTGTTATTGCTACTGGATGCTTGAATTTCCACCGGGATCAATAAAGTATCTATCTATCTATCTATCTATCTATCTATCTATCTATCTATCTATCTATCTATCTATCTATTTATCTATCTATCTATCTATCTATCTATCTATCTATCTATCTATCTATCTATCTATCTATCTATCTATCTATAAGTGAGAGAGAGAGAGAGAGAGAGAGAGAGA